>NC_084942.1:20324821-20642142 GCF_958298935.1 Phragmites australis | reverse complement strand
AAGAACAAAGAAATAGTACTAACATTATTTCCTATTTTCTCAAAACAATTTACTTATCTCATATTCATTTTTTTCCAGACAAATTATTGTGGGTTTCAGTACTGGATTGACCCGCCGATAGATCCACATATTTAAGAATACATCCGTCACCTGCACATTGTTATCGAGGAACTATAGGAACAATTGCGCCAAGAGAGATGCATCAACGTCAGAAGATGTTATATCCCACCTCGCATGGCAGGTCGGAGAACAACTGGGAGTAATTAGGATGTGTTCTAGCGATCAACCGAGGATTTGATTCCGTATTTGATCAGTACTGTGTTGTTCGTAATTGAATAAATTGTATCCCTGTGTCATGTTGTCATCACATGGTTCATGCTAGAGCTGCAATTAATGTTAGTCCCCTATTTGCATTGTTGTTTTGAGAATATGTAACATTAGGTAAAAATATGCATCATGAAAGAAACATGTAAGTTACATATGCAATGATAAAATCCACCATACTAACACAGTAGAATATGATAGCAGAATAAGGTAGTAGCATCAGAGTAGCTAAACTACTCTGTAAATTAGTAGTCTGAACTAATGAAATGGAAAGCTGAACAAATGATAATTATTAATCATAAAAGCAACACAGACTACTCCTGACCCCTAACCCGACCCCTTCCCTGCGCCCTACCTCTGGCACGCTTGCGCCTACGTGCTGACACTAGAACATCGGTCTCGTCCTCCTCCCGAGGATGCTCATAGGTGGAAGGTGTGTACCAACCTGGCGCGTGGCGCTCACGTTTGGGCAACTGGAGTAGATGGAGTTGAAGAAACAGCTAGATGAGCTCTTGGCTAAGGGCTTTGTTAGACCGAGCACATCCCCTTGGGCTGCTCCGGTCTTGTTTGTGAAGAAGAAGGATGGTACCAAGAGGCTTTGTGTGGATTATCGGGCGCTTAATCAAGTCACCATCAAGAACAAGTATCCATTGCCCCGCATTGAGGATCTCTTTGATCAGTTGAAGGGTGCAAAAGTATCCTCTAAGATTGATGTGCAGTCGGGTTACCATCAATTGTGGATCAGGGAGGAGGAAATCCAGAAGATGGCTTTCAGCACGAGGTATGGACATTTCGAGTTTGTAGTTATGTCCTTTGAACTAACGAATGCCCCTGCTGTTTTTATGGAGGCAATGAACAAGATGTTTCATGAGTACCTTGATGTCTTTGTGGTGGTTTTCATCGACGATATACTTGTCTATTCAAAGACTAAGGAGGAGCACGCTGTGCATCTTGGCTTGGTATTGGATACTCTTCAGAAGAACAAGTTTTATGCAAAACTCAAGAAGTGTGCTTTTTGGTCATCTGAAGTGGGGTTTCTTGGGCATGTCATCAATGAGAATGGTATCATAGTTGACCCAAAAAAATGTTGCATCAGTGGTCAAATGGCGGAGGTCAATCAATGTGACTAAGGTCAGGAGTTTCCTTGGGCTTGCAGGCTATTTTCGGCGTTTCGTGCAAGATTTCTCCATCATTGCTAAGCCAATGACCAGGCTCACTCAGAAGGGGGTTCCTTTTACTTGGACTGATGAGTGTGAGGCATGCTTCCAGATGTTGAAGAATAAGTTGGTTAATGCGCCTATTCTTTCTTTGCCCATGAGTGGCAAGCGCTACACCGTGTACATGGATGCTTCTCGTATTGGTTTGGGTTGTGTGCTGATGCAAGAGGGTCATGTCATTGCTTATGCTTCGAGGCAGTTGAAGTCTCACGAGCAGAATTATCCCACTCATGATCTTGAATTAGCTGCGGTTGTCTTTGCATTGAAAACTTGGAGACACTACCTTTATGAGGAGTCATGTGACATCTTTACTGATCATAAGAGTCTCAAGTACATTTTCACTCAGTGAGAGCTGAATTTGAGGCAACGCAGATGGCTAGAGCTGATAAAAGACTATGATCTAATAATTCAGTACCATCCAGGTAAGGCTAATGTGGTGGACGATGCTTTGATCAGGATAGGTGTCCCTAGTACGGCGATATCTTTGATCTCAGAGTTTGAGCGGATGCATATCTCTTTCTGCTTCGCCAGTGTCAAGCAAGAGGAGACACGAATGATCATTCAGTCTGCCATACCTGAGCGTGTTAGTGAGGCTCAGCAGCATGATCGACTCCTTTCTGGTGTAAGGAAGAGGATCTTAGAGGGTCGATCTCGAGAGTTCAGTTTAGATGAGGATGGTGCAGTTATTTTTTAGTCCGTCTTGTGTGCCCCAGAAGTCTGAGGTGAAGGCGGATATCCTTCGTTAGGCTCACCAGACGCCATACTCTGTGCACCCGGGTGAGACTATGATGTACCATGATCTAAAGCAACTCTTTTGGTGGAAGCGTATAAGTGTTGGCATCGTTAAGTATGTTGCTTCTTGTGGTGTGTGCTAGCAGGTGAAGGCCGAGCATAAGCAGCCTGCCGGTTTGTTGCAGCCTTTGCCAGTCCCCGAGTGGAAATGGGAGCATGTCGCGATGGACTTTGTGGTTGGGCTACCTCGCTTTCCTCGTGGTCGAGATGCTATATGTGTTGTCATGGACAGGCTTACCAAATCCACGCACTTTATTCCCATGAAGATAACTAACTCTTCGCAGGATTTGGCTCCCTTGTATATTAGGGAAGTGGTTAGATTGCATGGAGTGCTGAAGTTAATTGTTTTAGATTGGGACTCCAAGTTTGTGTCTCACTTTTGGCAGAGCTTGCAGAGTGCTTTGGGCACGAAGCTCACTCTTAGCATAGCTTTCCATCCTCAGACGGACGGTCAGTCAGAGCGGACAATCCAGACTCTAGAGGATATGTTGCATGCCTGCGTCTTGTCCTGGAAGGGCAGTTGGGAGGACCATCTAGCTTTGGTTGAGTTTGCTTATAATAATAGCTTTCAGGCAAGTATCAAGATGGCTCCTTTAGAGGCTTTATATGGTCGAAAGTGCATTTCTCCTCTTTGTTGGAATGTGGTGGGTGAGAGATATTTGCTTGGTCTAGACTTTGTCCAGCAGACCTCAGAAAAGGTGCAAGAGATTTTCCAGAATCTCTTGGCCGCACAGAGCCTACAGAAAAGCTATGCTGATGTTAGGCGTCATGATTTGGAGTTTGCTGTTGGGGATCTCGTGCTTATCAGGGTGTCGCCAACCAAGGGCATTGTTCGCTTTGGTACCACCGGGAAGCTCGGCTCGCGGTACATAGGTCCGTTCCCGGTTGTGCCTCGTGTTGGTAGTTTGGCCTATCGTCTGGAGTTGCCGGACTCAATGAGGGGAGTGCATAATGTGTTCCATGTTTCTATGCTACAAAAGTATCTCCGCGACCCTGAGAATAAGATCGATTTGGAGTCCATCATGGTGGGGCAAGATCTTACTGTGGAGTGTCATCCGGTGTGCATCTTGGACTCATCTCAGCGAGTCTTGCGGAGGAGGAACATCAAGTATGTGAAGGTCCTTTGGTCAAATTAGATTAAACGTGAGGCAACATGGGAACCGGAGGATCAAGTACGAAAGAAGTATCCTGAGCTCTTCGAAGCTGGTGAGTGTTGTTGCTTATCATCGTTTATGCTTTGTTACCCCCCTTTCTTATCGTAGAAACAGAGCGGTTAGATTCAGAGACGAATCCTTTTTAAGGAGGGGAGAATGTAATACCCGATAATATTAATAATAATGTGACCTTCTAAACCGTTGATCGGTTGGACGATCAGAGACAGTGGATGCGTAGATCTCATCAAGATGAATCCGTTTTGCTATCTAATGTCGAGTTTGGACTCTTAGTGAATTCGTGATGAGCCTAATATTTTAGACCGTTGGTTTTTTTTAAAGAAGGATAAGGCTCGGTGGGATCGGCTCCCACCCGTACTTGCCTCGTCCTCACCCCCTCGGGCCCGACGCCGTCGCCGCCTCGGCTCCTGCCGCCACCACCGCCCGCCCAGCCTCCCCTGCCGCCGCGTGCCCGACCGTCGGGGAGGAGGAGGGAGCAGGGAGGGCCGGCTGGCTGGTGGGGAGGAGGGAGCAAGAGGAGGGGGGACCGGCAGACCAGTGGGGAGGAGGGAGCAGGGGGGTGGCCGGTCGGCCAGAGAAGAAGAGAAGGAAGGGAGAGAAAGGAGGAAGATGAGGAAGGAAAGGAAAGGAGGAAGAAAGGGAAAGAATGAAAAGAAGAAGAAGAAATGAGGAGGAGGTTGTCCACGGGTTCGTCGGTTTTTCCTCGCTAGTTTACAGTTCCGCTCCAAAGGTGACTCCTCCGTAGTCCTTAGATGCTTGTAGGAGCTGGAGTTCAGTCGTCCACGTTGTCAGTTAATTGTATTGTTGGTCCCGTTAGTGAGTAGCGCATGTTCGACGCGAGTGTATGTCTATATTGGAATTTGTAGTTCACGTATAGGCGTACCGATAGCATTGGTCTTGTTCTTTTGGGCGTTTAAGCGTGCGTCCTCCTTTACTTCATCGTTGCGGCGTCTTTGTGCTAATTATGTGTTTGTTCAGGTGGTGCCGCCTCACGTCACGGCTAGTGCCTGTCTTCATCGTTGGTGAAGGCAAGTAGATGTAGCGAATGGCTACACTTTACCCTGTTATGTGATTGCCTACATTCTTTTATCTTTCAATGCATTCATCTAACCTGAATAACATATTATGAGCTGTTTACTATGTTTTTTACCTTTCAGAAGTTTTACTCGATTATTTGATTTATGAAGTGCAGTAAGTATGACATGCCATTTGCGGTTGATTATTACTGTTTTATGCAATTCTTGAAGTCACGAGTATGTTCTGGAGGTTATGTTGTTGGTCTTGCATGAAGCATGTCAGACATATACATCTCATGCATTGGAAGTTTGTCGCCGTCTTCTGGCCATGATCATACCAGTACAGCACCGTATGTTACCCGAGAAGGGGTACGGTGCACCCCTTACGTTACCCGAGGAGAGGTAAGGGCGAGGAAGAGCATGCCATGTGCATGGTCATGCATTCATATGAAGTTCATTGTCTAATTTGCATTAAGGTCTTACTTCCTTTAGTTGGCTTGTATATTCGATGTGGCTATGAAGGTTTATGCCAACAGAATGTTAAAATGGTTAATGTTGTCATTGGACCTCCTTAGTCTTTTTTGTTTCTCTCGATGTGGATAGTCTGTTCCGTTACTAGTTTCGATTTAGAGTTGTTTGCTTATTCAGCTATGGCTAAATAACTCTTTAAAGTAAATTCACTTGCTGAGATTTTTTAATCTCACACATTATTTTTTTCCCTTCCAGGTTCTCTTTGAGGTGTCTTTTGCATGCGGGATGGGTAGCTGCATGTCGCCTGCGCGTTCACCTTCTCTTTTGGACTAAACTAGTTGTGTTGTCAGATAATGACCATTTTCCCTGTGTTGTTTTTAGCGAGTCTGTGGTGGTTAGGTTATATGGGCGAGGTTTATCCCTCGTTTGCTAGGATCTTTATAATGCTAGTGTGGTAATCTATAATCTGTTTTGTCTATTTGTGTTTGTTGCCAATTTACCTCCACTCTCAGTGGAGGTGCTGCCAAATTTTTTTCTTGTGGTTCTTGGCTGATCTGTAGGTTGGTCTGAGTGGGGTGTCACAGATATACTCTATTGCTATCTATGTGAATGTGAAGGATGAAGGCTAAGTTATCATTCTACACTACATGTGAACCTAAAGTATGAGATCTAAACTATTACTAGGTATACTAGGTGCGGTCATCTAGCAAAAACCTGAACAAATTATTATTCTCATTTATTATCTAAATTGAAGAGAAAGTGTGATCAAATTATAACTAAAAGAATTTCTGAAGATTAACTAGCCGTGAGGTGGTTACTAGGGTTTCCTATGAGTTTAAGAGTGCATGTGTGTAATCTTCTCTAACTTAGAATTATCTAGCATTTTTACCAAATGGAATTGCTTTCATATATTTTTTACACAGATTAATCTATTATAAAATAGACACTAAGATTTCCCTTATAGTCTAAAACATGATTACTTATATTTATACACTTAAAACTACTCTTAAATGGGGCTCAGCTCAGCATCCATGTAACAATAGCGGCTTGGCTCGGCTCATGACTCGGCTCGGTTTATGGCTTGGCTCAGCTTGGTTAAATGGGGCCATTGTTAGTCGCATAACACGGTTCAGCGGTACCCAGTTAAAACCCATGGATAGTAGCGTCAGGCCTAACATATCTACACAAATTTACCTCCACGGGACACGGATCCTCTGCATTAATGACGATTAATACAGAGGATTACTGTCTGTACAGTAATACGAGTCTATGGTACAGTCCTCTGCATTAATGAATCACTGGTTACTGAGAATTACTGTAGCTACAGCTTTTGATTCGACTGTTTCACGGGATCTGTACTGTAGCGCCAGGTACTGTAGCGTGCTGTAGCAGTTGATCCAATCTGTCCATCTCCAAATCAACGGCTGTGGAGTGCTCCTAATGCACTCCACTGTAGCTCTCGCCAGTGACAACTGCAGAGATCCGTGTCCACCTTCACGCTGCAAATTTTATTTCTTGTGGGATCACCGTGAGCTTTCTATTAATAAGTACACCCTAACAGGGGTATAATTTAAAAAGATTGCGGTTTTATGTAGATAAGTTGCATTTTGCTTGAATGTATAGTATTTAGTTTAATTTTTTAAAATCCTAAACTTTCCCAGAAAACACCACCAATTCAAACATGCCCTTGCTGGTAGCAGAAGTAAGTTTTGTAGCCATATTACTATTACAAACATAGGAGAATACCACTAAGAATTTGAGATTAAAAAACAGATAATCTTGAGTTTAAGTGTATGTTTGATGTAGAGCTTGGCACGTAGATGAATCAGTACAACTGGAAAAAGTAGCGCTGTGATATTTCCTTTTTGCCCGTCTTGTAAGTATCTCCACTTCTGCAAAAATATTGTATATTGTCAAACTTCAGGGTTGGAGAGTAATTTACCTTCAAATAGGCTACAAAACTAAAAACAGGTCCAAGCAATGCGCCACAAATACCAGGCATGCAATGCCCTGTGGAACCTGCTCAAATCAAAAGCCTCAGCAATACAGGTCCAAGCAAATTTCAAAATACAGAACCGGGATAAAATATTATCAGTATATTCTACTTGTTCACACATAAAGTCCATCTCAAATTTCTTCCCTTAAGCCCCTCGTCTGTCTGAATTATAGTCTAACCAGAGGATAACCTGAAGTGTTTTTGGAAGTTTTGGATTTCCAGAAATCTATCACAATAGGACTTGAAGCACTTGCAGGAATAGAAAAAAGCCTGTATAGAATATAACATCTACTAGGAAACAAGCCTGACCTGATAGAGCCAGGTCTGAGGTGTAATAGTTAAAAGAACTGATCAAGCTGTTGGTTTTCCAGTCAGGAATGTCTCGCTACCCAAAAAGATATACTCCCTCCGATCATAAATATATATTATTTTAGAAAATATTTACTCAAAATTTAAAACTTAACTAACAATAGCTTTCAAAATATTTAATTTGAAAACTTTAAAATCATGTGTATATTTATCTTGAATTTTTTCATAATATCATTAATTCAATAAATTTTATAAATATATACTAATAAAAAATAGTGATCAAAGCTATTCATTACAGACGATGTCTTACTCATGGAAAAAAAGTTTACGACCTGTTGGAAAAAGAAGAGTCTACAATGACTGACTACGTGGCATCCAAGGGACTCAAAGTTGCACTCACAATCATCTCACATTCCACATGGCCCCCTTCTTTTCTCTCTCTCTGTTTTTTTTTTCTCTCTGGTAGCACTAATTTTTTTAGCAGCTAGGTAGCTAACCTATGAAATTGCAAAACTAGAGCTTAATCGGTGTGGCCGAGTTGTAAGTAACTGGCGTGGTTTAATATGATTTTTAACAGGAAAAAAAGGTTCACACCTACATATATTTTCGAGTTGGTTCATTTCGGCCTCTGTACTTACAGAACCGGCAAATAGCTCCCCATACCAATTCGAATTAGGTCTAAAATTCCCATAAAATTTCATACAGAATGTGCTTCGAAATTCAAACAAAATCCAGCAGACCTGGTTGGCAACATAAACAATGCCACAAACCTGCATGTTTTGTCCGACATAGAGTTTAACCAACCTTTTATACTTCTATATCTATATTTCTATATAATTTATTAGTTATAGCAGAGCAAGACGATCTCCATTGTTTACTCGAGTTTATCAAATGATTATCGTGCAAAATGATCACATCTATCATTCTAAAAATACATTTAATCTCTTATTATCTACCTTCCGTATATTCTATATATTTAAAAAATATATTTAATCTTTTATTATTTGTCTTATATACCTTTTAGAATTCTTATATACCGAATTGATTTCACAGTTGCTGGTAATCAATTATCCTGCAGCTGGAGCTGTGTTGGCACCGCCATTACCCTCAAGTAAGCAAGCTAGCTAAATCCATGGCACATGTCGCTCCTCTGCTACTGGTTAGCATATGGTTGTTGAGTTGTGTCCAGCCGCGTCACGTTTCCGGAAAATAAATTCTTTAGTACTTATCTAAAAACTTCATCTACACTATCTATTATATAATTTAATGACTAAGTTAAAAAAGTATATTATTATTTTTTATAAGATAGAGTACTGTAGAATTTATTTTCGCGTTTCCGTCCCGCCCGCCGCCACCACTCCATACGCTTATCTCTGTCTCTCTCTCTCCTCCCCCTCCTCCCTCACGAGCGCGCACCCCGTTTCAGACACAGCAGGGCAGGGCTCCACAAGACACCAAGGCAGCTCAGGCTTCTCCCCAAGCCATCCCCCAACGCGCCTTCCGCTCTCCCCCTCCCGCCATGGCTAAGCTCGCCCTTGCACTGCTGCTCCTCGCCGTGGCAACGTCCGCCTCCGCGGCCTCGTCGCTCGCCGGCGGGGACCACCGCCTGGACCTGGGCTTCCTCTCCGCCGGTAGGAGGGAGTGCCGCGGCACGGTGGCCGAGTGCCTGGCCGAGGAGGAGGAGGAGGAGCTCGGGTCCGCCTCGGCGGAGGGCCACCGCCGCGCGCTGTACAGGAGCGGGTACATCAGCTACGGCGCACTGCGCCGGGACAGCGTGCCCTGCTCCCGCCGCGGCGCCAGCTACTACAACTGCCGCCCCGGCGCGCAGGCAAACCCCTACCACCGCGGCTGCTCCCGCATCACCCGCTGCCGCGGCTGAGCTTTGAGCCTCCTCTGCCGGCGCCGGATCCGTCGCTGGGAGCAGTAAAGGTCTCATCTTTGGCTGCTTCTCCGCCGCCGCCGCCGTTCCCGACCCAAAAATAAGTTCCTTCTGCTACTGTTTACTACTAGCTATTGATTTATTTGCTGCTGCTGCTGTATTTGTGATCTTTGTGCTGTGTAAAGTAAGGGGGATTCCAGATTTGTGCCTCCATGGCTGCTTAATATGAACATATACTCTTTATTCTTTCGAATGATTGATTTCTGCCTACCTGTTCTTGGAGAGGGAAACAAAATCAGAGTTTGCTTTTCGAATCGGTGGTCAGAGCCATTGTTCTGAAATGGAGATGAAAGGCTGTGGATTTGCTTGGCATTCATGCAGATCTAGACCAGCAAACCATTCTTCAAATGGTTGGCTGGGCAGGAGATGGAGGGCTGCAGATAGATCTGGGTGTTTGCTGTGTTCTTCCTTCGATCTGCAAGCTGCACTGTTGGCTACGCCACAATCGAATGGATGCGTGCCAATCTCACCATGAGCAAGGAAGAACAGAACGTTTATGTTTGTTTTTCAATCTGTTTCTCCTTTCTATGTGTGCTACAAACATCTATGGCATACTACCATCTTCAGCTGTTTCTTTAAGGTTCTTGGAGCAAAGGTTAGTGATTGCCACGTTGCTTGGCTTGTTTGTCAGTTGATTGATTGATGCTCTCCTGATTGAAGCCATTGCATTTGACCACAGAAACAATGTTGAGAATATACTCGTAGTAGTTTGGGAGTCCAAGGCTTGCAGGCTGTGTTATTTTCTGCACCGTGATGAACCCAGCCCCAGCTTGTTAAACCACAAGCATCTGCTGGTTGCAAAGCATCCTCTGGAGCTGCTGATTCCCCTGCTCATCGGTGCCAAGCAACAAAGGAAACCATTATATTTTACAACGATTTCCTAATGGAGGATCGGAATGTCGGGTGAGAGGAATGTGGCCCTTATTCAGGAGCATCTTTGTTATTCTGCGCGTAATGTGGATTTGTTGTTTGTTTAGAGAGGAATGTGGCCCTTATTCAGGACCTGTTTGTCCGCATAATTGCTGCCTCGGAACAGCAAGTATCAGGACTAATATATTCGAGCGGCGTTGCCGTGTTTATGATTAAAAAGAAAATTCTCGCAGAGAGATGATTTCGGAAGAACTCGAGGAGGGACACGACGAGCTGGATCAGGGGAGATGAAGGCACGAACCAACCAAAGCCGTACTTCCAGTTGCTGTATGGCACTGGCACTTTGATGAGTGATCTTTTTTTTTTTGAGAGGACATCTAGACATGGATGATGGAGTGATGCAAGTTTTTTTTCTTTGACAGACGACTGATGGAAGTTTTCCTTTTTTTCTTTTTTCTTCTAGAGGAGGCTTCATGGGCGTGTCCTGGTTCATAGGATGAGTGTGAAGCGATACCTAGTTATTGCCTTATTGGTGCATCCATTTTAGTATAAATTAATTAAAATAACTTGTGGATTCATTTTAGTATAAATTAATTAAAATAACTAGCTAGTTAATTAAATTAAATTAGAGTTAATGTAAATATCACTTAACGTCCATCCCTACCTGTTCACGGCCTCACACGATTGGGCTGTGGCCCATCAACTATCAAGCATGTGGAGTTTCTTATTTTTATATTTTTTATAACTAATATTTAAATAAATAGGTTTCCGATGACAAGATTTGTATAAATAGACATCTACTTCCTGAAAGTGTTATATGCCACGGTGGCAGCGTCATCCCTTACCGTCCTCTTAGAAGGCAGATAGGGCCCACCCTTCGCACCTGCGGCTGTACCGCCCTCTGAGGGTAGTTAGCCCTCTTTCCGCCCTCTCGGGGGTGGTTAGCTCCATCCCTTGAAAATTTATTTTTTTAATTTAACTTTTGTATACGTTAATTTAAAAAATAGTGCACATTCATTCGGTGAAAAATGTTAGTTGTGCATAAAAACCGCATCACAAAATAGTTATTTTTTTGGAAATTTTGGATCGATGTAAATTTGTTGATATTTGTTTATTTATTTGATGCAAAATTGTATGAGTAATTTTTTAGTGATGTAATGTTGGGAGGATACAAAATCTATTTTTTTTGAACAATTGTAGTTGTGAAGTACTATTAGCATAATACCTAGTACAGAGGTTACATATGCCGACAAACATTACATGGGACATGGGGTTTGTCGTTGCTGCGCGAATGGATCCTAACCATAAACACGACGACAACAAACGTTGGCATGTACGGTACGCCTAAAGACCAACCTAACATAGTGTCACTGCTAATGCTAACATGCCTTAATGAGTGAAAATATACCGGGTTACAGTAGATGCTCTCTACTGAGTGCACCTAGGATATTTACCCTTTCTTAGAGCATCGGGACCACCCGTCTTAGCGCGACGAGTCCTCTCCCACTTTCTTGCCCTCTCTGCTTCGGGTGCTTGAGCCACGGTGAGCTCCTCCACTGCCTTCCTCGTGCGCTCCTCCTCTTACCGCTTCAGTCGTAGTTCCTCCTGTTGTTGCTTATACTCTCGGCGTTCGTACACTTCCCTCCTCCACCGCATGCTCATGTTGACCCACCACTTCTTATCTTTATTTTGCTCCATATCAAGCCATTCAATAAATTTACAGATAGGTGGAGGAGACTGGACAAATAAAATGTAACACCCTGGTTTTTAGAATTTGTAACTTTTTTAAAAAATTTCCAATATTAGTAAGTAGCTTTACCAGTAGAATAGGTTTAAAACCTATTTTCATAAACAATCAATTAATATATGTTATTATTTCGTGTACATTGCATGCTGAGTTTTGCTAGGAGCCAAGTAAATGCATTATAGTTCTTTTTTTTTCTTTCTCTTTGTTGTTTTGAGTGAGAAAGATTTTAAAAAGGTTTTTACAAAACTCAGTAGTAAATTAGTTAAGGATCTTAATGGTTGGAATTCAAAATCCTTAATTCATCATCTATTCAATCATTGATCATATCTAATTTTTCTCTAGTTCAATTCAAATCTTATCCGAATCTTTGTTTAAAGCCAATCTCTCTTCTTTGTCAAATTCTACCCAAATCCAAATTCAAATTCCTTATCTACTCTCATTCTTGTCAACCTCAATTTTCGTTTCTCTCAAATTCACTCCAAGCTCAATTTAATTACAAACCCTATTCAAATTTCTCTGAAAAAGTTTATTTTCTAAAACCCTAGATATGCCTAAAGTGTCTTTTTACCCAATCCTAACCAAGCCTAAGCCATTGGTCAGCATACAAGTCATCTAGAAGGCCCAACACAGAGGATCCACAAAATCTGTGGATATTCATGGAGTCCTGGACAGCCTCATCTTCTGATGCAGTTTTGGAGTTCAAGACGGCCTCAAATGTAAATCTTAACAATACTAAAGTTGTAGGTCTCGTCGAGAGATTTGATTTGAAGCTATGAAAGTTCCCTTTTGAATAATAGAGCTAAGAGTTATGACCCCCAAAATCAGTGCTGCGCAGATAAGTCTTAGTTCAAACAGTTTATCTTGTGACGCATTTGTGGAAATGAAAATGGCATTTTCAGAAGTTCCAATGAATACCAAAGTTGTAGACCTTTTCGAGTGCTACAATTTAGTGTCCAGAAACATCCAATTTGGAGTCCGGACGGTGGAGGCATCATCCTTAGAATAGAGAGCTACGAAAAAGGAAAACCTAACCGACTCGAACTCGAACACGAATCGTGTCCGGCTTGGAATCCACCTCAACCAGCCGCCTCTAGCCTTATAAATAGGTGTTGAACGTCCTCCCTTACCCCCTTTCCATGCCTACAAGCCCTAGCCACCGCAGATGCCTTGCCCATGCACTAACGTTCGCTGGTGTCGCCGTCGTCGTCGCCCATGATGCGCTACGTCTCCCTCTCCACGAATCCTACTTCTCTGATCATCAAAGAAAGGTGAGAAACCCTTCTTCTCCTTACTTATACATGTTTTACCATCATAATAAGTCTCTAGCCAAACCCTAACCCTGGCCAAAGCCCGATCTACGTTGCCACGGTCATCGCCGTCGCGGACAGCTGCACCGTCACCGATTGGCATAGACGTTCCCAGCTGACCAAAGGTCAAATCGCCATACCCTTTCACCAGTGCATGACCCATGATGTTTCCCATTCCCTCACCAACCGAGTCATCTAGTAGATCAGCCACACCGCCAGGATCAACGTCGACATGCCCGTTGTCCGGTTTCTGGACGCGTTCTGCGCGTGCACCGAGTTTGCTGTCGTGTTCCCCGTCAATCCGGAAGCTGTATGGATGTGCCATCTGCGTCACAACATGTCCCATGAAGTATTCTACGTGACCCTAGGAGCTTTTCACCTGTTGTGCAGCGACTCCACCGAAGCGTGTTTGCTAACCACAGCATATCACAACCGCAATCCATCTCATCTTTGCTGATCGTTCTTCCTCTCAGGGGATGATCTACCCAAACCCATACTATAGCATTGTGTTCCCAGGATATATGAACGTCTCTGTTCAAACCGTTTCTCAAATTTCATAACCAATCTTCTGGAACGTGAGCATCTTCGTTGCTACATCTGTTTGCAGTCACCAACAAACCTAGCAGCAGTCATTGCTATTTTGCTGCTAACTCGGATGGCCCCTTCCAAAACCGACCCTACCATTGAGTTAGCTTTTCTGCGTTCTATGCTATACTTTTCTCGTGTCACTGAAACACCATTGAAGCCCAACATCGATGTCAGTGGCCACGTGTCCGATCGCCATCTCCGACAAAACCCAAGCCGCCGTCGCTACACAGAGTCACTGGCAGTATCCTTAACCCAAAAGCGCAACATCCGACCTTTTTTTATCCATCATAAGTGGTTGATACTATATCTCAGCGTACCCCTTTTTAAACCCAAGACGATGCTTCCATAGCATGTCAAGTCAGCACCACATCATCCTCCTTAGCTAATCAGTGAAGCCTAGTCAGCCCTATGAAATTGCGTTGATGAATGAACACAGCTTAATGATTGGGTCTCAGACCTTATCCGGCAGAATACCTCGAATTGCAACTAGAAGCATCTGCGTCATCATCACGTAACAATCATGAGACTTCATGCCAACTAACTTCGTATCTTTCATGTTTACAAAGCTCCTGATGTTGGAGGAGTAACCGGTCGGAACTTTGACATCATGCAAGCAACCACGCAGGCGGATCTTCTCTTCCTTGCTCATAGTGTAGCAATCTGTGGGAAGTTTCTTTTTTGTCGTTGTCTAATTGTATGTAGTGTAGGTCCTTCCTGAGGTTCATTTCTTCTAGGTCCAGCCGTTCATTTAGTGTATCTTTTGTTTTGCCGGGTATATCTAGTAAGGTACCAATCAAGCTATCAAACACATTCTTCTCCACGTGCATGACGTCGATTGCGTGTCGGACCATAAGATACTTCCAATAAGGCAGCAACCAAAATATTGACAGCTTTTTCCACATGGGAGCATTTTGCCCAGCCTGAATTTTTGTACTGCCTGACCCCTTTCCATGTACAACTCTAAGTGTCTTAACCATCTTAAATACCTGTCCTCCACTGCGAATCTTCGGAGCTTGACGAAGCTCCATTGTCCCGTCAAAAGCTCTTTTATTCTTGCGGTATGGGTGATCCGGACGGAGGAACCTACGGTGACCCATGAAGATCATTTTCCAGCTATTTTTCAGCCACCGACCCTCTGTTTCCTCCAAGTACTGAACACATCTATTGTACCCTTTTACAGTCTGCCCTGATAGGTTACCAAGAGTAGGCCAATCTGAGATCATCACGAACAGCATCACGCGCAGGGTGAAATTCTCGCGTCTGTATTCATCCCATACCTGTACGCCATCTTTCCACAGTACAAGAAGATCTTCCACCAATGGTTTGAGGTACACATCGATATCGTTGCCTGGTTGATTCGGCCCACTAATCAGTAGAGGCATCATAAGGTACTTTCGCTTCATGCACATCCAAGGTTGAAGGTTGTAGATACAGAGAGTCACGGACCAAGTGCTATGAGTACTTCTCGTGTTGCCGAAAGGATCATCCCATCCGTGCTCAACCCGAACCTTATATTCCTCACTTCATCTCTGAATTTCTTGTATTTCGAATCGAATCTCCTCCATTGCATGCCATCAGCAGGGTGTCTAAGCATTCCATCTTTCTTGCGCTGTTCGGCATTCCATTGCATCAGCTCGGCATTCGCTCTGTTAGAAAGCAATCGTTTCAAACGGGGGATTATAGGGAAATACCAAGCCACCTTAACGGGGGGTCTTTTCTTCTTTCTCTTTACCCCCACGGCATCGCTCTCGATATCATCAATGTTGCTCTTGTACCGTGGTGCATTGCAAACGTGACACGCTTCCAAGTCTGCATCGTCGCCGCAGAATAACATGCAGTCGTTTCCACATGCATGTATTTTCTTTACATCCAATCCCAATGGGCAGACAACCTGCTTGGCATGGTACGTGTTTTCGGGCAACACGTACCCCTCTGGAAGCAATTCCCTCAAGAATTCTAACAATTCATTGAAGCCCTTATCGGCCTAACCATTGCTAGCCTTCATTTGCATCAGTGTCAGCACCACATGCAACCTGCTGTGCTCATCTTTACAGTTCGGGTAAACTGGTGTTTTAGAGTCCTCTATCATGCGTTGGTATTTTTGATGTTGTCTTTCACCGGTGAAGTCCCCCTCCCCATCGCGCAACATTTGTTCTATGCCTTCTTCATTGTTGCCAGCAAAAGTATCCCAATCATCGTTCTCGACAAAAGTATCTTCAAATGCCGACATATCAAAGTCTTCGTTAGCCGTCGGATCGTTGCCTCTGTCTCCTTCGACTATTGGTTGCCCTTCACGTCCAACATCTGCAAGTTCACCGTGCTCAGTCCAACGGGTGTTGCCAGCCTTGAAACCCCTGCGAATCAGGTGCGCACAGATCTGCTCTATGTTTGAAAACTACTTCTCATTCTTGCAGTCGACACACGGACAGCATATATAGTGCTTGTCACACTTCCTTTTTGGCTCCTTGTACGCCGCGACAGCCCTCAAAAAAGTCTCGATACCAACAATGAACTCTGACCCTCGTTCCTTGTACATCCATGACCGGTCTATTTGCAAATCATTATAATTAAACACAATGGACTTATAATTATTAAATATTTCAAAATCTAGAACACATTCATCGAATTACCTCGCATCCTGATTGGTCCCTATTTGAGGGCCCATCTCCTTCTGGTACTTGGGCCGGGTCGGGGGACCCGCCTTCCAAAGGCTGCCGAGTACGATTGCGACCCGTGGGTGGACGAGCCATCCCTACAACACAGTATTTTATCAACTGTACATGTTAAATTCACTACGTTGATTAATTAACAGAGGAAATCCACTGGATTATTACTAAAATTCATGACTTTAAAAATATACGCAATCCACATACTAGAAAATTAGAGCTAGATTTTAGGGACATTTTGCAAATACCTCCCTGATTTTTTATTCTTTGGATGCCACTCGAATGACAGTTCTAGCGGTATTTTTGCAATTTTTGAATGGCAATAACGGTTCAACAAGTGGTAAATTTGCAATTGTCCCTAGATTTTAATGTAAGCATCCAACTCTATTTACATGTGACTTTTAATCTACTCGTTAAATCATCTACAATGATAAAATTACGATCTTCCTCTAATTTATATGGATATTTGAGCTCTTGCTAATTCCAAATTTCAACACCAACTAACAACCACCTAAATTCAAACCTAGAGTAATCTAGCAACTAAAATCCAACTAAGAATCAAATGTAGATCATCTCTATACATCTAACAACGACAAAGTTGCAAACTTTACCTAAATTATATCTCAACTACATCTCTAAATCCATAACCATGGAACAAGCACCATCCATCATCAACCCTAGAGCAATCTACCAAGTAATCTATCCAAAAATGAAATATAGATTATCTCATTAACCTTAAAACAGTTGACTCCTCCAAATTTTGAACGCTCCCACGTAAAAAAAAAATCCTTAAATCGCCCAAAAAAAATGGCAAGGAGGCGCTGTAATACTGGCCTGTGGCGGCGGCGGCTCTGTTCTGGGTCGAGACGGGGAAGAAGATGAGCTATATATACTGTAGGATGCTATTAGTGCCGGTTTAAAGAGGAACCAGCACTGAAACGCCACTATCAGTACCGGTTCTTAACTCCAAGCCCTCGATCACGGGCGGGAGTTTTAGAACCGGCACTAATACCACTTTCAGTACCGGTTCCTTTGAACTGGCACTGAAAGTGGCGGCTATTATGTGGGGTTCTGTAGTAGTGAAGGGAGAGAGAGAGCCAGACGGGAGAGAGATCGAGCCAAAATCCGATTTGATTACAAATTCGGGTCCGGACAAGCATCAATGCCGGTTGTAGAGAGAACCGACACTGAAAAAGCAATATTAGTACCGGTTTATAGCTGGAACTGATACTATTGTATAAGTACTGGTTCATAACTAGAACCGGCGCTATTGTATCAGTGCCGGTTCTAACCATGAACCGGCACTGATAGTCCTTTTCAGCGTCAGTTCTTGATGGCTCACTCAATTTTCACGTGCAGAATATTAAGAACTGGCACTGATATATTTTCAGTCGTGGTTCTTGTTGAAACGACATTGATAGGACGCTATTTTTAACTAATTCTGTAGTAGTGACGGTCACCCATCATAGCTTCCATTCTCAATTTGAATCGAGCTCCAAACAATGGTTCAGCTTCTTTCCCTGGCACGATTCTTGTACCAAGCGAATGATCATGGATACACGTACGAGCTGTGGTTAGGAGTAAGGCCATGTTGATGCCTGATGGTTTTCTCCTTTGGTTGTTGTGGTACACCTCTTAAATTAGACTTCTGTCACCAGCAGCTATTCACTGTATCTGAATGAAAATGATGCTAGTAGAGAGCATCTTTTCATTTGGGACAACATTTGGTAACGTGATTCACATCAAACCTTTAGCTGCTCTATTGTGCTGGATTTTTCATATAGGAGTTCATTTAAGCTCCATGTTTTCTGCTTGAGATAACGCTGATGCTCGCCCTGTTGATAAGAGATGCATTGCTCCATGTTTCCTACATATTTTCAAATTTTATTAATATTATTGGTTCGCCTGAATGTAAGCTTATGCTACGCTTCGTATATCTTTGGCTGAAGGACCTTGCATTTTTAGATAAGACATCATATTCTGGACCTAGCATTTTCTATGGTTGCACTGGAAAAGAAAGATGTCTATAGCTGAGTTAAAGAGAATGGATGGAGATGTAATATTGGGGTACCATTTGCAATATATATATATTTCTTAAAATTTCTTGTTCACTTTATCCGTTTTGTTTCTTGAATTTTAAGATCACATATAGCCTGAAATTTTTTGCTGTCACATTACAGTTCAGGTTTTAGTCAAGTGTTCATTCGGCAAATTATAGCTGTCAATCTTAGCAATTTGATCTTGACTGCAAGTGTGCATGCAGTGAATGA
Organism: Phragmites australis; assembly: GCF_958298935.1. Classification (NCBI taxonomy): domain Eukaryota; kingdom Viridiplantae; phylum Streptophyta; class Magnoliopsida; order Poales; family Poaceae; genus Phragmites; species Phragmites australis. The sequence goes on along the minus strand of NC_084942.1, from coordinate 20,623,458 downwards.
TGTAAATTTAAAAATTATAGCAAGTGGCGAAATCAGATCTCAAGAGGAGTTGTTGGCAATTGTAGCGTATAGTCGGTGTTCCTGAATTGCATTACTAGTTCTCGACCGATACCGGTGTATTTCTGTTCGGATTGGTTCGTTTTCGATATCATGACATTTCCAAGTTTGTTCCTGTTTCTAGCTTTTCTATTTTCGATTCAGTTTTTGAGAGGAAGTATGAAAGCAATTAAAGGTTTTTATCGACTGTTTCCATCTATTTTCATCTCTACCACCAATGGCCAAAAATGAGGAAGAGTAGTATCATCTTTTCATGCCCTAACAGACCTCATGGACGGTAAACTGAATGATATTATTAGTTTTCAGTACCCGTCCTGTTTGCGATGATATTTCCTAATCCATGATTTTTGCGATGGTATTCTTCAACTCGAGCTCTTTTGCGATGGCATTTCCCTAATTTTCCCTAAAATTTTATCTACTTCCATGAACCGCAGGCAGGCAGGCAAGGTGTACCTTACTAGTTTCTTCGTTAAATCTGTTATAGTTTCAAATGCAACAGTATAATTTTTGTAGTTCAATTATTATTAGCACTATAGAAGCATGAAAAGGTATATAGGTAACCTGTGCAAATGCACTTCTCCCCTAGATCTGGCAGTTCACAAACAATCAAAATGTAGAATCAGTTAATCCCCACTAATCAAATCGATAAACACCAAACCTTTACAAACCCTTTGCAAAAAGGATCCAAAAGATCTTACAGCAATACATCATGATGATGAACCACATGTCCCTTTTCCTTTTGCACATTTCTCTTCTCCGGGTACTGAAATTACATGTGAACACGTGAGTACATAGGTATGTTTATACGTATGTATACCTATACATACGTATGCATGCATGCACACACGTACCCATGCGCGAACCAGAGCTTTCAAAGTCATTCGCATGCATGCTGCGATCACTCCTCGTCGTCGGTCGTCCTCATGGATCTCTCGCCGCGTCATGCGCACCTAGTATCCTTGGAACTGAGGCGGCGGTGGCGACGCGTAGTTTTGCGCCATGATCGGTGGCAAGATGACGTCGTCTGGAACTGGTGGAGGCAGTGACGGCGCCGGTGGCGGAGGAGATGGGACGACGGGTGGAGGTGGCGAATTCACTGGAGCTGGCGGCGGTGGTGATTTGACCGGTGGGGGTGGAGAGCTGACTAGCACCGGTGGAGGAGGAGACTTTACAGGAGGAGGTGGTGAGCTCAATGGTGCTGGTAGTGGTGGGGGGTGCACCGGAGGTGGTGGAGAGCTTACTGGAGCTGGCGGTGGCGGCGATTTGGCAGGTGGAGGTGGAGAACTTACCGGAGCTGGTGGTGACGGGGATTTGACCAGCGGTGGTGGGGAGCTTACTGGAGCTGGTGGTGGCGGGGATTTGGCTGGCGGTGGTGGGGAGCTTACCGGGGCTGGCGGTGGAGGGGATTTCACAGGTGGGGGTGGCGAGCTCACTGGAGCCGGTGGTGGAGGGGATTTCACCACTGGGGGCGGTGAGCTCACTGGAGCCGGTGGGGGTGGTGATTTTACAGGTGGTGGTGGCGAACTTACTGGAGCTGGAGGAGGTGGGGATATCACTGGGGGTGGAGGCGAGCTTACTGGTGCCGGCGGTGGAGGAGACTTGATCGGCGGCGGAGGCGAGCCAACGGGAGCAGGTGGTGGAGGGGCTTTCACTGGTGGGGGTGGCGAGCTCACTGCTGGTGGTGGAGGTGATTTTACTGGTGGTGGTGGCGAGATCACTGGTGCTGGTGGTGGAGGAGATTTCACCGGTGGTGGTGGCGAACTTACCGGTGCTGGTGGTGGTGGGGACTTCATCGGCGGTGGTGGTGAGCTCACTGGTGCTGGTGGAGGAGGAGATTTCAACGGTGGCGGCGGCGGAGAGCTTATTGGAGCAGTTGGCGGTGGGGATTTCTTTGGAGGTGGAGGTGAGCTCACTGGGGCAGGTGGGGGTGGTGAGCTCACCGGCGCCGGCGGAGGAGATGAGCTTATTGGTGGCAGTGCCGACGGTGTTCTCACAAGTTCCGGACGCTGTCTCTGCGGTGAAGGCGGTGGCGGTAACGGGAAATCCTGAGGGCTGTCCCCCGGTGGGTCCGCCGGAGGTTGCACCTGTAGTGACGGCGGCGGAGCGGGTACAGGCTGCAGACTAATTCCCGGTGACTCCGGCTCCGGGTCCTTCTTCGGTGGTGGCGTTTCTGGCTTCGGTGTCGGCTTCGGCACCGGTGTGGGCGGCGCTGGCGCCTGTTTTGGCGTCGGTGTGGGCAGCACAGGCGTCGGCTTGGCTGGCGACGGTGTTGGCGGCACGGGCGTTGTCTTCTCCGGCGACGGTTTGTGAGGAGGCACCGGCGGCGCGGGGCCGGCGGAGCAGACGTTCTTGCGGCAGTCGACGGGGCGCGCGAGCACGGGCTCGCACTCCAGAGACGGCTTCTGCTCGGGGCGATCGTCGCCAAGGCAGTTGCCGCTGTCGTCGAGCGCCACCTCCGCGTCCTCCGACGGCACGCACGCCTCCGGCTCCACGCTGAAAAAGTTGTGCGCGAAGCTGAAGTTGGCGAGCGCTGGGAGCTTGCAGACGCGCTCCAGCACGGCGCCGGCGAGCTGGTTCCTCGACACGTCGAGCTGCTCCAGCTTGGTCATGTTGACGAGCCCCTCGGGCAGCGTGCCGACGAGCAAGTTGCCGCTGACGTCCACCACCTTGGAGTTGACGAGCTCGGCGAGCTCCGGCGGAATGCAGCCGTCGAGGCGGTTGTTGAGCAGCACGAGCTGATCGAGCGTGTCGGCCATGCGGCCGACGCTGCGCGGGATGCAGCCGATGAACTTGTTGTTGGCGAGTACTACCACCGTCGCCGTGGAGTTGCCGAAGTTCTCCGGGATGTAGCCGACGAAGCGGTTGCTGTTGACGAAGATGGCGTCGAGCTGCTTCTCGAAGAGCTGCGGCGGCAGCCCGCCCTCGAAGTCGTTGAACCTGAGGTCGAGGTACTTGAGCACGGGGATCTGCAGCACCACCTCCGGGAACGCGCCAACGAAGCGGTTGTTGCTTACGTCGAGCTCGTGGAGGAGCGCGAGGCGCGAGAAGCTCTTGGGGATGATGCCGCAGAAGCGGTTGGAGTTGATGTGGAAGAAGGCGATGTCGGTGAGTAGGCCGAGCTCCGCGGGGAGGTACCCAGCGATGTCGCCGCCGTTCAGGTCGACGCCCGCGACGACGGTGATGTTGGCGTCGTCGAGCGCGGGGACGCACGTGACCCCGAAGTAGGCGCACACGTCGGCGCCAACCCAGCCGCCTGTGAAGTTCTTGGGGTCGGAGTAGATGGCGCGGCGCCACGCCTGGAGGCCGATGTACGCGCGGCGGAGGCGCTCGTTGGCGAAGGTGACGTCGACGCGGATGTCGAACTCGAAGTCGTCGGGGAGGTCGCCGTCGCCCTCGCGCAGGGACAGCAGCTGCCGCCGCGCGATGTCTGACGCCTCCACGTCCGAGAGCGCGGTGACCGCGGTCACCGCGAGCAGGATGGCGCCGAAGTAGACGAGCGCGAGGCGGCGGTGGTGCACCGCAGCGGCGGTGCGGCCGGCGGCCTCCATTGGTGGTTAGGAAGGGGCAGTGTGGGCGGCCACCCCTTGCGCTGGTGCCTATATGGAGGGATGGGGGGGAGAGATATAGGATCCGGCGAGGGGAGGACATGGTCGTGCGGCGGCGCGCGTGTCCCGGAGGTGGCGGTTGCGGTCTGGTGGTTGCTGTTGTTTTGGCGGGAAAGGAGGAAGGGCACAGTTCTCTGTTCCTCCTCTCTGTGGTGAGGTGTCAATGCGTCATTACATGCTAAATTTGGGCTCCAGTTTAGTGATGTCTTGACGGAGGAATTTTGAAGTTCCTTCAAATTTTGCTTGAATTCGTATTTTTCTGCATAAATTCCCAAGTGCATGGCATCACAGTTGGTGTCTTCCAACCAGGGAAAAAAATTGGCCTGTATATCCGATATATCCAGTTTACCGGTAGACCCCAGTAGAAAAAATATCATGTTTACCGATATTTTATTTGAATTTTGTTTAAATTTATTCGGTATATCCGATATATCTGATAAATCATGCTTACAAACCATGTTTCCAACTTGTCCATTACCCGTTCAACAAGTTGTTCATTTCAACACAAACCACTAATATTTAGCAGGTGCATGAATGCATTTCTGAGTAGAGTATTTCTGATCAGTACTTTCTCCTCTGTATTGGGCTATAAAAGTTTCACTGATCTAGTTAACTTGCTGCATTTTTTCGAACTATATTTTTCAGATATTAAACAATTACGTCATGCAGGAGTCAGTACTCGAAAAATCAATCAATCATGGTACGTGTCTTGAGAAATAAATTCAATCGGTCATTTGAGAGCCGTAGACAGTGCAGAGAGTTAGGCTGAGCAATTCAGTCTGTCTCAGAGAGCCATGTGGTAAACTGAATGCATACTGATCCTTCAGAGCTAGGGATCAAATTCAGCTACTTCTAAAACTATTTGCCTCTCGGGTAAGAGTTTAATTCAATTAAATGGATAGCAGAGACGAGCAAGTACTGTAAGTGGCTGAAGACTTATATATGAGAAAAATATTCAGTGCAAACCATACCTTCGATTAAATGAAAAGCAGAAACGAGCAAGTGTTTGATAATTTTTCAAACACGTACCATGTTTTTTTGGTGTTTTCATTATTCCGCCGAAGGGGTGATTTCCACTGAATATTTTTCCAAACTTATATAGGTATGCTCGAAAGAGCTTGGTTCTGTTCCCAACTTTCACTCACTCCTTGTAAAACACAGTTTCATTCAATCCTAGTACTTCTCCTCGCGCCAGGCGGAACATCTTCAAATGCATCACCTTCAACGAGGCATACTATAGGCATGACAGACATCGAGAATACCAGCATCACTCTGTCCGTAGATCATTTTCAACAAATACTCTAAAAATTTATTCTCTATAATATTATTACAGTATCTTTTAACACTATTACAACATCTCTTATTTTTTCCATCTCCAACAGCTACCCTATTTCCTATTTTTCATTACTGTCATCCTTTATTCGGACTCACAACCATACTCTCATGAACAGTATTGCAAAGTCTATTTCCGGCCATAAATTTGTCGTCTCCTCTATCCAACCGGCTTTCCTGTACATGCACTGTAGCACTTGATAGAGTCTCCGTTAGAGACGATTGCTGACCGAGCAGATCGGCATTTCCTGCGCCTGGTGGATGCCGACTCGATTGGAGTTGCCTTATGCCTTTTCTTACCGACAAAGATTGCCACTTAGGAGCCATTTGGGCAGGTTCTAGCTCATGGCTTCTACGATAAAGCCAGAAGAAGCTTCCCAAGCAATACATTCTGCATCTGGCTCCAAGGAAACCACACGAGCTGGGATCCCAGAATAAACTAACACATGCGAAGCTTCTGTGGCTCCTACAGTTTGGCTTCTTATTGTAGGGATGGATTTGGATGTAATTTATAAATGGTGTTATTTTGACGTTCCTTCAAATTTTGCTTGAATTCGCGTGTATTGACTGCCTGATCTTTTATCAGACGGTTGCGACGCAATACAAATTGCAGATAGAACTCCTGCATTTGATGGCACAATCATGATAAGTTTCTGATGGAGAGCTGGGACACCATTGAGGTTATATTTCTGAATTCTGATTCCATTTTGCATGCTTTCATGGATAAAGATTCACAGCTGATTGTAGTTTTTTAAGGATCGAGAATAATGACTAGAGGAAAGTGAATAGACGTCCTATAAATTTCTTATAAAATAGATAATCTATTTATTATTCATCTAATACCTTAAAAAATGCACAAACGAAAACATAAGCTTTAGAGAGGCAAAAAGAGAAAGAAAGTTACAATGCAACATAACTCCACGGATGAAATATGAACTGTAGGCTCCATTCAAGACTATTTCAGAGATAGAGAAGTGGTAATCATGAGGGAGCACTTGAGTCTTGATGATTCAAGAGGGAGCGATATTCTTGGTGGATGCTGTAACAAGAACCAGAGGGAGTACCAACTCCTTGATACCTCAGAAAAAATCGATGTCTTCTTATCCATCTTTCTACTCCCCCGCATTTACTTTGAGTATTTACATTATTGCAAGCTCTAATTCCAGAATTTGCTTAGTGTCTTTGCTTACTTGTTTTATTATCTGGATCTAGCTTGTTTGCGTAGTCGTATTATATTTCATCTAGGATAAGGTTGCTACTTGTTTTAATTTTTAGTAGAAGTATTTTTAAATAGAGCCCAATTCACCTCTCCTCTTAGGCCATTTGATCCTTTCACTCGCGCTACAGTACCGGTGGGGAGTGTGGGTTGGGATCGCACTACAGTATAGCGCGGGGTTGGTTGGGTCAGATGCTATAGTACAACAGGGGGAGTGGGCTGGATTGTTTTGTTGGTTGGTTGGGTTATACCAGGTTTGTATGTCTCTTGACTCTTCCTTCCTATTATTGGAGATAGACTTTCCTGATTATGGGACGCCTTAGATTTCTGCGAGTAGTTTCCTTTCTTCACGAGATCCTCTTTCCAAAGATAAAGATATGCCCCGAGAATTACGGGAGACCTTGAGGTACCCAGATATGATAACTATCCTTTATTCATCGTCAGTAGGTGTAGGAGAATTTGGAGGACTTCATCACCCTACAAAGATCTCCACACAACACATGGAGACTTTGACCCGATCAGGTGTATTATCTGGCATGTATTTCTTAGGAAAAGGATCGGACACCATTTTCGTTGGAGTTGTGAAGGTTGACGCTAGTAGTTTGGTTCTACATTTTGCCATGAGGTCATCTATTTATACAACGGATTCGTTCTAATGTATGGACTAAGTCTACGAAAATTGGCTCTGGGAAAGCAGTTGATTCTGCAGTAAGGAGTGATCATATCAACTGAAAATGCTATTTCTGAAAAACCTATATCTAAAAAGGTGTCGCTACAAGGATGTGTAATTTTTCATATATACACACATATGTGGTAATCCCACGTACGTATCTCATAATATAAGGAGTATATCATATGATAAATTGTATGTACATAGAGCATTTAAGTATATAAGATCATTCAAGTGGTATGTATACTTTTCTAGGTAGTTTGCATATATTTTTTTAGTATATTACATTTTTTTTACAAATATAAAGGTATTACCAAAATCTATTGAAATTGATGATCTTCTTTTCAACTGTTTCATGTAGTTCACATTGGAGTATCTTAGAATGAGTATATAAGTATATTTATAGTGATAAAGGAGTATATTTAATTTATTTATATGGTATATTATAGTAGGGAGTATGTGCTATTAGAAGTACAAACTAGTTTATATGTGTGTGTCTATATATATATATATATATATATATATAGGAAAACTAGTATGTACTCCTGGGTGTATGTACTCCCACCTCTCATATACCACTTTTACACATGAGTTATACTTCTTTATCACTTTAAATATACTTCATTAGTAATTATAAGATACTACAATACAAATCCCACGAAAATTTTTATGAAATTCCATGATTTTTATCTTAATTTGCGTATATACTTCTTTTATGTATAAAAAAGAGTATATAGCAAAAATGAAAGGCTAACATTGAATTTTTTTTCATACAACTCATATTGGAGTATCTTAGAATTAGTATTAGAGTATACTAAAAATGATAAAAGAGTATAAAGTGTTTGTTTAGGTGGTATATTGCATGTGGGAGTACATACTCCTAGGAGTATAGAATATGTGTCCTATATATATATATATATATATATATATATATATATATATATATATATATATATATATATATATAAAATCCAACTGTAGGTGGGGCTGATCGAAGGTAGGTGGGCCGACCGAAGATAAGTCACATGGTCGTGGGTTTGATTCCCACGGATAGCTCCAATGTTGGGAAGCTTTTATCAACATAAGAGAAATAGAAGAGATAAAACATAAGAGAAATAGAAGAGGTGTGCTAGAAATGAGCTTGGAAGCTTATAACCCCTTGAAGTCTTATATATATGAATGGAGAGGGGATAAATTCCTCTTCTGCGCTTGGTAGGATACACAATTTACAATCCAGGTTATTATATGGATTGAGTTGATTCTTTACATCGCCCCAACAATATTTCTCAGTGAAATAAGTATGACTGATATTACCTGCAGTCGGTTATTTTATTTATTTATTTATTTATTTTGCGCAAATGCAGGGAGCATGTACAACTACAACATATGTTGGCCGTTTTCATTACAATTGCACCAGTGTCCAGTGAGATAACAAAAGTCCTATATGTAAGTGCCCGAAAAAAAGTAAGGTTTAGGAGCAATTTAGCAAACCACTCTTTGTGCAAACGTACATCTCTTTGAAAATCTTAATAAATGAGTATGCTGCTTGAACTTTTGCACGACAGTCCTAAAGAAAATAGGGAACTCTTGTCAAATAGCACAAGGATGCGAGTAGAGTATTTCTAATTAGTCCTGCTCCTCTGTATTGGACTATGCAAGTTTCGTCGGTGTTATCTGAACATCCGTGTTTAATTTTTTTTCCTAATCGGATACTTAAATCCAAGTCGAATTCGGAGTTATATTTCATATGTCTAAATTTTCTTTATCAAATCGGACACCTGAATCCAAGTTGGATTCCTACACACATGTCTGTGTTCAGGTAACATTGGGTTTCACTGATCTAAATAAGTTTCTGCAGTTTTGCAAACTATATTTTATTCAGATATTATAAGACCAAGTTAGGCAGGAGTCCGTACTCGAAAAATGAATCCATGAATTGCACGTCTTAAGAAAAAAAAAAATGAATCAGTTATAGAGAAGTAAAATCGTAGACAGTGCATAGAGCTAGATGGCGTAATTCACCTCTGTCGCAGGGAGCCATGTGGGAAACTGAACGCACAATGATCCAACACTACCTAGGGCTCAACTCACTTGTCCTGAAACTTGTTTGTGTCTATGTCCAATTAAATGGAATTAAAGCAGAAGCAACCATGTGGTGTCTGTTTGGAGTTTCAGGCCAAATACTTATATATAGATATGCTTGAAAAGGGCTCAGTTGTGATCCCAATTTTCATTCACTCGTAAGGCTTCAAAGGACATGACATTGGAAGTCCTCAAATTCATCATCTTGAACAAGACATACAATGGGAATGGTAGGTATCAGGAAGAGTAGCAGCAAAGATTATCCTCCCTCTGGCCGTTCCTTATCAACAAGGATTGCCATGTAGGAGCATTTTGGCCCGGCTGTAGGTCATGATTCCGCATGGAAGCCCAAAACGGCTGCTTAAATGCTCTATTATGAATTTGGGCTTCAGTGATTGTAGTTGTCAACTGGGGTTGGTGAGCTAGCGATACCTCTGAGGCTTGCCAGAAGTTCAGCTAACCCGTCTTTGTGGAAACAAATGTTTCCTTGAACTTGTGAACATGCTGCTACAACTCTGGTGAAAAGAACAAGGGTGCCGTCGGAGTAGTGCTGAAAAGTCCTGGCTCCCTTCTGTATTTGCTGATTAAGTTTCGCGTAAGTTCGCTTAATGCAATTTCTTGAAAAATATTCTCTTAGCAAATTTAAATAATCAAGTTGTGCAGCACTCACTACTCCGAAGTGCGAGATCGCTAAATTAGTAAGTAATTGTAACTAGCGAGTGAAGAATACATAGAACTAGGTGGAGAACTTCACTATTTTTCGGACCCTTGCCATCTCGTGCTTGCAGATTTTTGTTTTGGGGGGGAAAGGAGGGGCAGACATCTGCTCTCTCTCCGTTCCTCTGTTGTGAGGTGTCACGACATGCTAAATTTGGGCTCCAGTTTAGTGATGGTTTAAGAGAGGGTCTTAATTAATTTAAGAAATGGTGTTATTTTTCAAATGTTGCACGGTCATATGGTGTCTGGCATAGAGCTCAAGCATGATTGAAAATGGCATACATTTTTTTTATCTAAAAAATGGAATACTTTGCATTTCTGTATACGTGTACATTGAAACGACAGTTCATTGTCTATTGCAAATTCATTCAAAACTTGCTTGAATTGGTGATATCAACCACTACATTTTCAAAAATCCCTTCCCTTTTATTTGCTTTAATTAACTGAAGATTCACGGCTGATTATAATTCTAAATATTCGCAAGTGGTCTCTTCTTCTTCTTTTTATTTTTAGGAAAAAAGTGGTCCCTTCTTTGACGACGAATTGTAGAATTAAGAATTACTAGTCGTCATGCAGGGGCAGATGGGCTAGACATGTATCTTTTTCTGTTAGTTCATGGTGCTAAAAATTTAAAAAATTTAACTATTAAAATACTCTAATATTTCATCCAAACTGTAACAAAATTAACCGAGAAACTAATGCACTCCTTGACTGACTATGTTCCAAATAATTGGATTACGTTCAAACATATGTGTCTGATGACACAAACAGTTCCTTTATTTCTAATCGTTACAACTTATCTTACCATAATTGATCTATTTCCTTTCTCTATGGTAAAATTTCATTTTTTTTTCATAAATTTTATTGCTGGAACCCATCGTTATAGATGATTTTTTATAAATATAAATACCAAAAAAATTATATACAATTAGATCATTATATACAAATAAATTTTCTAGAATTAAATTTGGCATGGAGTCGTTTCTCTGATTATATAGGAATTCTTGCTTTTTCATCGATGTTTAACATCAGGGCAACTGGAGAAGCCTCCTATTAGTATATAAAAGACACATAGCAAGCTTTAATATGACATATTTTCCATAATTATGAACACATATATATAGACACACACATACACGATAATACTATTCTACACCCAAACCACCCTCGCACCCTCCTCCCGTGCCAGCCAACCACGTGGCCGAGCCTACTGTCGCCCACTTGTGCCCACCAGTGGCTGCACCTCACGCTCGTGTGCCCCCACCGCTCCAGCGACCCCCGCCCCACGCTCTTGGCCGCCACCACCCACACAAAACCACTGAACATTACTGACTTTACTGACATTACTGAACATTAATGACAACTACTGACTTTTACTGAACACTATTGATATTAATGAAAAACCACTAAAGCAAAAAACTACTGACACTACTGAACAACTACTTATTAAAATTATTGTGACTTGAAACTACAGAATAACTACTGATACTACTGAACAAAAATTACTGTGAACTACTGAACAACTACTGACACTACTAAACAATAATTACTGACAAAACTACTAACAACTACTGAACAACTACTAAATACCTACTGACACCTACTGAACGGTGAGGGGCACTTGGGAAATCACGTGGTGTGCACTCTGGTTGCGCATGGGCAGGCTGGATCGATAGGCTATTGCTAGGCCGATGGGTTGGGCTAGGTGGGGTGTAGAATAGTTATTCTATTCTACACCCCGGGTGTACAATATCACTTGTATACACGTATACGAGGATGCTATTCTACATCAGGGAGCTACTGAACTATATAGCTAGGATGTAGAATAATCTATTCTACACTCTAAATGTAAAATAGCACATGTAGAAAAATAGCATATATATATAACTCCTAGTGTGCTAAATAAGCATTCAATGCCCCATCCACCCCCAACAAAAAAAAACGATAAATTTACTCCAACAACCGGAAAAACCATCCCGTAATGGGGAAATACAGTGATGAGCGAAAAATTAGTCCGATGATGGAAAGGGCGACGGAATCGGAGAGAGCGAAATGCGCGAGAATGAAACAAGAAAAGATAAAAGGGGACCGTTACGAGAAAATATAAAAAGGGGAAGATTATGGATGCCCATGTCCGTGTCGACTTGGCTGGCGCGCGTGAAGAACCAGTGGCAACAGGCTCGCTGAGTAGCTAGGCACAACGTGAACTACAATTATGCTTAGGCACATAATATACATACAATATATACACACACTATACCTATAGTGTAGAATAGTATTTTGTACCACCCAACAGCACCAAACCCACTCCCCCCCCCCACGAACCAATCCAACCAATTAAGCCAATCGAACTGACCTACCACCAGACCCAACCTAATTCGACTCAACCCGATCCCCTGCGCTAGCCCTCGCACGCGCACAGGGAAAAAGAATCTCGTTTCTCCTTGCCTGACTCGTCTTGTGACTCTCCTCATCGCATTTGCTTCTAACCACGGCGGCCACTTGTCCCATGGATCCACCTCCCACCTCCTTTGCGTGCATCCAATGACTAAATCGAGCTCTCCCAAGTGTGAAGAGGGGGCACAACGTCCATGAGCTCCAATCTCACATGAGGAGCAGTCAGCCTATATGAGCTCCATCAACAGGCAACTGAAGAAGATCTTGACGCGGGCACCTATCGGAGGGTGAACTCCTCAAGCAGGGATCCGGAGGGACCCCCTTTGAGATTCGGACGGGGGGATGATTCTGAATCCGCTTCGTAGGTGAAATAAATGGGAGTAAATGAGATGCAGGTGGGGTGGAATGATCGGATGCAGGAGGAAGTAAATGCTCAGGGGATTTTTAGACAGGTTCAGGCCGCACTGAGCGTAACACCCTACTCTTGTGTGTATGCTATAAATGCTCTGAGAATGTCTCTCTGAGGATCTGCTGTGTTACAAGAATATTTGTCTAAGTCTAGAGCTTCGTACTCCTTGTTCTTCGGTCGATCTAAGTCTCGGTCTTCGTCTTCTCTATCTTGTATCCGATTCAAGGTCGTCGATGTGTGTTGTTCTTCTTCTCTGGCGAGCCCGCCCCGCTTATATACCCGTCGGGGCGGTAGCGTGCCTAGAAAGGATGGCACAAGTTCCAAGGCACCATAAATAGAAAGCAACCATCATGGGCTACTATGTGAGGTGACGGGGAGGGTTGAAAACGCGCCCCCGTCCAGTCTTGTTCGTCATCATTCTGCTTTTCGGCGAGTACTGCGGGGAGGGCCCACCGGGCAGCCACCGAGCAGCCCCGCGTGCCCGCCCGGTTAGAGCAGGCCTGACACAGCAGGGCGGTAGGCAGTGTGCCTCGAGTCCTGCGATGTTATCCCGAGGCGCGCCGGATGACGCGCGATGGGACCCGTGCATTAAATGTCCCCACGCCTCCTTGCCAGGCCGTGGTAGGGACTGATAGTAAGCGTGGGGGAGTGGTTGGAAGTGACATGCCACGCGCCCTCTTAAATGCAGCATCGGGCCTTTCACCAGTTGACACCTCACTGCTGAGCCCTTGTGGGGACCACCGGTGAAGTACTTCTCAGGCCCTCGGGGAACTGTGAGTGCTTGAGGATTACTGTTCACAGCCCCGAGCACTCTCTCCCAGATATGCCCTCTCTTGGTCCTCGGGGAACTGGGTGCTCGGGGACCACTCTTCACGGCCCCGAGCACTCTCTCCCAGAACTTGACTGCTCGGGTCCTCGGGGAACTCGGGTACTCGGGGACCACTGTTCACGGCCCCGAGCACTCTCTTCTGGAACTGGCTTTTCTTATCATCGGGGAACTCGGGTGCTCGGGGACTACTGTTCATGACCCCGAGCACCCTCTCCCGGAACTCGGCCTTCTGGTTATCGGGGGACTCGGGGACCACTATTCATGGCCCCGAGCACCCTCTTCCCGGAACTTGGTCTTCTTGGGTCATCGGAGAACTCGAGTACTTGGGGACCACTGTTCATGGCCCCGAGCATCCTCTCCCGGAACTTGGTCTTCTCGGACCTCGGGGAGATAACCCCCGAGGGAGGGCGCCACGTGGCACTCTGCTGTTCTGGCCTCGGGACTCGGGGACTCCTGGTTCCCATGTCACCGACAGCACCGAAGAAAGGGGATTCGAGCATAACATCTAGCAGTTGCGCACATCCCACCCCTATCAACTTCGAGCACCTTCATCCCATCGACTGTCTATCATTGTTGTCGGCCTCAACCACCTTTAGAGTGAGCGCATGCGCAGGAGTGGTTACGATAGTCATAGGATCCCCCACGGGAGAGGATCTCAACTGCATGCAAGGGAGCCCGACAACAGCTTGGCATGACATTTCAACATTGACGATGGTGGGGAGTGAATCCAGTTTGCATAGTGTTAAAAAAAGAAATCATTTACCGAAAATCATGTCATCTACTGAAAAAACTTGAAGTACTGAAGACGAATATTTACTAAATAAAGCTCTTTAGTAGATATTTAGTAATTAGTCAGTAGATGATTAATAAGAGTTGTTCAGTCGTTCCATTAACTATGATTCAGAAAGTGTTGGAATTTTGTATGATTTGGATTCAATAGTCGTCCTATTTTCAGTAGTTGATCATTTATGGTTGGGTAGTTGATCAATCATGCTTCACAAGTTAATCCATCTTTTAAGTAGTTTATCCTTCATGCTTCAGTAGTTTGATCATTTATCCTTTAGTAGTCCTTTCTTTCCTTCAGTAATCTAGGGTTTAAAAAAAGTAGACCATTAGCTGTTAGTAGTCAGCTTTTCATGATTTAGTTGTTTATCTTTTAAGTAGTTAATTCTTTCACGGTTCAGTAGTTTATCCTTTTCTAGTTTGGTAGAACATTCTTTCTTGGTTCGGTAGTTCATCAAAATCATAGCAATCTTAGAAGCGTAAAATTTTTCTATCATTTAGATTCAGTAGTCTTTTTCATATTTCGGTAGTTTCAAGGTTTACTTGTTTGTTCTTTCAGTATTTCCAAGTTAAGATTCATTTCGGGCTTAGAGAGAGTTTAGTAATTCATCTGTCCATGATTTAGTAGTTAGGAGACCGCAGTACATTCAGTTACTGAACGAAATAAGCTTCTTCTCCATGCTATGCCTCTTCCTGGTGCATCCTCTCCAAGCTTTCTCCACAAACCGCTATACTTCGTCAAAGTTTCTCACCTGAGAAGTGAGAAGTGTGTAGATTGATTTTGATCCCAAGATCCAGAAAAAGCCAAGAACATCAACATTACGCTAGCTAGCTAGCTAGCAGTGGACAGTCCACGTAACTGAACTCACCGCCAAACACACAGTACTCCTGTCTAGATCCCTCGTGAGCTACAGGTACTACGGAGCTAGCATCAAGCACAGTACGGAGGCGCTGATGGGTCTCTTGGGGTTGGGTGCCTCGGGGGACGCGAGGGCCGCGATTCGGAGCGTGGTGTCGGGCAGCGGTCGCTGGGATGCCATCAGGGGTAAGCGGATCGTGGGAGGGGAGGTCAAAGGGGCGCAGGTCGGAGTGTCGGGCCTCGGAAGAATGAAGAAGAGGGCGTGGTCAGGCCTGGGTTGGCTCGGGATGGGAATGGTGTGATTGGGGACGCGCGCGTGGGGTTCGGTCCGGTGCGCAGGGGAAGCTGGCTGGATCAGTCATACCGGCTCAGCACTCTTAAGTGTAAAATAGCGCTCATGTATATATGTAATATATATTTATTACTTGTCTACGGTCTTATAGTTCACTGTAGCATCACTTTTTAGTTACAATTTTAAAAATAATATAGTTGTGATTTACAAGATAGATCAGTTGCTATAAATATATATAGTCGAAACTATACTATTTTAATCATAACTATACTATTTTTAAGATCGTAACGATTCCAAAAATAATATAGTTGCGATCTATAAAATATGGTTAGTTACTATAAACATAATATCATATTATATCTGTAGAATAATCCTAAAACTTCATCAAAATATAAAGCGTGTTTGGGTGCTCCAGCGCTAGACAGCAGGGCCAGCCGTAGGCATCTAAAATCGGACGCCTGAGCGTGATGCCTGGCCAGGCAACTTCGGCCAGGGGAGCAACTAAACAGCCTCATAGTCTTGTATCTTATTTTGTTAAACGTATTTTTTTTCAATAATATATTTTAAACAGATAAAAATTGGACCTATAGTTTTAGAGATATTATATTTTAACAATTTAAATAAAAAAAATATCTATTAAATGCTCTAATGGATGGAGTTTGATGCGTACGTGGTACTAGCATCTTAGCTCTCTTAGTTCGTTAACTCACGGAAGGCTCAGCTGGCTCGATCGGCTGTAGTGGCGTAACATAAGTCTGCTCTGTGTTTAGATATAGAATAAACTTGTCGTGTGTATATATAGTTCTCAATTTTCATTCGCTCGTAATGCTTTCCCACGCACGACGATAATAATGCTCAAATTCATCACCTTCAACAAGGCACGTTGTATGCATGGAAGGCATCCGGAATACCAGCAACAGAAGTCATCGACCTGCTTTCCTTTCCTTACTGATGAAGGTTGACAATTTAGTCCAGCTCTAGTTCATTGCTTCTAGGCTAAAGTCGAAAGAATATACCAAAACGCTGTACTCAGAATCTGGCTCCACGGGAACCACATGAGCCAGGAGCCCAAAACAAACTACCCGAAAAACTCATACATAGGGGATTGACAGAATAGTATTGTCTTGTCCTTGTTTCTTTTTTCTTTTGAGAGCGATAGAGGTAGAAGAATACATATTCAGTGCAAATCCCCAGGTCAGGTGCATCACAGTTGGTGTCTCCCATCCAACTTGTTCATTTCAGCACAAAACCCTGATCTGCAATTCATGTATACAACACAAAAGCTATTATGTTCTCACGGATTTATGCATTCACCGATTTAAGTACTGCATAATCCAATTCATTGCCTCAATTTTTTTAGAACTATATTTTTCAGAAAGTTATAGAATCAAGTTATGCAGGAATCACTACACTGAAATCAGTGGATCACTTATACATGTTTAAAGAGAAAAAAAAGAGATAAGCAATCAATTGTAGCTAGTGAGTAGGCATTGCATAGAGATAGGTGAAGCAATTCACTGGTAAGCTTAATGCATGCTGATCCTACATAACTAGGGATCCAATTCAACTAGTTCTAAAACTACTTGGCTCCGAGGGTAATTAAATAGAAAGCTGAAACAAGCAATATATATATATAGCCTAACTATGGTGTAGCGTATTATTCTACACCTTAAAAAGACAATGATATCATCTAGAGAGGGTGAATAGGCGTTTTTATAAAAAAATCGTTCTCTTTTACCGTTGATCTAAACTTGCTGCGAAAAATAAACTAACGGATTTTTCACAAGTGAAAATACTAAATATGGTAGGCTCAACTAGTGCATAATCACCCTAAATAAGTGTAAAAGTTACAATCTTATGGTGACAAAGATTATTCCAAACTAGCAAAAGATATGCAAGAAAAGACTAATTAAAAATTCTGAAAATACTGTTCACCAGAGTCCTGAAAATACTGTTCACCAGAGTCCGAAGCCTCTTAGTTCAAATTTGATTATATAGAATTCGAACCTTTCAGGTTAAATCCGGAACATCCGAGTTCAGCAGAGAATGAACTCGAAACTAAAATTAAATGATGCCTAAGGAGTTCTAACTCAAACCAAGTGAAGTCGTATGTTCCAAATGATGATTTCAAATAGATCCACGGAGAACCTACAACCAATTTCACAAGAGCAACTAGATCGAGCAATATGCATAAATGTTGAGGAACAATTTAAGAACAAGGATACAAGAGAGGAGGCATAAGATTTGTTTTTCGAAGTTCGGACACCTCCTCTAGAGATTCCTACATCTCCATTGAGGGGCTCGGTCACACTTGAGCTGGATCTCTCTTAACCCTTTTTCTCTTCAAGCTCGGTCACACTTGAGCTTGGTTTCCACTCTTGATTTCTTCCCTTCCGAAGACGAAATCGAAGCCTTCACAAACTTTCTACGGCACACCACAACCTTGGGTGCTCGCTGGTGATGCCTAGCTACCTAGGAGCTCAAAGCTCTAAGAGTAACAAAAGCGACGATGAACTTATTGCCGATGAACTTGAGTGCTCAAGATGGGAGCTTAGCTCACTTGCACTCAATTTTTCAATCTCTTAACACAACTCACTTTTCTTCTCAAATCTCACACTAAAATGGAGTGGGAGCGAGTTCTTTTGGCTCTAGAAGGTTTTTCTTTCGTGCCCAAGCAGCAACAAACAAGGGTGTGGGTGAGGGGTTATTTATACTTTTCCTCCAAAAATTAGCCGTTACAGAGCTTTTTTTTACTGATCTGGAGTATCCGGGTCAACCCAGAGACTCCGGGTTGGCACTTCAACGCATAACCAAGAGCCCTGTCCAGAACCCAACTCGGAGGGTTTGGATGACTAACAGATCCCAGAGTATCCAGGTCAACACAAAGATTCCGGGTAAAACACAAAAGCCCTAACCGAACACCCCCTGCCGGAGTTGAACTCGGAGCTAAAGTATCCGAGTCAACCCAGAAACTTTGGGTACAGACTAAGACTTAAAACTTCCCGGTGTTCGTGGGATGATTTGTGTCTCTCTTCTTTGGTCTAAATGAGTACTTTGAGCATTGAGACATCTTCAAATCTATCTATACACATCCCTCTTGATACTGTGGCAAACCTATACTCAATTTTAAAGATAAAACATGTTTGAATCACATTGAGCCTTTTAATACCTTCAAGTACTTCTCCTTTCCTTCAAACATAGAGGGTTGCCAACTTTTATATCGTCGTCACTTCATTTCTTCTTGATTCTTCATGTGATTGAAGCAAATCACCCATAGCTTCTCATGACCTCTGACGGTATTGGCATAAAGCATTCACTCGTTCTTCACGACCACCTTGGTCTTTTGGCGCCAAGCCACTTGCTTGTCCTTCACCACGAATGATCCATCGTAGCCGAGTCTTGCTTGCCCTTCATCGTCCTTCTATAGAAAATCACTTTGTATTTGACATCTTCAAGAAATTCAATTTATCATATATGATTTCAATGCAACTTATGCATTCTTATGGATCATAACTCCAACTCACTCTCAAGCACAAAGCATATAGGTTAGTCCATAAAACTCTATTGACAATGACATACCTTTAGTTACTTGATCTCCATAGGTAACTTAGTATTCACACTTATCGCCAATCTTCTTTGAGCTTCTCCTTCCGAGCATCACCTAGAGCTCATTCATCTTGATAATCTCTCCTCCATGCATCACCTATGAAACAACCTACTAACAATTCTCAACAACATTGTTAGTTCATAGGTATTATCATTAATTAACAAAACCACATATAAGGGCTAGATGCACTTTCAATCTCTCCTATTTTGGTAATTGATGGCAATCTCACTAGATGGTTATATTTAAAAAATTAAAGTTCTAAGTATCCATATAATCTAAAGATGAATGTATACAAAGAACAAATTTTAGAAATATCAAACATCATAAAGATATTTAAGGTTACCAAAACTCGTTTCACTAGCATCAAACACCACAATTATTTTGATGTTAGTAGAACTAAACATGTATAAAGCAAACTCACTTATAATATATGCATATGTGAATGAATCTTGAATATCATTGCATACATTGTCTGTCTCAAATTTTGACGGAGCTTCCTTTATACATATGAAGCAAGCATGACAAAGTATATATGAAAATGAATATGCTCATGCAAAGAGAAAACTTTTCAAAAACAAAAGAGTTACATGATTTTGCTTTTAAAACTGAGTTGCATGATTTTGCTTCTAAAAATTCCCCCAATTGACATTCTCTTTACAAACAAAATATCTATTACAAATTCTCCTCTATAAGCAAAGCTTTCTTGCAAAATATAACATCTAGTCCAAATTCTCCCTCAATTGACATCAATGTCAAAATGGAATTATCGAAATGAATTCTCCCCAATTAACGTCAAATTGGTAAGAATTATGAAGGACTTGCTAAAGGAGAAATTTCACAAAAATCTTTCAATTATCAAAAGGAAATTCTCTCTGAAGCACATTAGCTCTATCCCACAAAAGGAATCATTGAAAGCTAGTGTAAGACCATGTATAGTATGAGCTTCACATGATATGTGCATTTCTCATAATTTGAGTTGAACCAAATATACTTATACATTTATTAACCATGTGAGGAGAACGAGATATACAATAAGTCAAAGGGGTTTGAAGAGATACCAAAAGAGATTTAAAAAAGATACCAGTTGAAAAAAAAAAACCAATTGAGGTAGATGTCAATTGAAACAAATTCAATTTGAAGATGAGTCAAGCATGAGTCTGAGATTAGGCACAAAATTGAACATAGTAAAATAGTTGACATTATAACAAATATCTCATTTACCACAAAGTATCAACATCTCATAAGAATACATGTTCAATAAGGCCAAACAAACCAGACTAAAAATCTTAAACAAAAGATTTTACAATTTTCATCAATATTACATATAAGAGCAATTCAAGTATTTGATATGGATTCTTTTGCATATTTGGGATTTAATGAATCATAAACATGATTATAAAGTTCTCACAAAAGTATTCTACTTTAAATTGCTCATATTTGCAATAAAGAGGTTTTTAAGCACTTGCAAGAAAAACATATTTTCGCAAGTCGTTTTCATGCTATGATGCAATTTTAAAACTTGTGTATATTGCATAGATTTAGAGCAAGTTACTCGATCTTGGTAACTTATTCATCTCGGTAACTTATTCATCTTTGCTTGACATTATTTTTATATGATCCTTCCTTTTGATTTCAATTGAAGTTGAGAAAGACGATCTTCTTTATAAATGCCAATTGAAATAGTGGTCTTCTTCATGAAAATTCAATTGAAATGATCTTCTATTTGGACGAACCTTCATTATGATTAACCCAAGCTTTCAATGCATCTCTATTGTACCTAAAACTCATTTAAATACAATTTGGTCTCCAAACTCATTGGGTCCAAAGAGATTAGCAAAACCCACTATATAAAGCAAACTCTCTAATAGATGGTGCATATAAAATAGATAGCAATTGAGAAATATATACCAATTGAAAATAAATGAAAACTCTATGCACTTTTTAGCCATTAAAAACACTTGAGGGAGGCTTACTCTATATGTTAGATCAAAGAAGGCAAACATGCTATAGATATTAATATTGATGTCAAACAAGCATGCTCGTCACATTCAAGATCTGATAAAGATTTATAATTTAGACAAAATAGCATATAAAACTTGAAGATACCAAATGAAAGATAAATACCAATAATAATATCCAAATTACATCTAAGATCAAAAGACCAAAAAATGATCATTCACAAAATTCAACAAAAGATCCAAGTAAAGATTGAGCATATAGAGATATAAAGAAGTTCTAAACATGCTCAAAACTTATCTCAAACGAGTATATAGAGAAAGATACAAGCATTGAGATAACAAACTTTCATAAACTCCAAAAGGAAAGTTTCCTTGAGGAAACCAATTTTCCTATCAAGGGAGTTAAATGAATTCTTTCACATAGAAGGAAATTACTTGGAAGCAAAAATTAAAATAAAGATGATTAACAAGGATTACCACTTATATTATTATCAATTGTAAGAAAATAATGGTATATGGAGATATCACAAGATGGTAATTGCAACAAGGCATAAATCAACTTTTTTTTCAAAGAAGTATGTGAAGAAGGATTGAAAAAAAAAACACCATACTTCAAAATCATTTTTCACAAAATCAACTAACACAAATAAACACATAAACCATAGTTGATTTGATCCGACTACGAGAAAGATTTAAATCAAAATCTTGAGATTAAAAGATCACTAGATAAGTACCAAGAATCTCAAGTTACAATTTAGGATCAAATGTGGATTAATTAATAGATTCTTGCAAAATTGAGCTTTATATAGCTTGACATACCACATAGATACTAGATAAGCAATGATATCAATTCTAAGTGGTATTGCTCAAATATTCACACTTATGAATATTTAAGATGCACAAAGCACAATAATCTCCCATAATGTGATTGTCGGTGTATCAGGAACCGGGGGTCCCTGAGTCCCGAGGCCAGGCCGGCCGCCCGCCACGTGTCACCATCCTGCGAGGTCCCTCCTGTGGGATGAGGAAAATCTAAGTTCCGGGAGAAGGTGCTCGAGGCCACAACCTCTGGTCCCCGAGCACCCCAGTTCCCCGATGACCCGCAGAGTCTAAGTACCGGGAAGAAAGTGCTCGGGGAGGTGCTTGGTCGCCCCCGAGCACCCTAGTCCCCCGATGATAAAAAAGCTAAGTTCCGGGAGAGAGCGCTCGGGGGGCTACGTACGACAGCCCCCAAGCGCTCGGTTCCCCGAGGGTCAGTACAAAAGTGCTCGGGAGAGAGTGCTTGGGGTTGCACGTGGCAGCCCCCGAGCACTCGGTTCCCCGAAGGTTCGAGCAAAAGTGCTTGGGAGAGAGTGCTCGGGGTTGCACGTGGCAGCCCCCGAGCACTCGGTTCCCCGAAGGTTCGAACAAAAGTGCTCGGGAGAGAGTGCTCGGGGTTGCACGTGGCAACCCCCGAGCACTCGGTTCCCCGAAGGTTCGTGCGAGAGTGCTCGGGAGAGAGTGCTCGGGGAGGTAAACAGTAACCCAGAGCACTTGGTGCCCCGACGACCCAGAAGGGCCCCCGGGGGGCCCGCCGATGATGTGTCAACTAGTTAGAGGTCCGAGGCCGCATTTAATGGGCGTGCGCGGCCTGACATCCTGACATCCCCAACTGCTTCCACCGCAGTGTCAGTCCCTGTCATGCTTTGGCAGAGGGGCGTGGGGCCATTAATTGCACGGGTCCCGTCCCGTATTATCCGGTGTATCTCGGGATAACGTTGCCAGGACCAAGGCGTTCCGCGTGCCGCCCTGCCGTGGTAGAGGAACAAGACAGGGAGGGCACGCTGGGCGCCTCTGTGGCTGCACGGTGGGCCCTCTCAACGGCGCCCGTCGCTAGGGCGTCCACAGTGACGAGTGACCGGGCGCGCGCCGCATTTTTCCACCGCCCCTGTCACTCCGTCCAGAGGAAATGATGACGCCTTTCTCAGTCGTGGCGTCTTGAAACTTGTGCCCCTTCTTTCCCATTCGGGGTATGTCGTGGCCGGCGAGTGCATAAAAGGATGGGCATACGGGGGGAGAAAAGGGGAGGACGGCGGAAAAACATCAGACAACCATCGAAGCATCGGAGGAGAGAACAAGCCCAGGCAATCGACCGTGCCACACTTAGACGAAGAACACTGCAAGCAAGCCTGAGCAGAGCTAGAACAAGGAGCCTCGAGCTCTTAGTTAGAGACTATATTCTTGTAACCAGATACATCCCTGAGGGATCCCCCTCAGGATAAGTTATCGCATCCATACAGGAGTAGGGTATTACGCCCCCGTGCGGCCCGAACCTGTCTAAACTCTGGTGCATTTACTTCCCTTTGCACTAGGTCGATCATCCCCCACCACCGGCCATTGCATTTATTTCCACTTCCATTTATTTCTCCGACGAACTTATTCAGGATCATCCCCCCGGTCGAATCTCTAAAAAGGGGTCTCTCGGGATCCCTGCGATAGGAGTTCACCCTCCGACAGTGATATTCCATTAATTTCTCCAAAAGAGGCAAAATAGAATTCAATGAAATGGATAAAATCAAGTAAGGCTCTAAAACCACACAATCAACAAATAAGTATGCAATACATCATACACATTCTAGTTATATGACTTACACATACTAGTTGGTAAGAGAAGCTAGAAGCGCCACAAACAAATTATAGCACATTTAGCAAGCAATCAAGACATGTATGGATATGAAATATAGATATGATAAGATTGCAATCACGTTTACACATTCTAGGATAAGCATAAACTCTAAAATAAGCATAGATACAAAACCTACATAATCAAAGAGCTAAAAACTTCCAGAATCTGAAATTTCTGGATACAACCCGGGACTTCCGAGTTCTAGATCATTCGGATATTCCGGTCTGACCCAGAACCTCCAAGTTTTGGATCACTTAGATATTCTAGCTTGACCCAGAACCTCCAAGTTCTGGAGCACTCAGATACTCTAGCCTGACCCAGAACATTCGAGTTTTGGAACTTTCTAGAATATTGTGTAGAACAAAAATCTAACACAATGAACAAGAATACGAATTTAAAGCCTTCCATGGTGGCCATGAGCTTGATTATTTTAGACATATTCTTTTTACTCAAATGATCAGACTCAAGTCCATTAATGGTACTATCACTATCATCTTCACTTACCGGTTTCCTTTTACCTTTAGCCATAAGGCTCATGTGGGTGTCAGAATGAGGAGATGAACATCTTGGAGAGGTGGATGCTTCTCCACCTTGGCTTTGTCTCTCATAGACATCTGTTCCCTTCAAAAGTTAGTCTCACAAGTACTAGCGGAAATAGATGCATAGCTATGAGAACAGGTAACCATATCATCATGATGAATAGCTATTTTTTCACTAGATGATATGCAAGAATTAACAACATAAGTAGATATATAAATTTTATCATAAGTGTTGTTAAAGTCTAAAGGAGGGATTGACACTTACTAATCACACTTACCATATTATTGCATTGCTCGGATATGTCAATTTGTGAGGTGGATGATAAAGTGATATCCTCTTTGGTGTGATGATGAATTAGAGTATTCCACATATGACGTCTTCGGAAGTTCTTCTTCATCACATTTGGCTTATCATATCTGTCTTTAAGAGTAGTCCAAATGAGATGAGCGTCTTCAAGCGGTAAGATGGATTCAACCACATCTATACTCAAAGCATTAAATAAAGCATTAGTGGATTGAGAATTGAGATTATGTGTTTCTCTTCCTCTTCAACTGATAAGAGTTTATCACTATGAGAAGAAATGCTCATATCTACAACTCGCTCTATTTGAGAACTCATGTCCCTAAAGATACTAAGTATGCGAGTACTCCACTCAAAGTAATTAGAACCATCTAATAGGAGTGATTCTCCATGCACTAATTCACTAGTCAACATCTTTACTCTCTAGGCGATAAAGCGCTAAAAGAGAGACTTGGCTCTGATAACAATTGAAAAGACAATGATGTCGCTTAGAGGGAGGTGAATATGTTTTTTTACAAAAATTCGTCCCCTCTTACTGTTGATCTAAACTTGCAGCAAAAAATAAACTAATGATTTTTTCACAAGTGAAAATCATAAATATGCTAGGCTCAACTAGTGCACAATCACCCTAAATAAGTGTAAAAGTTACGATCCTAGAGTGACAAAGATTATTTAAAACTAGCAAAAGATATGAAAAAAACTCTAGTTAAAATCCTAAAACACTGTTCACAAGAGGTTCCAGGTTCAATTCGGAGCCTCTGCGTTCAAATCTGATTATACAGAATTTGGACCTTCTGGGTTAAATTCAAAACATTCAGCTTCAGCAGAGAAGGAACTTGAAACTGAAATTAAAATACGCTTAAGGAGTTCAAGCTCAAACCAAGTGAAGTCGTGTATTCTAAATAATAATAACAAGTAGATCCATAAAGAACCTACAATCAATTTCACATGAGCAAGTAGATCGAACAATATGCATAAATATTGAGCAAAAACTTAAGAACAAGGATACAAGAGAGGAGACACAAGATTTATTTTCCAAAATTCATACACTTCCTCTAGAGGTTCCTATGTCTCTGTTGAGGGGCTCAGCCACACTTGAGTTGGGTCTCCCTCAACCCTTTTTCCCTCTCCAAGCTCAGTCACACTTGAATTTGGGTTTCCACTCTTGATTCGAGGTGAAATCGAAGCCTTCACAAACTTTTCGCGGCATACAACAACCATGGATGCTCGTTGGCAATGCCTAGCCCCCTAGGAGCTCAAAGCTCCAAGAGTAACAAACACGACGATGAACTTCTTGCCAATGAACTCGAGTGCTCAAGATGAGAGTTAGCTCACTTGCGCTCAATCTTTTAATATCTCAACTCAACTCACTTTTCTTCTCAAATCTCACACTAAAATGGAGTGGGAGGGAGTTCTTTTGGCTCTAGAGGGTTTTCTTTCGTGCCCAAGTAGCAGCAAACAAGGGTGGGGGTGAGGGTTTATTTATACCCTTCCCTCCAAAAACTACCCGTTACACAGCTTTTGCACTAACCCGGAGTATTCGGGTCAACCCGTAGACTCTGGGTTGGCTATTTAATGTGTAACCGAGAGCCATGTTCGGTACCCAACTCGGAGGGTCCAGATGACTTACAGATCTCGAAGTATCTAGGTCAACCCAGAGACTCCGAGTAAAAACCAAAAGCCCTAACCGAACACTGCTTACCAGAGCTGAACTCGGAGACTCAGGCTGACACACCAGAATTTGGAGTATTCGGATTAGTCTGGAGACTCCGGGTACAGACTAAGACTTAGAACTTCCCGATGTTCATAGGGTGAGTTGTGTCTCTCTTTTTTGGTCTAAATGGATACTTTGAGCACTGAGACATCTTCAAATCTATCTATAAGCATTCCTCTTGATAGTGCGGTAAACCTATACTCAATTTTAAAGATAAAACACTTTTGAATCACATTAAGCCTTTATTCCCTTTAAGTACCAGTCGTTTCCTTCAAACTTAGAGGGTTGCCAACTTTTATATCATCGTCACTTCATTTCTTCTTGATTTTTCATGTGATTGTTGCAAATCACCTATAACTTCTCATGGCCTCCCATTGTATTGGCGCAAAGCCTTCACTCGCTCTTGACCACCACCTTGATCCTTCGGCGTTAAGCTATTTGCTTGCTCTTCATCACAGATGGTCCAGCACGGCCGAGTCTTGCTTGCCCTTCACTGTCTTGCCATAGAAAAATCACTTTGTATTCGACATCTTCAAAAAATTCACTTTATCATATATAGAGTCCACTCTTGTTCTTCACTCTTAGCATGTATGATTTCAATTTAACCTATACCTTCTTATAGATCATAACCTCAACTCACTCTCAAGCACAAAGTAAGTTGGTTAGTCCATAAAACTCTATTGACTATATCATATCTTCAGTTATATGATCTCCACAAGTAACTTAGCATTCACGCTTATCGCCAATCTTCTTTGAGCTTCTCCTTCAGAATATCACCTAAAGCTCATTCATCTTAATGCATTTTTACATACAGTGTGTCTCGATTCTCAATTCTTGTAATGCTTTCCCTCACATGCTGATTAACATCCTCAAATTCATCACCTTCAATGAGACACACTGTATGTATGGCAGGCATCCGGAACACCAGCAATAAAAGTTCTGTCTTAGCATGGATTTCATTACCGACAAAGATTGCTACCTTGGAGGCCTGTACTCCAGCTCTAGTTCACGGCTTCTGAGATAAAGCCAGAAGAAGTTGCCAAATTTCTGTTCTCCGAATCATGCTCCAAAGAAACCACATGAGCTAGGAGCCCAAAATAAACTACCCAGGCGATGCTTCTATGGCTCCTGTAGATTGGCTCCTTACCATGGGGATTGAGTTCAAAGTAATTTTCATGAATTTGTCAATGTTGTTCTGATCCGGAGGAGGGAATAAGATTTGCTGTTGTATTCCGTTTGGTTTAGTGCACACATGATTGAAGATTCACAGCTCCTGAGTCTCCCTTTCGTTGATCTGCAGACTGGAAAATCTCATATGGCAGGGGAGAGACAGAAGAGTACTCTCTCTTTTCGTTTTTGAGAGCGATAGACGTGGAATAATACCTATTCAGCGCAAATGACTAGGTCAGGTGCATCACAGTTTGTGTCTCCCGTCCAACTTGTTCATTTCATCACAACCCTGATCTGCAATGCTTGTATACAACACAAAAGCTATTATGTTCTCACGCTTTTATGTATTGCCGATTTAAGTATCATGTAATAAAATTCATTTCCTTCATTCCTTAGAATTATATTTTTGAGAAATTTAAAGAATCAGGTTACGCAGGACTCACTACAGTGAAATCAATTAATCAATTATACATGTTAAAGAGAAAAGAGAATCGATCAGTTGTAGCTAGCAAGTAGGAAGTACATCGAGCTGGGTGGAGCAATTCACTATCTTTCACTTTCAGACAGCCATGTGCTCTTGATATGAATTCAACTTCACATACTTTAAAATTATCTGTCTTTAAGGACAACAAATGGAAAGGTGAAACAAGCAAGTGATGTGTGTTTACTGTTTAAAAGTTTAAAGCTGAAGGGTTGTATACCGATAAGCTTGAAAAAGAGCTCGATTTAGTTCTCAGTATTCGTTCACTTCATATGCTTCTACATCATGATATTAGTATCGAACCCGTTTTTGGATTTCCAGTGCCTTCTTGTATCAGTTTCTTGATCAGTACCTAATATACACATATTACAATAAAATAATATTATAATCATACTTGAATAGAGTATATTATATGATTAAAGCTATACATCGTTCTTACGGTTTAGGATCCTTTACACACACAGATAACTAACCAATCGATAGAGATCTCGACAGTGGTTTTTCTGTTAAGCTCAATGCCACAAGCAACTTAAGTGCAGATGTAGTCTTAATCTTTTAAGGCTTCATTATCATACTCATGCTCTAGCTTCTTTATCTGAATTCAACAAACAAGTTTGAGTACGGAAGGTACTCGATAAGTCCTAACATTACTCAAGGAGTTTAATAGATGCTTAAGGGTAAAATCAAGAAAAAGGCCATAAGGCTTATTTTTGAATGGAAAGCCAATTTTCAATACAATGGAATTTGGTGTAACTCACATCTCAAAAGACTTGACATAAAGTCAGGAATGGCTCTTGCAGTTGACAACACGGGAGCCGGAAATAAACTACACTGGGGAAGCTTCTATGGCTCCTGCAGTTTGGCTTCCTATAGCAGGAATGGTGTCAATCTTTTTCTGCCACAGAGGATGGAAAAAACTTTGTTGTTCTGTTTGATGTGGTATAGTACACACATGTGTGTGACGTGACCCCTTTCACAGACACACACGGAGAAGATTTTTACGTAGCTTTTGAAATTTGAAACACCGGATTTTCTAGGGGCGATTTTGAAGGCGATCCTGGGATTCACGGCGGCCTCTCCTCGGCACCGGCCGGCAGGTCGCCGCTGGGCCTGAGGACCACAGTGGCCGCTTCTCCTCTCCAGCTAATTCCACAATGATGCGGCTCATCTGTTCCTGATTCGGCAAGAGCTAGATCCAAGGCTGCCGTGGTGGATGTATCTGATGGATCCTCATGGTTCGTCCACCTCAAATGGCCATCCAGCGATGGATCCGGGCAGGAGCTCACCTTCTACGAGTGAGTTCGTCCTGACTACTTGATAGTGCTGAAGATAGTGCTGCATCAGGTGACTAGTCGTTGTTCGAGCAAGTGGTAGCGGCCGTGGTCAAGCATCTCGGCAGCCTCTGCACTCCCAGTGCTTCTCCTCTGTCGACACTACCGCAACACACTTTGATGTCACCGCTGCAACCTACTTACCGCGGGAGGAGCCGAGGATGGCTCATGCAACCTTGGAAAGGTCCTCTGCCTAGAGCCTGGTCACCAACTGTTGTGGCGTTCAGAGATTTCCTCCCGGCTGCCATACAACATCAAGTAAATTTTCCTGGGATGCAGATGGGTGCGGATCAGGGAGAGAAACCTTCTGCGAGCAACATCTATGTCACCGAGAAAGGCAACACAATAAAAGACCACGTCCACAAATATTCTGGTGGTCCAAATTGGAAAGAAGGCAAGGGCACAATTTTGGTGAGTCAGATCGCCAATCAAACGCCTAAAGGAAGAAATCGCTCTAATATTTTTGAGGTGTTTGGGAAAGGTAGGGTATCAATCAATCAGGATACCTTCCTTTGAGAGGAACCAAATTGCTTTCTCCCTCCCAGCACTAGGATCAAGGACCATCCATGCCTCATTTGACCAAACAAACCTATGCACAAGTGCTTATGGCCGGCCCTGGCGATGGCTTATCAGGTCTGTCGGGCGGCACGGTGTTGCGGGCACATAGTAGAGCAAACCAAGAAACGGAGAACCGGCCATTCTCAAAGCTCGCAAGGCAGCTGACACCTAAACAATGAACAACTCTGTGTCACCGGCCAACAGAGTACACCTGAGGAAGCTGATCGAGATGAAGAAGATGGCGCCAAGAACCAAAAAGAGCGTGAGATGTTGAAACGCCTAAGGTGGCCAAATGTTAAGGTCCATGGGCCGGAAAGTCTAATTTAGGGCAGGTAGCCCATGTAATAGGCTAGACTTTGAGAACACTTTTCCTTTTCAGTGGGGGAATAGGAGTTAAACTGGGGAGGAGGAACTGTATTAGAGCATAAGAAAGAAGTAACCAGAAACAGAAATGGCGAATGAGAGCATGGCTCGTTGTTGTGTCTCTGATCTACCTCTCCTTCTTGTTCTTTGTTGATTTTGTTTATCATAGTGGTAGCAATTGGTAATTAGAGTTGTTCGTCCTCACGGGGCACGATCATTAGACGCGTCTGCAAGTCACGATGAAGACAGAGGATCAATTCGCCTTGAGCTTGAAGGGAATTGAGGAGAACAACAAGGCGATCACAAAAGTGCGAGAGACCGCACTCGAGTTGAGGGTGGCCAAGGGTGAGTTTGATCAATGGAAGCCTCAGATGGAGACCAACGTGATGAATCTTCAGTCGAGCGTGGTGGATTTGCGAGTTCAAATGGAGTAGATCTTGTCCAAGCTTGGATCCACGACAAACTCAACAGAGGAAGCATCTCTCATGCCTACGCCTGAATGAGGAGCGCCGGCCACTGCTCATCTGGGGACATCCTCTATAGAGGCGATGTTCCGGCCTCAAGGCCACTGCTTTGCACATCTTCACCGGGGGCCTGGTCTCGGGGTGGTCACCACCACAATGCCACCTCCAGTTACAGGTGTGATGCATCCCGGTTCTTATGCTTCTATTCTATATAAAATTGGTGATTCACCGGGTCATAGCACTTTGGGTCTTAATTCCAATCTGATGGCGGTTCTTCCTTAGTTAAATTTTTTCCAATTTGATGGAACCAGTCTTAAAATGTGGATCAATCGTTGTTAGACATTCTTTGATTTGTATGAAATACCTCCGCATTTATAGGTTAGATTAGCCACCATCCATTTCGTTGGATCTGCAGCCTTTTGGTTGCAATCCACTAAATCAAATATGTCTCAATGTAACTGGACAAAGTTGTGCCTAGCTCTAAGCAATAGGTTTGAAAGGGACTAGGGAAATAAATTAATCAAATAGTTCTTCCATATCTCTCAAAGTAGCATGGTAGTGAACTGCATAGAGAGATTTCATGATTTGGTGCATCAATTACTAGCACATGACCCTTCCATCACTAGACTTGTGATCACCAATAGATTCATAGATGGGTTAAGGGGAGATATTTTGGTTGTGTTTTACTTCATATGCCTATGGACTTGGATACTGCAAGTTCTTTGGCTCTTTTGCATGAAGAAGTTCTACAAGAATCTCCTAGAAGAGAATTGAAAAGAACTGAAGGTTCAAATGTCCTGAGAAATTCTATGAAGTCTGGTAGTTCCACTCCTCTGAACAACTTGAAGCATGTATTTAGTAATTTGGTTACTAAAGAAAAGAAATTCTCCACAGTACTAGTGGTATGAAATCACACAGCAGTGACGACAAGCTGGCATCATTAA
This sequence comes from Phragmites australis, assembly GCF_958298935.1. Classification (NCBI taxonomy): domain Eukaryota; kingdom Viridiplantae; phylum Streptophyta; class Magnoliopsida; order Poales; family Poaceae; genus Phragmites; species Phragmites australis. The sequence goes on along the minus strand of NC_084942.1, from coordinate 20,592,115 downwards.
GAGCTTACAGAAAATCTAAAGGGTTATGCTTCAAACGGGGAGAAAACTGGGGTATGAATCAAAAGTGTGCAAATTCTGTACCACTAAATGTAGTAGAAGAATCATGGCAACTTGTGTCTGATTCTAGAGAAGAAGTTGAGCTTCATCAGAATCTTACCACTGAAGAATTAGAAGAGGATCTAATGGCCATATCTCAACCAGCATAGAGTAGAACTAAAGGAGCAAGAACTGTGAAAATACAAGGATACATAGCACATTGTGAAGTGATCATGCTGGTTGACTCTAGTAGCTCTCATAGTTTTATTTGTGAGTAGTTGGCAGCTAATCTGTCTGGATGGCAAGAACTACCAAAACCAATGAAGGTTAACGTGGCTGATGGGAATATCCTAGTCTGCACACATGAACCTAGGAATAAAAACCTGAAAAATGCGTCTGAGCAACAGTCGGGGGGGGGGGGGGGGTGCAAGGACACACTTTCTACAACCATTTCAAGATATTGCCTCTGAATGGATATGACATCATTTTAGGTATGGATTTGTTGAAAGAGCATTGACTCTATGCAAATTCACTAAGTGGTTGTCCTTTATATATAAGCAAGATGAGATTAGGCTCCAAGGTATACAACCTCAACTGATTCTTGGTACTCCTCTTATTGGTCCTCAAGTAAGAGCAATGCAAAAGGTAGGTAGACTTATCTGTATATTACAACTGAAGACTCTGGATGATGAAAAAGGTGATCTACTAGTATTGCCTGTAGAAGTGCAAGATCTACTGCAAAAGTATAATATTGTGTTTGAGGAACCTACTCGGCTACCACCAAAGAGGGTAAGTGATCATAGGATTCCTTTGTTACTAGGGTCACAACCTTTTAAGATTAGACCATATAGGTACAATCCTGCACAAAAGGATGAGATTGAGAAGCAAGTTGTTGAACTGTTAAGAAGTGGCATGATTCAATGCAGTACAAGCCCTTTTTCATCACTTGTCCTATTGGTAAAGAAGAAAACTGGAGATTGGAGGTTATGTGTGGATTTCAGAAGGCTAAATGCTATGACTATTAAAAACAAGTACCCATTGCCTGTAATTGATGAATTTATGGATGAATTGCAAGGTGCTTGTTGGTTCACTATCCTTGATCTCAGATCTGGATACCATCAATGGCAGAAGGAGAAGAATATAAGACTGCATTTCAATCCCATAATGGACACTATGAGTATAAAGTGATGCCATATGGGTTGACTGGGGCACCATCCACATTCCAAGGGGTTACGAACACTGTCTTTGCAAGCTTACTCAAAAGTGTGTGGTAGTCCTTATCGATGATATTCTTGTGTAGAACAAAGAGTGGAAGGAGCACATTTATCATCTGAGACAAGTATTTGACATCCTTGCTAGCCAGCAGTTGAAGGTAAAGCTATCTAAATGCTCCTTTGCACAGAAAAAAAACTCTTGTATTTAGGGCACATTATTAGTGCAGAAGGGTTATCTATTGATCCTGAAAATATACAGATTGTCAAAAACTGGCCTACTCCTACCGGTGTCAAAGAAGTATGAAGTTTTTTAGGTATGTTTGGTTACTATAGAAAGTTTGTAAGAAACTTTGGTCTAATTAGCAAGCCTTTGTCTAATTTTCCAAGGAAGGGTGAGCCATTTGTGTGGACTTCTTTCAAACCCTAAAGCAAGCTCTAGTGAATGCTCTAGTACTAGTCATGCCTAATTTTTAGAAACAATTCACAATTGAAACTGATGCTTCTGACAAAGGAATAGGAGCTGTGCTGCAACAAGAAGGCCATCCCATAACTTAGGTTAGTAGAGCATTAGGACCTCGCACTCAAGGTCCATCGACTTATGAAAAGGAATATTTGGCTATTATAATGGCAGTAGATCATTGGAGATCCTATTTGCAGCAAAGTGGATTTCAGATAAAGACTGACTAAAGAAGCCTAGCTCATCTAGAGGAGCAAAGGCTTTCCACTCCATGGCAGCTTAAAGCTCTCACCAAGTTATTAGGATTACAATACAAGATATCCTATAAAAAGGGTTCTGAAAACAAGGTAGAAGATGCTTTATCTAGGGTGTCTCATGTTAAAGAGGGTGAATTGTCTCATCTGTCAATAGCACAACCTGTTTGGTTAGAAGAGCTAGTTGTTGGTTATCAGACCGATGCAAAAACCAATAAGTTGTTGACTTAATTGATTATCAAAGGAGCGGTGGGTTAGTTCTCATTGAAGGATAACCTCATTAGGTACAAGAACAGAATTTAGGTGCCACCTAGTACATAAATCCAAGATAAAATCCTGAAGGCACTACATTCCAGTGCAATTGGAGGGCACTCAGGATTTGAAGTAACTTACAAAAGAGTTAAATAATTATTTTCTTGGCCAAAATTGAAAAGAGCAGTGCAAGACTTTGTAGCTCAATGTACCATATGTCAATAAGGTAAAGCGGAAAGGGTGGCCTATCCATGTTTATTGGCTCCACTACCTATTCCAGAGGGAGCTTGGCAAGTAGTGACTCTTGATTTCATTGAAGGGTTACCCAAATCAGCCAAATTTGACTGTATCTTAGTAGAAGTGGATAAATTCTCAAGGTATGCTCATTTCATACCCCTTGCTCATCCATTTACAACGCTTCAAGTGGCAGTAGCTTTTCTCAACAACATATTTAAGTTGCATGGACTGCCTAAGGCTATGGTATTAGATATAGACAAATTTTTCACTAGCGCTATTTGGCAAGAGCTCTTTAGAATGGCTGGTACATATCTTAGGATGAGCACTTATTACCAACCTCAAATGGATGGGCAAATAGAAAGAGTTAATCAATGTCTAGAGACTTACTTAAGATGCTTTGCCAATACTTGTCCTAACAAAAGGGTTTAATGGCTGCCATTGACTGAGTTCTGGTGCAACAATAATTATCATTCTGCTTTAGGGAAGTCTCCCCTTGAAGTTTTATAAGGTCATGAACCAAGGCACTTGGGTACAGACAGGGTAGAAGCTTGTCAAATACATGATTTACAAGAATGGTCGAAGGAAAGAGAGATTATTACTAAATTGGTGCATCAACACTTATTAAAAGGGGGAACGGAAAAGGAAAAGCGTCCCCAATGTCTTAATGGCTGAATGATCTTGCTACTTGGGAGGATGAAGACACTATGTCAACACTTTCTGAAGGCACCAGCTTGGGGACAAGCCTCGCGTCAAGGAGAGGGGGGTTATCACCGGCCAACAGAGTACACCTGAGGAAGCTGATCGAGATGAAGAAGATGGCGCCAAGAACCAAAAAGAGCGGGAGATGCCGAAATTCTTGAGGTGGCCGAATGTTAAGGTCTATGGGCCAGAATGGCTGATTTAGGATAGGCAGGCAATGTAATAGGCTAGACTTTGGGAACGCTTTTCCTTTTAAGTGGGGGAACGGGAGTTAAAAGGGGGAAGAGGAACTATATGGAGGACAAGAAGAACTAACTAGAAATAGAAATGACGAACGAGAGCATAGCTCGTGTCGGAGGGTTAGCTCCTGTCGCAGGGATCCTGAGAGATCCCTTTTTAGAGATTCGGTCGGGGGGATAATTCTGAATAAGTTTGCTGGAGAAATAAATAGATGTAAATGCGATGGCAGGTGGGGTGGAATGATCCAATGCAGAAAAGAGTAAATGCGCTGGGGGATTTTTAGACAGGTCCTGTGTGGATGCTATAAATGTCCTGAGAATGTCTCTCAAGAATGTGCTAGTTACAAGAATGTTTGTCTACCCTCGAGCCTTGGGCTCCATGTTCTTCAGTTTCTATGCTCGTACGAAGGTGTTCTTCGATCTCTGTTAGGCTCTGTGTACGCCTGTCTGAGAGTTCGAGCGTTGCCTATCAATTAATTCACCCTTTCTTCGTCCGCTTTAAATACCCGTCGGCGGTAGCGTGCCCCGAATGGGAGGGCGCGAGTTCCAAGGTGCCATAAATGGAAAGGGCGTCATCATAGCCTCTGCGCGAAGTGACGGGGGTTGAAAATGCGCCCCGTGCTCGGTCTTCAGCCGTCATGATGGCGCTGGCAATGGGCGCTGTGGAGAGGGCCCACCGGGCAGCTGCTGAGCGGCCCGACGTGCCCACCCGGTCTTGTTCGCCTGCCACAGCAGCGCGGCAGACGGAACACCTCGGGCCTCGCGACGCTATCCCGAGGTGCGCCAGATGGCACGGGATGGGACCCGTGCATTAAATGTCCCCACGCCCTTCTGCCAGAATATGGCAGGAACTGACACCGAGCGTGGTGGGAGCAGTTGGAGGTGACAAGCCACGCGCGCTCTTAAATGCGGCATCGGGCCTTTAACCGGCTGACACCTCATCGCTGGACCCCTGTGGGGGCCACTGACAGAGGGGCTTCCTGGGCCGTCGGGGAACCGAGTGCTCGGGGGTCACTGCTCACCTCCCCGAGCACTCTCTCCTGAGAATGCCCTTTCTTGGTCCTCGGGGAACCGAGTGCTCGGGGGCCACTGCTCACCTCCCCGAGCATTCTCTCCTGGTCTTGACTGTACGGATCCTCGGGGAACCGAGTGCTCGGGGACCACTGCTCACCTCCCCGAGCACTCTCTCCTGGTCTTGACTGTACGGATCCTCGGGGAACCGAGTACTCGGGGGCCGCTGCTCGCAGCCCCGAGCACTCTCTCCCGGAACTACCTTCCTTGAGTCCTCGGGGTACTCGGGTGCCCGGGGTGCTATTGCTCGCAGCCCCGGGCACACGCCTCCGGTACTCGGGTCTCCTGGTCGTCGGGGGACTCGGGTGCTCGGGGGTCACTGTTCACATTGCCGAGCACTTTCTTCCCGGTCACTTAGTCTTCGTAGATCATCGGGGAGCTCGGGTACTCGGGGACCACTGACTGTGGCCCCGAGCACCCTCTCCCGGGACTTAGTCTTTTTTACCTTTGCAGGGATGACCCCGCGGGAGGGCGCCACGTGGCGGATTGCTGGCCTGGCCTCAGGATTCGGGCACCCCTGGTTCCTGATTCACCGACAGCAGGCCCTAGGCCCATTGGTAGGCAATGGCCCAGAGACTATGGATGGGCCCTTCGTCGTTAACGAGGCCGAACACAGCACCGACGCCACACGGTGCGCTTTTAGGCGCTGGCCTTTTTGGCCCGGGCTTCTGGTACAGCCCAATGGGTAGCCAACCGGACGCGCGTCCAGCCGACTCCCGAGGCGCGTGATTACGAGGTGGGCGATGAGTGATAACGAGGCAAGCGACGCGAGTGGCAACCACGCAGATCGAGGAAAGTGCGCCTGGCAACCGCTGACAACCGCGCGGCCTGAGGGAGATTCGCCTGGCGGTTGCGCTGGCCAAGGAAATCGTCTCGCCGAGTGCGTCGCGGTAGGTGACGTTTGAATTTCCCCGGAGTATAAAAGGAGGAGGGGAGCGAACCGCCCCCCTCTTTACGCCATCTTTACGATCAAGCCTTCTTCTTCCTTGCGCTCTTGAGTTTTCACCCTTCCTTAGTCGATCAGAGCACCACTCTTCCCCCACCGTTCCAACTCATCCCCCACCCTGGCAAGATGCCGAGAGCGAGAGGAAGCCATCGCGACAAGACACCCTACAGCGTGCTGCCGAAGTCCCGACTCGTGAACGAGGAGGCAGCGGATAAAGTGCGGAAGTTGATGGTGCCCGAAGGCCAGCGAGAGGCCTCGGTGGTGAGGCCGGTGATCTTCCCGCTGGTGACGGACCAGCCGGGGCGCATTGTTCTCTTCGCTTCCTTCATGGCGGCCGGGCTGGTGCCACCGTTCTCGACCTTCTTCCTTCAGATCCTCGACACGTTTGGGATCCAGCTGGTGCACCTCAGCCCGAACTCCGTCGTCGCCTTGGTGGTCTTCGCCCACCTCTGCGAGATGTTTGTAGGGGTGCCGCCATCGGTTTCGCTCTTCCGACACTTCTTCATGCTACGGCCAGCCGGGAAGAAGAGGGGCTTCTCCACCACTGACGTCGCTGGCTGCTGCAATTTCCGGCTGCGGGACGGCCTGGCGGAGCAGTACATTTTCCAGGTGCTACGGAGCAAATGGGACGACTGGCGGTGTGACTGGTTCTACGTTGATGTTAGTCCCCACGACCGCTTGACGTTGTCGGAGATGGCGGCGGAGCCCCAGAGGTCAGTCTGGGAGGTGCCGCCGCAGACGGACAAGCGGATGGAGCCGGTCCTGGATCGCATTGACTTCCTGCGCCAGGCCGGCCTCACTTCGGTGATGGTGGTGGCGGATTACTTGAGTCACCGCCTGGCGCCTCTACGAGAGCGGGTCCAGCCCTGCTGGGTGTACACGGGCTCCCAGGACATCACCAGGACCCAGATCGACGTGGAGTGGGACCTGGACAACGCGGCGCTGGCGGGCCTGCTCTGGGTGGTGACCGGCGTGGAGGACCTAACCCGGGCGGAGATTCCCTGGGAGCAGCTGGCGCTCTGCGCTGACCTGAGCCGGGTGACGCTGCAAGCGACGATGCTCGAGTTCGAAAGCCAGGGGCTGGTCGACCGGCCAGGGCGCCTGAACCCCGGGACTATCCAGATTCCCGGGGTGGATGAGGCGACCGGCCGCGCTCTGAGTGCCCCCGGTGGGAGCGCCCCAGTAGTAGGCCACAGACGAGCGGCAAGGGGGTCGCGAGTGGCCCAGCGCAGATCGGTGGCGCGGGCGCCGTGGGCGGCAGGCCACAGACCAGCAGCGCAAGCGCCGCGAGCAGCAGGCCTCAAGCTGGCCGTTGGGCGACTGCAGGCAACAGCCGCCAGGCCGGTGGAGGAGGCGCCACCGGCAGTGGGGCGGCGACAGCGCCGGGGGACAAAGGGAAGCGCCCCCTAACTTTCGTTCCTACGTCGAAGTCCTCGTCGTCGCCGTCACCTCCGCGGCAGCGGCCGTCGGAGGGCGGCGCGAAGGAAGGAGGCCGGGGCGGCCAATCGTCTGGCGCGGGGCCTGCGACAGAGGCGGCTTCTGCGGTTCTGGAACCCAGAGACCAAGGCCAGCACTCGAGCGGGTCTACAGTGAGTGCCGAAGCCGGCCCGCAGCCGGCGACGGGCACCCGGGCACCGTAGCCCAGAGACCAAGGCCAGCACAGGAGCGCGTGTACAGCGAGTGCCCAAGTCGGTCCGCCGCCAGAGACGGACCCCGCGGTGGCCCCGCAAAGCCCCCCGCCGAAGAGGAGGAGGGAGGATTCCGGGCCAAAGCCGTCGAACCCAGAATACAAGATCCAGGAATCGAGATGGCAATACCGAAGACCGAAAACTACGTAAGTTTCTCCCTTTTCCCCGAGCATGGTTTGCCCGGAGTGAGTTCGAAGACTGACCATATTTTCTCTTTCAGGCCGCCTAAGGACATCGCCGGAGACCAAGGACGGCCGGAGGTGCCGAGGCCGTCTCCAGCCCCCGAGCCGAGCGCGCCGGTGGAGCCGGAGCCGCAGAGCCCGCCGACCGAACCAGAGCCGCAGGCGCCGCCCTGCCCCGAGCCGATGGCAGAGGCCGCGCCCGAGCAACCGGCGGCAGCTGAGCCCGCCCCGAGCACATCGAGTGCGGGGCGGATGGCCTTGTCGAGGGGCGGTGCCTGCGTGGCAGTATTCGGGGACCCCGAGCCCCTCGGAGAGGGCTCGCAGGGGACCCAGCGCCCGGTCGTCGTCCAGCCGGCCTGCAGAACCCCTCCCGGACGTGCTAGGAAGCGCCCGGGAGGTGATCGAACGGCTGGAGGCGGCCGTGGCGGGGGAGAGGACCCAACTTGAGGCGGACCGCGCCGCCCTTGTTGAGGAGAGGGAGCGGCTGGCGGAGATCAGCCGCCTTTTGGAGGCCCGCGTCGCCGCGGCGCGCGTCACCCACGAGAAGGAGCGTCTCACGATGGAGGCGGAGAGGCAGACCCTGGACGAGATTCGCGAGGAGGCCATCGCCGAGCAAGAAGAAGCCACCAGCCTAGGTGAGATATCGCGGCGGCAGGCCGCCAAGGTGCTTGCCAGGGAGAGATTGGTGCAGGCTCGGGAGGACGCGATCCTATCACGCATGAGGATGGTGGAGGCCTCCCAGGTGGACTTAGCCCGCCAGAAGGACGAGGTTGAGCAGAGCCGCGCCGAGCTCCAGCGTCGGGAGGAGGACATCACGATTCACGAGACCGACGTCGGCATCACGGCGACGGCTCTGGATTCCCGGGAGGAGCTACTGACCCGCCGGGAGGAGGAGGCTGCCGAGGTGTCAGCAGCCTTAACTGCTCGGGAGGAGCGGGCCGCCCAATGGGAGTCAGAGCTGACTGCCCGGGAGCAGGCCCTCTCTGCCCTCGCCGACCAGCACGGCCGAGGGACTGAGCTTGGAGGAGCGGGTGCAGATCCTGAAGGACGAGCTCGAGACTGTCAGTGCCGAACGGACCAATGTGAAGCTGATGATGGGAGACATCCTTCGGCAGGCACAGAGGTCCGTGAGGGTGGCTGGGCTCGGGCAAGTCCACGTGGGCGAGAAGGGGATGGAGCGAGCTACCATCGGCCACATTGCCCTCAGCTTCGAGGAGATCAGCCAGCGACTCAAGGCACTTCCCCAGGCCGTGCAGTAGCTAGCTGCCTGGGAAGGGCGTGGCCTGGCCCAAGCGGTGGCCGAGCACGTCTTGGCCTGCTACCAGAGCCGGGACCCGAACTTCTTGCTGGAGCCAGCTCGGGAAGGGGTGGTCGATGCCGAGTTAGAGGCCACCCGGGAAGCTGTCCGGGGCGTCTCCGCCGAGGTGGCGGCTTGTTTCATGCGGGAGCCACCGCCGCCGGACCCGGGTAGCAGCGGTGAGGAGTCCCCGCTACCTTCTGAGCCCGACGACTCAGACTTAGATTAGGCTTTTGTAATTTTCTTTTTCTTTGACTTGATGTAAATATGGGAGTGATCCCTCAGAATAGCTGTCCTTTCTTTTGAATATAATGGAAGCCTTTCTTTGGGGTCGCAACTCCGGTGTTTTTTCAAATGCTTGATGAAGTCTCTGTTCTTTTCACTTGATGTCCCGAGGAGTACTCAGTCAGACAGAGCCCGACCTTTCCCTCCCCGAGAACGAAGCCGCTCCGACCACTCATCGCCCGAGTAGTGAGGCCTTCTTTGCGCGTTCAGCCCCCGAGCCCTAGCAAGTCCGCAGCGGCTAAGTCAAGAGACAAAGGTACGAACTTCCTTGCTCGGGAGATAGGTCGATCCAGCACGGATCACACCACGACCAGTGAACACTTTTCTATTTTGCGACCACTCAAACAGGTAGACTGGAGACACGTGCGGACGGAAATGCAACCAAGAGTCCCCACGATTTGGTGGTGCCCGGGCTAGGATGGACCGGACCGAGCACCGACAGCCCGCCCCCAGGGACTAGGCTCCCGACCGCTCTTTGCCCGAGCAGTGAGATTACCCGAGAACCCTAGAGGCTCGGTAGTGCCCGGGGCCTTTTAAGCGGACCAAACACCACGTCCACCATGACCCTTCAGTATTTCCGCATTGGCACGCTCGACCTACCCATTGCCCCGAGGATGAGCGACAGAGGCGAAGCAGAGCTTGATGCCGAGGTCCTCGCAGTAGTCCCCGAACAGGGCACTTGTAAACTGAGTGCCATTGTCGGTGATGATCCGGTTCGGGACGCCGAAGCGACTGGTGATACCGCGGATGAACTGGAGCGCCGTGTTCTTGGTCACCTTGATGACTGGAACCGCCTCCGGCCACTTGGTAAACTTATCGATGGCGACATAGAGGTACTCATAGCCCCCAATTGCTCGGGGGAATGGACCTAGAATGTCCAGCCCCCAGACCGCGAAGGGCCATAACAGGGAGATGGTTTGAAGAGCCTGAGCTGGCTGGTGAATCTGCTTTGCGTAGAACTGGCATGCCCTGCAGCGCCGAACCAACTCGGAAGCATCCTAGAGAGCTGTAGGCCAGTAGAAGCCTTGCCGGAAGGCCTTCCCGACCAACGTGCGGAATGATGCATGGCCACCGCCCTCGCCCTAGTGGACCTCAGCGAGGAGCTCGCCGCCTTCTGCCCGGGTGATGCATTTCAGGAGGACGCCGCCTGCACCGCGCCGGTTTTGATCCCCATCTACTACGGCATAGCGTTTGGACTACCGAGCAATTCTTTCAGCAGAGGCATCATCCCCGGGGAGGAACTTTTCTTTCAAGTACCCTCAGATCTCGTCCATCCACGAGGCATCTTGGGAACTGCCAGCAAGCGCAGCGCACTCACCGGGCGACGGCACCCTGTCAGGGCTTCCCACTGAGGGCACCGCCGGGGTCCCCAGAACTGGGCTCGAGGTTTCCCCTTCGTCCTGTTCGGCAGGCAGGACGGAAGGCCGTGTGAGTCTTTTTCAAAGACTCCGGCAGGGACGCGCGCATGGGAAGAGGCCAGGCCAGAGAGGTCATCGGCCAGAGCGTTGTCGCGGTGAGAGATGTACCGCAACTCCAAGCCGTCGAAGTGCCTCTCCAGCTTCCTGACTTCTGCCACGTACGCCGCCATTTGAGGATCCGTGCACTGGTATTCTTTCGATACCTGGTTGACCACCAGCTGGGAGTCTCGCTTGAACAGGAGGCGACGAATCCCGAGGCCCACCGCAGCCCGGAGGCCAGCGATGAGGCTCTCATATTCCGCCATGTTGTTGGTTGCTCGAAACTGCAGCTGCACGACGTACCGGAGTTCTTCACCCGTTAGGGAGGTGAGAACCACTCTGGCCCCCGCGCCTTTCAGCGTGAGGGAACCGTCGAAGTGCATAATCCAGTACCTGGGCGCATCATGCCCGGGATATGCGGAAATCTCTTCTTGGACGACCTCGGGGACGGGTGTCCACTCTGCCACGAAGTTAGAGAGCGCCGGCTTTTGATCGCCTGGCGGCTGACAAAGTGCAGGTCGAACTCCGCCAGCTCCACCGCCCACTTGACGACGTGCCCAGTGCCCTCTCGGTTCTGGAGGATGGGCCCCAGTGGGTACGTGATAACCACCGAGACCTTGTGTGCCTAGAAGTAGTGGCGCAGCTTCTGGGAAGCAAAGAGCACGACGTAGAGCAGCTTCTGGGCTTGGGGTATCTTGTCTTGGCATCCCGGAGGACTTCACTAATGAAGTACACCGGTCGATGTACGCGGCGGGCCCGGACTACGGCTTCACCCGAGGGCCTGTTACAGCCCCTGAGCTCGGCGACGTGGTCGGGGCTGGCCGGGTGCTTGGGCTCGACTCCCTGGTCGGGAGGAGCCAAGTGCTCGGGCTCGACCCCTTGCTCGGGGGGAGCCAAGAAGACTGGGGAGTGCCCGGGGACGGCTGGGAGCTGGGACCCAGCACCTTGCCCCAGGCACTCATCGCTCTCCACCACCATTACCATGCTCACGACCTGAGGGGTGGCTGAGACGTAGAGCAGTAGTGGCTCACCCTCGGAGGGGGCCACCAGTACGGGCGGCGAGGTGAGATACTTCTTCAGATCGCGGAAGGCCTGCTCGGCTTCCGACGTCCAGTCAAAACGACCGGTCTTCTTTAGAAGCTTGAAGAGGGGGAGTCCTCGCTCCCCAAGTTTGGAGATGAAGCGCCCGAGGGCCACCATGCAGCCGGTGAGACGCTGAACCTCCTTGAGTCGAGCCGGGGGTCACGTCTGCTCGATGGCCTGGATCTTCTCTGGGTTGGCCTCGATCCCTCGTCTGGAGACCAAGAAACTGAGGAGCTTACCCGTAGGTACCCCGAAGACTCACTTCTCGGGGTTGAGCTTCAAGCGGGTAGTGTGGAGACTGTTGAAAGTCTCGACAAGATCTTCAAGCAGGGTGGCGCGGTCTCGGGACATGACCACGAGATCATCGATGTAGGCCTTGACGTTGCGGCCAACCTGCGAGTCAAGGGTGATGCGGATAGCGCGCTGGAAAGAAGACCCAGCGTTGCACAAACCAAAAGGCATCGATACATAGCAATAAGTCCCCACTGGAGTGGTAAAAGAAGTTTTTTCTTCATCCTCTATGGCCATGCGAATTTGGTGATAACCAGAGTTTGCATCTAGAAAATATAAAAGATCACATCCCGCGGTTGCATCTACAATCTGATCTATGCGGGGTAAAGGAAAAGGATCTTTTGGGCAAGCCTTGTTTAGGTCGGTGTAGTCCACGCATATGCGGAGCTTGCCGTTGGCTTTCGGGACAATGACTGGGTTCGCCAACCACTCGGGGTGGAGGACTTCTCGGATGAATCTGGCGTCAAGGAGCTTACTGACTTGCTCCCGGATGAATTCCTGGCGCTTGGGCGCCTATCGCCAGACTTTCTACTTCATCGGGCTTGCGTCCGGGCGCACAGCCAGGTGGTGCTCGATCACCTCCCTAGGGATCCCAGGCATATCGGACGGCTGCCATGCAAACACGTCGACGTTAGCCCGGAGGAAGGCGACGAGCGTGCTTTCCTATTTGCCACCCAGGTCACCGCCGATTCGGATGACCTGGGAGGCGTCTTCGCCCACCACGACCTCTTTCGTAGGAACGGAAGCGTCGGCAGCGAGTCGGGGTTTGGATGAAGAGGGTCCCGGCCCCCCTGGATGACCTTCGACCTCGGCCCGAGCTGAGACCAAGGCCGAGTATAACTGCTCGGCGCAGGAGACGGCGCTGCTGGTCTCGGCGAACATGGAGATGGGGCCCGCTGGGCCCGGCATCTTAACCGTGAGGTACGCGTAGTGCGTGGCCACCATGAACCGAGCGAGTGCCGGGCGCCCGAGGATGGCATTGTAGGGGAGGGGGAGCTCCACGACGTCGAAGATGATGTTCTCCGTCCGGAAGTTGTCCCTGCTCCCGAATGTCACGAGCAACTCGACCTGCCTGAGGGGCAGGGAGTGCCCGGGTGTCACCCCATAAAAAGGGAGCGACGGCTTTAGGCGCCTGGAGGGCCCCTGTAGCTTCTCGAAAGCCTCCCTAGAGAGGAGGTTAAGGCCTGCGCCCCCGTCGATCAGCAATCTGCTGACCTTCACATTGCAGATGGTGGAGGACACTACCAGGGTAGTTGCCCCACGCCTGCAGTACTGGCGGGGTGGTCGGTCAAGCTGAACGTGATCGGGGCATCCGACCACTTCAGGGGCCTTGCGGCCTATTCGCTTGGGGTCGCCGAGCACACCTCGTGCTGCATGGACTTGACACTTCGAGAGGAAGGAGGGCACGAATCCCTATGAGCCATAAATAGAAAACAACCATCATGGGACTGTAGTTTGATGTTACGGGGGTTGAAAATACGTCCCCGACCAGTCCTGTCGTCATCATGCCACCTTTAGCGGGTGCAGCAAGGGGGCCCACCGGGCAGCCACCGAGCAACCCCGTGTGCCCGCTCGGTCAGAGCTGGCCTGACACAGCAGAGCGGCAGGCGATATGCCTCGAGCCTAGTGACGATATCTCCAAGCCGCGCCGGATGACGCGCGATGGGACCCGTCGCTTTAAATATCCCCACGCCTCCCTGCCAAGCGGTGGCAGGAATTGACAGTAGGCGTGGGGGGAGTGGTTGGAAGTGAGAGACCACGCTCCCTCTTAAATGCAGCATCAGACCTCTCACCAGTTGACACCTCACCGATGAGCCCTTGTGGGGTCCACCGAGAAGGGGCTTCTCAAGTCCTCGGGGAACTATAGGTGCTCGGGGACTACTGTTCATAGCCCCAAGCACCCTCTCCGGGATATGTCTCTTCTCGGTCCTCGGGGAACTCGGGTACTCGGGGACCACTGTTCATGGCCCCAAGCGCCCTCTCCCGGAACTGCCTTCTCAAGTCCTCGGGAAACTTGGGTACTTGGGGACCACTGTTCATGACCCCGAGCATCCCTTCCGGAACTGGGTCTTCTCGGCCCTCGGGAGACAGTCTCCGAGGGAAAGCGACATGTGGCATTCTGCTGTCCTGGCCTTGGGACTCGGGAACCCCTGGTTCCCATGTCACCGACAGATGTGCAAAGGGAGGAGCTTTGCACTATCTGAGAATTTTGATTCACTATCGAAAACTTCAAAATTTGGATTGGAAAGGAGTACAAGAAAGGTTCAAAAAGTGGCTGAGTAGCTGGATGATCAAGTATCTTTCATCGGTAGGTAGGTTGATCCTTCTAAACTCAGTTCTCAGTATCCTACCAACTTACAAAATTTCTTTTTCCTAATTCCGCGATGGGTACTCAAAAGACTAGATTACTTTCATTCTAGATTCTACTGACAAAGTGACAGTCATAAAAAAAAGTACCTTCTAGCAAAATGGAGTATCCTATGTCAACCTAAAGATCAGGGATATTTAGGGATACAAGACCTTTATATCCAAAATAACACCTTACTATGCAAATGGTTATATAAATTGGTGACTGAAGAGGGTCTCTCATAGAACCTCATTAGAAATAAATACTTGGGATCAAACCCATATCGCAAGTCAGTTGGAAGACCGGGGATTCTCATTTCTGGGCAGGATTGATGAAGGTGGTCGATTATCATTAAAACGCTCTTCCGTGCACACTCATAATTAGGTATGTCATACTACTTAAATGCATGAGGTATATTGGCAAGACCCACCTAACCTTTTTCATAGCAATAAAGTTGCAGTGAAGACTAAACAATAGCAATGGCTATATTCTCGATTTACTCAATGGAAAAACAATGTGAAACAACACGCCCCTATAAAACGGACATATGTTGCAAAACCAGAAGCACCTCATTTCTCAACCAAGCATGTGCTATTTCCATGGACAAACTAGAGCAGAGAGTGCAAGTGTGCTTGTGAGATGTTTTTGGCACTTAGAATGGATTGCTTTCCTTGGAATGGGAGGACTAGGTAACCGAATAAGCACAAGAATCTTGAATCTTGAGAGAGACCCCTGAACTTGAGGATCAGCAAATGCCACTCCATCTCTTCCTTTTCCCCAGCCTACCTCAACGAAGGTGACATCGCTGGTGTAGATCTCAACGGGAAACCTAGCAAGGCTGGCTGCCGCTGTGGCTGAAGAACAATCACAATAAAAGTTGAGCTGGGATGTATTGTTTTTAGACAACAGGGATGGTATCCCCTGTTTTCCTTGCTCAAGGGTAACCACAAGTTCTACAAAGACAATATCAGGAACAGGTGACAAAGAATGGATCCATACATGAATGAGAATTCTGGACAGCATTCAGAACCCAAGCATGTATGTAAGGAACCCCTCGTGATCTATCTTTTTTTTTCTTTTTTGCAAGGAAAACAACTTGTTATATAGCAATGTTACACTTTTACATGCATATCCACGTAGATTCGTTGCTTCCATACCAATTGGTAAGACGAAGGAGTACAGCTCAAGAACTCCTTGATAAGTTCTCGTGAAGTTTTGATAAAAAACTGCCAAATCCCCCAGAGGGTCCTCTGAGTCCCATACCATATACAGTTATACGCACTTGATTAGAGGTTGTAGGCGGGATGCTGATGCTTCAACGCCAACTTTTGTAGAACTAACAAAGTATATACATGAGCCTAACGAGCAACAATAATATATTTGTTTGCACTTGATTTAATATTGATAGCAACATTATGATAGAAAAGGTCATCATTGCAGGTTCATAACTGGCATCATTACTGATTTTTGAACCAACAGTAAATAAGAGACAATGATACTTTGGGTGTGTAAATTTGTTTGTACCAAAACCAACAGTGATAAGACTATTATTGCTGATTCATGTCAAGAGTTGGTAGTGACGGTCTTATTATCACTGTCGGTTTATAATATGAGAAATAATGAAGAGCCACCTATAATAAATTTCATGTAGAGCCACCTAACCTTTTTCACAGCAAAAGTAGGGACTAAAGAGTGAAATTAATATTATTACAATAACCTACTGCAA
Source organism: Phragmites australis (assembly GCF_958298935.1). Classification (NCBI taxonomy): domain Eukaryota; kingdom Viridiplantae; phylum Streptophyta; class Magnoliopsida; order Poales; family Poaceae; genus Phragmites; species Phragmites australis. Next base: position 20,576,354 of record NC_084942.1, on the reverse strand, counting down.
TAATGAAGCAACAACTCACTATATATAAACAGATAAAAATAGCTAGCGAAATAGTGAGGGTATATTTTGACAAGGTATATGCTACTTCCACGGACAAATTAAAATAGGAGGGGACAGTGAGGTGTGCAAGAAAGAAAGAGTGCGTAGAATGCGAATAATATAGTTGTTTGCGTAGGATTGGGAGGAACCGGGAAACAAAGGTGAGAAACTAATTTCAAATATGTTTTTATTTATATGTGATGAGTGATCGACATTGGTATTTATTTGGTTTGATGATCTTCGGTTTTGCATAAGTTTTGATGTGCTGATTCTGGTGAATCCGGAACTTCCGGTCCAAACCTAAAACTTCCTGTTAAATATCTGGTGTACAAAGTTTTTGTCTCACCAGAGCTCTCAGTGTTCAGTTTCGGCAGTCAACCCAGAACTTCCAGTCCAAAACCGGAACCCCCGTCCGGACTGAACCCAGAAATACCGGGTACTGGAACTTCCGATTTTGACATGGAACTTCTAGGTACCTAAGTTAAAGTTCAGATGTCTGGTGTTCATAATTCTTTTTGGGTGTGATTTTAACTGAGAATTTTAATTTTGGACTAACTGGAGATGGAGTTGGAGAAATATGTTTGCTTGTCTCATGATGTGTAGATAATGGATGCAACTTGGCGGTCGACGGCGGGATGATCGGAACTAAGCGGGGTGGTTGGTGCCAGACAATCAAGGAGGCAGGACGGAGTCAAGGGTAATCCTAATTTTATACGTGGAGGTCAAGCAAAGCATGGAAGATGGATGGAGATGGCGTGTTGACAAGATCAAGCGAAAGGGATGTCGGTGCAAGTGATAAGAAAATCTGAGGGATCAGGAGTGGGAGAGGTTTGCCGGTGATCAAGATCGCAAGACAAAGTATACTCATCGATATCGGAGCACTTTGTTATGATGTGAGCAAGTGACGGTGAGTCATGCTTTGAGAAGCTGCAAGGGGTTTCACGGTTTTGACTTCAAAACCGTGGGAAGGATAGAAGTGTACTTGGATAGTCTAGGCAAGAACCTTCTTAGCGTTCCATGGATGTACATTGCAGCATGTACCTTGCACAAAATGACCTGGTCTGACGGGGCTAGAATTTGTTTTGCTGTCTGCTGAAGTTGGAACCTTCCATGCACCCTGGTGAACATGGAACGCTAAGAAGAATAATGACATTCATGGACAGACACGGGGAACATGGAGTGCTCACAGTGCACCCCTCTCACAACTCACATGGGCCCACAAATCCATGGATCGAGTCCAAAAGAATAATGACATTCTTCTTTTTCCCGGAAGTTCAGGCCTATCAGAAGTTTCAGATTGAGATCAGAAGAAGAGTCTTAGGATGGAAATTTGAAATAATTTGAAAGTTCCAGTAATGATCCAGAAGTTCCATCTATTTTCGTTGTGTTTTGTGTTTTGCATTGCGCTTTGTTGTGATCCATTTTTTAGGTGCGTTGGGTGACAAAATACGAGAAGATCATCCGTTTCAAACGAAATTGTTGAGCCACCTATTCAACCACCCTAGTCATTGTTCTCGGTTCTACAATTTATATCAGAGCCGGTTTGATCACTTGTTGACCTTAACTGATTTTATGATCTATAGACGACAATGGAGAGACATGGGAAGATCCCTCTCTTTGAAGATTGTGACTTTTCATACTAAAAGGTGCGCATGGAGGATTATATCTTAAGCCAAAGAAGTGCAATATGGGAGATTGTAGAGTCCAACTATGATATTTCTGTCACTCGTACTTCTTAGGCCCAGATTGAACAATATGAATCCAACAACAAGGCTAAAAATATATTGTTCACAAGCCTGAGTCGTAATGAGTTCGACAGAGTTCAACACCTCTGTACTGCCCGAGAGATTTGGTCCACTCTTAGTGTCTTTATGAGGGCACTAACCAAATCAAGGCTTGACGCCAAAGCATATAAAATCAAGAATATCATATGTTCGTACAGAACTCCGGAGAGTCTTTGAATGCCACGTTTGATCGATTTGATGGGATTATTAGATATTTTAGATCAACTGAGGTTTTGCCTTACTCTGACCATGAGAGGACTATCAAGCTTCTCTATACTCTTGACCGTAGCATATTCGAAGTGAAGATCTCGAGCATCGAGGAGTCATCTAGTTATGACACATTAACTTATGATGAACTCTTCAGTAAGCTCAAATCTACCGAGACAGCCAAGGCGGCTAGAATAGGCCTAGGAAACCTCCTATCTCAGAAAATGGTGTTGGTTTAAATACCTAATGGTGGTAGTCAGGCTGAAGCTGTATTTTCTTGTACTAGCCCTTTACCTGGTGGATTTGCTTTGTCTTCATTGGTTTCTATCACAGAGGAGCAGGTGGACGCACTTGATGATGAGAACTTGGCCTTGATTGTGAAGAAGTTCACCGTCTTCTATAATAACCGCTGAGACTAGAGGAGAGGTGGGTCTCATGCTTGTTATGAGTGTGAAGATACCACTCACTTCAAGGCAGACTGCCACAAGCTCAAGAAGAGTTAAGATCGCAACCACGACCACGACAAGCATAAGAAGAACAGGAAGCCCTTCTTCAAGAATAGCGACAAGATGGCCAAGAAGACAGCCAAGGTAGCTTTATGGGCTTTTGTGGCAGCCCTCAGTGATATCGACACGTCCTCAAGCGAGGACGAGAGCTCAAAGGAGGAGGAGTCACCCATGAAGAACAAAGACTTCACCAGCCTTTGCTTCATGGCGGACAACAACGATAGCAGCCCCGAGCTTGATCCTTCTGAGGTATCACCTTCCGACAACTAGCTTTCTGTTCAGGTCAATACCTTGAATGATGCGCTTGTTAGCCAAGATAGATTGCTCAAGAAAGTGGTTCATGAGGTTAAAGAGCTCAAGTCTAGGCTAGAATATTCATTTTCTAAGCTTGAGTTGCTTAGGTCTAGGGTCAAGGATGAGGAGTGTGATAGTTGTCTTGTGGTTATGAGTGAACTTATCGAGCTTCAAACCTTGCGTGCTCAAGTCGTCAGTCGGCTTGCTGAGAAAAAGCTCATTGAGGAGTCTAGACCTACTCTCTTAGGCGCTTGCAAGAATCGTCTTTTACTCTCAAAGGATGTTGATGTAAAAACCAAGCGCATAAAGGAGATAGAGTCTAGATTGGAGAGTGTTCTAAGGATATGCAGTCAAACTGTTCCACCTGCATCATCCTTAAGGATAACAGCTGGGTTGGAGGGTAAGTTGAAAAGCTCATGGCTGAGAATAAGTACCTCCTTTCTCTTGTGGAGAAGTGCTAAGAAGGCATGGACAAAATGGATTTGATCTTTGCTAAGACCAAGATCTGTGCCGATAAGACTAGGTTAGCTTTGGGTTTAGGCTTTGAGATAGTTGCTTACATTGGTCATAGCAAAAATGTCTTCACCGCACCCACTACTCTAGAGTCTAAGAAACCCAAGATAAATGTTGCACAACCCATGCCAGAAAAGAACAAACCAACACCACAAATCAAGAAGAGAGAGCTTCCAAAGACATAGCTCAAGAAAGCTCCTCAGCCTAAGATGAAAGCTCCTATGACAGAATTGAGAGTGACCAACAGACTAGTCCCTGAGAGGCGCTTTGTGTGCACCTATTGCCAGAGAGAGAGAGTCACTTGGTAGAGTTCTGTTTTCGCCATAGGAGAGATGAGCAAAATGAGTAGGAGTGGTGCACTCAGGACATGTACAGCCCTTCTTTTAGTGTATATAAGCCTTTTTCCTTGCTCTTGCTCATGAGTGCCTACGCTCTTCAATTCTCTTCTAGAGGTGTTGCCCGGTGTGGATCATACCATGATTCATATGGTTTTGGTCCACGTGCCTGAGGCTTTGAGTAGCAGGGCTTTGACGGACCACGTTTTCCTCTTCGCGGTCTCGCCCTAGCGTGCTAGACCTATTTTGCCTACACCTGTTTTCACCTATTCACCTCGAGTATCTCGGTGATGGATACCCAAGAAGTTTCTTACTTACCCCAGCACTAAGTATTTGAGCTCTACTTATTTGATGTAGGTGGTAGGTCGAGGCATGGAGAATAAGTGGCTCATTGACTCTGGTTGTTCGCGTCATTTGACTGGCGATGCGTCATGATTCTCTAGCCTCACCCTGACGAACCGGCACGAGTACATCACATTCGGTGATGATTGAAAGGGAAGAGTGAAGGCCAAAGTTATGGTAAAAGTGAGTGAGAGTTTTACTCTCAAAGATGTAGCTTTGATGGAGCATTTGAGATACAATTTGCTTTCCGTATCTCAGTTGTAGGATGAGGACTTGGAAGTGTGCTTCAAGTATGATACTTCTCAAGTTCTTGATTCTTCAGGTGCTTTGATTTGTCAAATTTCTCGAGTTGGGAGAGTTTTTGGAGCTGTTTTTTCTAAGTCTTTTGGCTCTTCTTGATGTTTGAGTGTCCAACCTTCTTCTGAGCTTTGGATGTGGCATAGGAGTCCAAGGCACATGAGTTTTGATTTACTCACTTGTTTGAGTGCCCTAGCCTTGATTCGAGGATTGCCCAAGCTTAAGTTTGAGAAGAACCTTGTTTGTACTTCTTGTCAGTATGACAAGATGGTTGTTGCCTCTCACCCATCAGTCAATCTAGTGATGACTGAATGACCGAGAGAATTTCTCTATATGGACACTATTGGTCTTTCCTGGGTTCGTTCGGTGGGTGAAAAGTGATATGTACTTATCATAGTTGATGACTACTCTCACTACTCCTAGGTGTTCTTTCTTGTGAGGAAGGATGAAGTGTTCTTGCACTTTCGGAATTTAGCTTTGAGATTGTTTAAGAAACTTCCTGGTGCATTCAAAGCAATTTACAGTGATAATGGCACCAAGTTCAAGAACTATCTTTTTTGTACTTCTTGTCTCGAACATAACATTGAGCATCAATTTTCCACACCACGCATTCCTCAGTAGAATGGCGTGGTTGAAAGAAAGAATCGAATTTTGGTGGAGATGGCTAGGACGATGCTCGATGAGTATTGGACTCCTAGAAAGTTTTGGGCAGAGACTATTAGCATAGCTTGCTATATTTCCAATCGGATTTTCTTGCGTTCGATTTTAAATGTGACTTATTATTAGTTACACTTTGAGAGGAAGACGAAGGTTTCTCACATAGGAGTTTTTGGATATCGATGATTTATCCTAAGCGTGGCAATCTTGTCAAATTCGAGTCATGCTCCTCCGATGGGATTTTCTTGAGGTATTCTCTTCATGATCATTCTTACAGGATTTATAATCTTAACACTAACACCATCATGGAGTCCTGTGATGTGACCTTTGATGAATCAACTCCTTGTGCTAGCCCTATTCTTGACGTGCAGGTGATCAAGAGATAAGCGAAAGCACCTTCGTAGATGGTGACCTTCCAGCTCTCGATGATGATGAGAATGATCTACTACTTTCTACTATCACACCTACTTCAGAGCTGACTCATGCTTCTTCTACACTAGGAAAGTGTCCTACAGTCTCTACTTTTACTTTAGCTTCTTTTGAGCCTACACCAGCAGTATTTGAAGAGGAGATTGTCTCACGGTGCGAGGCACCTCAGCACATTCAGCGGAGACATCCCCCACAGCTGATGATCGGCGACCTTGGTGAGAGGATAACAAGATCCAAATCTACTCAACATGCTCATTTTACAAATTATGTGTTTGTTGCTTGTTTTGAGCCTAATGGTGTTGGACACACTCTTTCTGATTCAAATTGGGTCAATTTCATGCATGAAAAACTAGAAAACTTTGAGAGAAACCAAGTTTAGGTCCGTGAAGAGCCACCCCTAACATTCATACCATAGGAACCAAATGGGTTTTCAAAAATAAGCAATGGAGGATGGGTCTGTAGTGAGAAATAAGATTAGACTTGTGGCTCAAGATTTCACTCAAATAGAGTGAATAGACTTTGAAGGGATCTTTACACTGGTAACTAGACTAGAAGCTATTAGGATTCTTCTTGCATTTGCGGCATCTCAAGATTTCAAGTTGTACCAAATGGATATCAAGAGTGCTTTCCTAAATGATTTCATAAAACAAGAGGTCTTTGTTAAGCAACCCTCTAGTTTTGAGCACCCAAAATACCTGCATAGAGTGTACAAGCTTCTGAAAGCTTTGTATAAGCTTAAGCAGGTGACTAGGGCTGATATGATAGGCTTAAGTATTTCTTGCTAGATCATGGGTATGTGACAGAGTCGGTTGATAAAATCTTGTTCACCTTTAGGCATGATAATGATTTTCTACTTGCTCGGATATACGTGAATGAACCCTCTAGTTTTTATGGCTCTTCTCATGCTCTTGTGGTCAAGTTTGCAGAAACTATGAGTAGAAAATTTGAGATGTCAATGATGAGTGAGCTCAACTTCTTCCTTAGACTTTAAATCATGCAATATAAGCAAGGTATATTCATCCACTAGAAAAAGTACACTGAGGATTTACTGAAGAAGTTTGACACGAGCGATGTGAAGCCCCTAGCGACACTGATTATAACCTCGACCGTGCTTGATCCAGATGAAGATGGAGAGGAGGTAGACCAACGGGAGTACAAGAGCATGATCGACTCCCTTCTATACCTAACGGTGATAAGACCTAAGATCCACTTCGTCGTCTGCTTATGTGCCTGCTTCCAAGCATTACCAAGAACATCTCACTGCTAAGCGATGAAGTGCATCTTGAGGTATCTCAAACTCACCCTCGAGTATAGTCTTTAGTTTTTTGCATCTTCTTCTCTTTCCCTTCGAGGTTTTTTAGAAGCGAACTTTGCTAGTTGTAGAATTGATATAAAGAGTACCTCTGGTTCTTGTTACTTCTTGGTTACATCTCTTGTTTGTTGGTCTTCTCACAAACAGTCTAGTGTTGCGCAGTCAACTGCTAAAGCTGAATATATTGCTACTGCTAGCTGTTGTTCTCAGATTTTAGGTTAGACTTTAAGAGTGTTCCACTTTTGTATGACAACACCAGTACCATAAGCTTATCCAATAGCTCATTCCAACACGCTTGTCCTCACAATTCTCTTAGATAAGAAACCAGAAGAAATTCCGTTGGTGAGCCTACTTTGCTTGAATAGGTAGTCGATCCTTGTGCAGTGTGGTTGATGGACATTAAGAGTGAAACCTAAGACTTTGCTTATTTGCAGATTGTTGAGTTATTTCTAACCAAAGTTATTCAGGAATATGAGCATCACATTGCAAACCAGAACTTGGCATGCTCTGTTCCACTATTGACATGAAAATGTTCTTCTGTTATTATTCACAATATAATCTTGTCCAAATTACTAGGGTTCCAAAAATATCAAGATTAGATGTTTATTAGGTGTATCCTGTTGGTCGCTAAGGTCAGGATAAATTAACCATACAGACTACTACTGTACTAACTTGAGGGGGAAAATCACAGTTGAAGAACATAGGGGATATGTACACAATGACATTAATCTTCTTGAATTGGACATATTCAACTGTATGTTGGCATACAATTAGTTCCTCCATGGCAGAAGAGATTTCAATTACTAATATCTGTCACTGCTTGATGAATACAATGAAGATGGATGAAGGGAAGCAAAATATCTTGAATACGAATGAAGGGGCCAGCTTTGTAGTTCTGAATGGTGGTAATGCAAATCAACAGTTCCAACCAGAGGCAGAAATAAATTTTGATCTACAGCAGAAACAGATCCAGGTATTTCTCTTGTTCCCCATTCTTAATTTGATCTTGACTAACCTGCATGCCAATCAACCTTTTTTAGCAGTTTCTGCTGCATATAGGAATTGAGAGTTACAGTTTCGTCTGTCAAGTCTGGCATGGAACAATTGAGATTACAGTATTCTGAAGAGCTTACTAAACTTGGTAACTTATAATTGATATTTTTGCATTATCTAGATTCTTTGCTCCAAGAGTAACTAAGATGTACCATATTCTTTACTATGTTGTAATAGGGACACATTTGTACACTCTATCCAATGCGGCTTTTGGTTACCATAAAGTTCTCGAGGAAAACCGCAAGTTATACAACCAAATACAGGATCTTAAAGGTACCATTTTGTGGGTTGAAGGAGCAAGATGCACAGATAAAAGTCTACATTATATTATAAATGTTGGTTTTTTTTGTCTCCAGGAAACATTAGAGTATATTGTTGAGTGAGGCCATTTCTACCTGGACAAATAAGTACCTCAAGCAGTGTTACTGGAATGGAAGAAAGAACCATCAAAATAATCACTCCTACAAAATATGGAAAGGATGGAAGCAAATCTTTTACTTTCAACAAGGTCTTTAGCCCGGCAGCTACTCAAGGTTCTAAGTTGCTCTATAGTGCATATCGTCTAAAAAAGCTTGCCATGATTTATTTTTTTTTGAGATCAAAAGTTTGCCATGACTTGATCACTGAACTTCATGCTTTTTTTGTTAATGCAGACGAGGTCTTTTCAGATATGCAACCATTGATTCGTTCGGTTCTTCATGGCTTCAATGTCTGCATATTTGCATATGGCCAAACTGGATCGGGGAAGACCTATTCAATGGTAATAAGATATGCTAAAAATAGGGTATGCTTGAAGTGATCTTTTTCAAAAGTTTGATCATTTTATGGATGTTGTGCAGAGTGGACTTAAAGTACTAACGGAGGAAAGCCTAGGCGTTAACTATAGAGCACTAAATGATTTATTTAATCTCCAAGCACAAAGGAAGGGGACAATCAATTATGATATTTTTGTACAGATGATTGAGATTTACAACGAGCAAGTGCGAGATCTTCTTCAGGATAGTGGAAACAAAAGATATCCTTTTTCTATTGAATTGTGTGTTTCCTTGACCAGTAGAAAATACGAACAAATAGTATTTACATTCCTTTGGTTCTCTTGGAGAAATTCATAGAAACTTCTCTATTTTTCTCCTTTGATCCTAGTTTGTTTGAGGCACATTTTGGATATCCTTAACACCAAGCTACACTAGATATTAGAAGCACTTCACAGAAAGGGCTTGCGGTTCCGGATGCAAGCATAGTTCCTGTCACATCTACATTTGATATTGTAGAATTGATGAATCAAGGCCAGAAGAATCGTGTGGTAGCTTCAACAGCCATAAACGACCGAAGTAGCCGCTCCCATAGGTTTGGCTTGGCATAACTACTTCACACTGAGAAGTTCTTCACTTCATATTTTAGATTTACATTTATGATTGAGGAATCCACATGCAGTTGCCTGACTGTTCATGTTCAAGGAAGAGATTTGACATCTGAGACAATCTTAAGAGGTTGCTTACACCTTGTGGATCTAGCTGGCAGTGAAAGGGTTGATAAGTCTGAGGTTGTCGGAGACAGATTGAAGGAGGCTCAGTACATAAACAAGTCACTTTCAGCACTGGGAGATGTGTGATTACATCCCTTTCACAAAAGAACTCGCTTGTCCCTTACCGAAACAGCAAGCTTACCCAGCTTTTGCAAGAATCACTAGGTAGTGTACAAAAGCTAGTATCCTAACTTATCACTTTGTTAGTACTGGAATCTATGGCGTGAATATTTTGTTGCAATGTTCAGGAGGACAAGCAAAAACGCTGATGTTTGTTCACATAAGCCCAAAACCAGATGCTGTTGGTGAGACAATAAGCACCTTGAAATTTGCTGAACGAGTTGCCTCTGTTGTGCTTGGTGCAGCAAAAGCACATAAAGAAGGCAGTGAGGTAGAGGGAGCTCAAAGAATAGGTGTGTACTTACTCCTTACTTTTTATTTCTGTAAAGAGGCTATAGATGATGGTGCCAGTGAGATTTATAAGAAAGTTAAGTTATTTTCGGCCATTTCAGATTGCTTACCTCAAGGCTGCATTGGCTAAGAAGGAAGGAGAACCAGAAAACAATCTAAGCACAATCAAGCCCAAGCATATACAAAATTAGAAAAGGCAATGCAACACCTGCATTCCCTAAAGACAGGCAGCCAATGGAAGAAGTTAGAAACCTAGAGGTAATTCTTTTCCAGTCCATTTCAGCTCTTCTTGTAATTCACGACTCCTTTTCATTTTAAGCTTTTACATGTGCGTTGTGGTTCCAAATGTCATTAGGGGAAAAATCTGCCAAATATTCTGAAGAAAGTCAATATCTCCCGACCATAATTTGAGGACAAAGGAAAAATTAGTTCTAGCATAAAAATATCTATGACTAAAAAAGTCAATATTAAGTTGAAAAACTTTTTGGTAGATGATCTAAACAAAAGGAGGTCTCAAATTTTGGAAAAGAGGCACGCTACCATCAGTTGCTTTTAATCTTTTTGACATGCAGAACTGTATTATATATTTGATCAATATTCTCTTTGTACCTGTAATAGGTCCGGCACATTTTCACTCCAACACAAAAGAGGTCAAAATTGCATTTGTCTGGCATCCTCACTGAGAACAACTCGTCTAACTCAGTTGAGAATTGCATTGGTCTTCAGAAGGAAACAGGATTAGGGGGCTGGGTCGATAAGATGGCTGTTGGTGACAACCACTTCGAGAATTCCAATTCCTTCCTAGAGCTGGAGCCTGACACAACACAGCTTCCAACTTCTTTCTATCAAAGATACAGTCCTGTGCAGCAAACTTGTAGGGCTGAATCAGTCAGTACCTTTCGAGGACTCAGGGGACTTTGATTCTACCACTAGCTGTTCTGACCAAGAAATGGTGTTAGCCATTGGCCTAAAAGCTGCTGGTATTGCCAATAGAGGTGCCTCAACTACAAAGAAGCCTGAAGTTACATCAATGAGGTGAGTTCAGTTTCTGTTATTTACTTATATATTAAACTATTCTGTGCAAATGATTAACTTGTTCCGCTGTTTTTGAATTACTTAGGAGTACAAATCCTGCATGCAAGTCACCTTTATCACAGAAAAAGCTGCAAACACCAGTCAAAAATAGGAACCAGCTAACTTTGAGCAACATGGGTGGCAGAAGAACTCCAAATGGCAAAATTAACACTGCAAAGTAATCAATTAATTGAAGACTAATTTACTGTGACAATGCTCATCTGGACAAAGTGAGATCAGCAGGAACCATAAAATGAGTGTTTTTGAAACCCTCCAGAAGGATCAATGATGTAAATTGATTCATGTTTCGATAGGTAAACCATTTTATTACATTAAATTTGGAGAGAAGACACCCAGGACGACAGAAAGATGATAAACATGAAGAAAAATTCAAAATTGAGACTTGTACATCTTCCACACTTAGAAATTACTGTTGTATCAAGCGTCCATTAGCCATGACATAATCATGTGAATAGTTTCTTGTAATAGACATGTGCCAAGTTTACAGTTTTCTTCGATGACATGTATGTTGCCCTTTATCGCATTAAAACTGTCAGTTGCAGGCTAATTACAACTTTTCCAATGCATCTAATAGATTCACCCTTTTTCTTACAAAATAAGTTTTCCAAGAGATGAAGAAACTACATGCTTTTTACATTGTCCTGAATCCATATACAACAACAAAGAACTTGAAATCTTCAGCTTGCAAGTACTCTTACTGACAAAAGTTAAGTACTAGGTCCTTTATGTAAGAGTACAGATGCCTACTTGTTCGACAAAATCAATTCTATTTTAAGTTTAACATACTTCTCTAGAGTATCTACTTCAAAAGTGTTATATAATTTGTACATCCAGATGGATCTTTGATCCGAAGTTGGCTCTTTTACAACATCTATTCATACTTCTTAGAAGGCTCATATTGTCGGTACAAGCCTTGGCCTTGGTGGGGCACAATGAGGACCCCTCCTTGATGCCCTGGAGAGCCTCCTCACAGATGCTAGCTTCAATGCCGCTCTGATCTTGACCCACTTGCGTGGAGAAAGTGGTGTAGATGCCCCTTCACTGTTAGAATTCTGAGACAAGAAGCTCTTTATAAGTTCATCGCATGAGCTCAAGTCAAAGCTGTTTGTTCTTGATGGCTGAAATCCAGTAACAACTTGTTGTGGCTGTATTATTGTTTGACTGTTACATTGTTGGTCAGAATGGTTGCTAAATCTCTCACCTGCAGATGGCATCCAAAGTATGTGAGCATCAAAATGAGCAAATTAGCCGTAGCAGAAAATTTCAGAGCACTTACTGTTTCTTGAAAGCTGGAATTGAGATTGCATCAAAGACATGACCGCATCTGTAGATAACAAACTATTGAGAGAATGGCACTGCAGGCACACACAAAAAAAAAGATTTTGCTCAGTAAAGAATATGTAGTGTTGATAATGAATTTTTCAGTTTGAAATAAGATTCAGGCCCATATTTCAAGTAGTTTGTACTTCTGGAGAAAAAAGGCTTTATGCCTAAAAGGACGTCTTACACTGTATGATTCTTCAGAGAAATGAGATTGCTCGCGCTGTCTGTACTGATCAAATTGTGTAGCAACTTGATTAACCAGGATGCTGTTAGGAATATCAGCAGGAGGACTAGCATCTGAACTTAAATATGCTCTTTCGGTGTTTGGTATCTGCAGCTGTGTAATTCTTGGTCCAGGTAACAAGGCTCCTTGGCTTGAATTGTATGGTAGAACTCTGTTTATTATCTGCTCATGTCTCAACTGCTCATGATTGGAAGTATGCCCCTGAACAAACCTTGAGATATCGACCGGGACCTGCATGCAAATGGATGATAGTGTATCTTAGAGACTTACACTAACATCTATTGTGCATATTTAAAGCACTTCTACTTACATTACTGTATCCTTTAGAAGTGCCAAATTTCTCCCTTGAATGCCTTGATCCAAATCCCTGACCAGTTGAGGTATTCCCCAGATATGAATTGTGTTGACCTGACAACAATTGACATCAGCTACTACAGATGCCATGTTAGAGTAAGCCATGAATGAAATTCACAGAACAAGATGTTACCATAATTCAGTATCTGCTGATTTGGAAGATCACTAAACAGGGAAGTACCCTCAGCAGGGAACTTGTCGAGTGGTACAGGATGGTTGTCGACCATCTTATAGCTATACTGGAAAACATTCATATTCTGATAGGCCTCTTGTTTCAATGTCTCCACAAAATTCTATTTATGAAGAACACCAAATTATTAGAACATTATTGTGAAAATATCCTATTTTGAAGTGAGGAGACGGCACCTTCTCTACTTGGTCAAGCTGATCTATGGGCATGTAACAATCACCAGACTTCACCCCAACAAGATTATATATTGCATCGAAGAATATAACAGCATCCTTGTTCTTTACTTCATATAGATAAAGACCATCGCCAAGTTTGCACGTCATGGCATGCCCTATGATGGATTTCCATGTTGACTGTGGCATCTTGCTAAAAATCTAGATGTTCAAAAGCCAATGATCTTGTGTTAGTCCATCATAAGAAATCTACATGTCTAGATATACTATCCAGTGTATAGCAGAAGAAATTTATAGAGCCTTTACCTGTATAAGCTTCTGTTCGTCCTTCATATAAGCCTGTAAGAACTTCTGCACCGTATCGATTCCATTATTTGACAAGGCCTGGTGGTAAGCACCATTCTTACCAATCTTTTCCAAACGCCATACTTCATCGTCCAGCATCGGAGGGTAGTGCTTTTCAAACCCTGCAAGAACATTTTCATGGATGAGGCGATTTTCATGGCTCCCTGTGATCCGGGCTACTCGCCGGCATCGCAAGGTGGTCTCTCGTGAAATTGCATCTGTCGGGAAGGAGGAGGTGGATGTGCATCATGTTCGGGTGCGGGAGCACTTGGAGCGCGCGATCGAGGCTAGGGTTTTCCAATCGGTTGTTCCAGCAGAACAAGTTCATAGCGGTCTCTAGTGCGATGGATCTATGCCGGAGGAGAAGCCTTCACAACCTGCATCATAGATTATCTCTAATGCGGTGAGGGCGGGGTACTCTACAACGGAACTCGTGACTGCGGTTGACCTTTTGATTCTGGCGGATGATCCGGCGCGTCATGAAGTGACGGTGCCGAAGGATATCATCACATTTGTGGCGTGGAGGTGTTCAACGTGTGTGCGGCCGAAACCCTGGCTAGGGGCGCTGCCGAACCCAAGAATATCTCCATGGGGTACGCTTGGAGATTATCTACCGGAGCTATTTGCAAGATGAGTCTTGTAATCATTGGCAATCTGTAGCTCACCGGCGACCGATCCGGGTACTGCGGGTATTCAAATTTTGAATCAGCCTCCGCACAGTTCACATGGCGGTCCTGGTTCTGTTTGGGCTAGGAGGCTGGGGCTGGCTTCTCTCTGTTATTGTCTCAGGGTTTTTCCATCTAACCCTAGTTGTCGTGAGAATTCTGCTTGACCGCATGGCTAGACTCCTCACTGACCTCCACCAACTCGCTCGTATGCGGCTATGGTGATTCATGGGATGGCCGAAGGTGGGCGCACTGAGGGAGGTCATGGCAAAATTGGCGGAGACAGGGGCTTCGGCCGGGGAAACAGAGGTGTTAGGGACCCTCGGTTTTTCAGGCAGGGAGTTCAAGGACGCAACAATGGCGGGACTGGTGATGTTGGAAAGAAGAAGCAAGGGACTTTGTGATGTCACATTTGCGAGGAGGAACATCTCACTCCAAAATGTCTGCTTCTGCGGGCTCCAAAGCCGGCTGCAACCTTTTGTGGATTCACAGGAGATAATCTTGGCTTTTTCCAAATACCAACATATGGTAAAATAGTGCAGAATCAGCCCAAGAACGAGACAGCTACCGCTCTAATTCGTATCAAGGAAGGTGTGGTTCCTGTCGATTTAACCAAGAAAGAATTGGCTCAACTCATCTCCTTAAAATGGACGTGGTTGGTCCAAAAACATGAAGATGGGTTTATCGTTCCATTTCCATGCAAGGTAGAATTGCAAAGAATGGTGGCAATTTGTGAGGTTAGAATGAACAAAGGGGAGGAGGTCATGACTTTTCACGAGTGAGATCACAAGATAGAACCACGCCAATATTTGCAGAAGGTGTGGGTTAATGTGTATGGGGTTCCTTTTGAGATAAGATCATTCTTACCGTTGTGGGCTGTTGTAACCATTCTTGGGGCTACCCAGAAAGTGGACATGAGGTATACAAAGAGGACTGAGGTGGTCCATATACTGGTCATTGTTCTGGATGTCAAAGGCATTCCTGATGCCACTGATATTGTGGTAGACAACAGAGTGTATGCGATCTTTTTCAAGGTTGTCAAGATTCTGTAGGATGGTAAATGGGAAAACAATCCTGATAATAATAATGATGATGAAGAAGAACACCCACAGGGGGAGGACGATGATATGGAAGATAGAGCTTCTAAAAGGCTCAAGAGCGACTCAACTGATGACAAAACTGCCCCTTCTGATGATATACAGGGGGGAGACGATATGCAACAAGATGCTAAGAATGATGACTTTGCAACTTATGAGGATGGTCGTGCAAAGGACATGATAGATAATGCAATCAATATGGTTATGGACAATCTCTTATCGGAGATAGCGGATAAAGCCATTGATGAGGAGGGCACGACAGTTGAAGAGATGGTAGACTTTACTGAGGAGGGCGGGTTAGAGGATGTGATGGCGAATTTTGAGGACTCCTCTATTGATTTGGGTGTTGTCTCATAGGTAAAGCAAGCTGTGCCGGTCTCTTTGGCGCGGTCTGAGGTGGAGATGACATTTGCTGCTGCAGGTGCTATAAAAGATGCTACTTTGTGCGCATCGGCAGGACAGATTGCAGGCGAGGTCATCCCTGATGCAGCTCGGGAGTCAGAAGGGGTGGTGACGGCCTACTGCGTGCAACGACGACCGGTGGCGAAGGGAGGAGATGGTGATCTGGTGACTGATGTTGTAGTGGCAGCTAATGGTATCATGTTTGTTGCTGATGATGTGATAGAGTTGGCCGCCAAAACTGCTGAAGGCGAGCTATCGCTAGCAGTCGAGGCCCCTGTTGACATGCCAACAGACATTGGCGTGATTTCTCGTGGTGACTAGATGGCCATTGATTTGGGTGATCTAGACGCTGAGACGGTGGTCTAGGGTGCGTTGTTGCTTGCGGTCATGGTTTCCACCAATAAGACGACGGATGTTGATCGTGGCATTGAGTTGGCGAGCTGTTCTATGGGAGGCAGGTTGCTCAGACCTACCCAACCATGGTTTCTACTGGCAAGTCAGTGGATACTGGTGTGAATGATCATGGCTACGAGTTGGCCGCTGTTGTGGGTGAGCTGGACGCCGGGACGCAAGGTTCTCGATCTTGCCCAGCTGTGGTCCAAGGCGCGTCATCTCCAGTCAAGCACGGAGGTGTTGTGGCTTGGGAGGTCACGGATGTGCACTTCATGGCTTCTCAGGTTCCCAGGAGGACGGCTCTCAGTAAATTCTCAAGACAACAGCTGTAGCATCTTTGCAAGCAAAACGGGGTTAGGGCCAACATGAAAAACTCTGAAATGATTAAGGCTTTAGTGGCGCTACCAATGGTGGATGGCTTTGAGGATGTGGCCATTACAAGGGCAGCACCTCAGGAAGGGGTGGCTTCTCGGGACTTATTCATAATCCCAGAGGCTACCATGGCCGCTCGGCACCTCACTAGTAACAAACTACTAGCTCTGGGAGATGATGACTCGATGACCAAGGCGAAGCATTATGCAGCGAAGCTCAACGTAGAAGGAGGTACGCATAATTCGTCCTTTCTTTCTTTACCTAACGATGTTGTTTCTTCGAACATTAAAAACCTAGGTGTGTCTATGGGTAGAGATGATGGGATTATTAAGCAATCTGTTATTTCTACTAAAAATATATAGCTCAACCATTTATCTGTGGCAGCAAAAACACCTAGGTCTAGAGGTAGAGTAAAACATGATAGTAAGACTCTGGATCCTTATAATTTTGAGGATGAGGATGATATGGATGGACTTGATGCTACCCTTAGTCACATATGCCATGATTTAACTGAGGATCTCAATAATGAGAATTTGAACCGTGTTTGTGATAATCTAAATGTGGTCCCTAGAAAGAAAAAGCCAAATTCCTCTAAGAACAAAGGTAAGGTTCCTCGCTTGCCGAAGAAGCCAAATACTCCGTCCAAAATACATATATGATGAAATGTATATTTTGGAGCTACAGAGGTCTAGGAGACTTGGCTAAACACAATTATATTTCGAACATAGTAAAAGAACAACATATCGATTTCCTCGCTATTATGGAAACAGGTAGAAGCACTTTTCCCACTTCAACCCTTAATCATTTCTGTGGTGGTTTGGATTATTTGTGGAATGTTATGCCACCACGAGGAAGATTGGGGGGGCATGATTATTGGTGTTAATGCCTCTGTTTTTGACATTGGTTCCATAGCTGAAGGGGATTTTTATTCAAAATTCCTTTTAAAAAATAGAGAAGATGGTTTCACTTGGGCATTATATGCGGTCTATGGACCGGCTCAAGAGGAATCGAAAGCGGATTTTCTAACTGAAATAGATCATGTATGTAGTTTGGAAACAAACTCAATGATCATTGGGGGTGATTTCAACATTATGAGGTGTCCTGAGGACAAAAATAATGACAATTTCAATCAGCGATGGCCCTATTTATTCAATGCTATAATTGACATTCTGCATTTACGGGAGGTTGACATGATTGGAAGGCAATATACATTGGCAAATGACCTGAATCCACCGACTTTTGAGAAGCTAGATCGAGTTCTCATGAGCACTGAGTAGGAATATAGGTACCCAAAGGTCAAAGTTAAGGCACTTGATTGGTCTCGATCTGACCATACCCCTTTATTGCTTAGCACTTGGGCTTCCACCCGGTTTGCTACACAACCCCTTTTCAAATTTGAATTAGGATGGTTGATTTGTGATGGATTCTTTGATATGGTTGCCAACATATGGCAGAATGAGCGTAGAGGGAATACTGCTATTGAAAAATGGCAAAATAAAATTAGAACTCTACGACAGTACTTGAGAGGTTGGGCCAAACATACTTGAAAGAAAAGCAACGGCTCACTACTATGATAAATGAGCTAGATAAAAGAGCGGAAAATAATCCTTTAATGCCTAATGAAATAGTATTTAAGTATTACTTAATGAAAGGTTAGCTCATATTCTAAGAGAAGAAGAGTTTAAATGGTACCAAAGAGCTAAGGTCAAATAGCTACTAAAAGGAGATAATAATACAAAAAATTTCCACCTAGAGGCCAATGGTAAAAATAGAAAGAAAAGGATATACAAGTTGGAACAAGATGACGGAATCGTAATTAGAGAGGTCAATCTTTAAAAAAAAATCACAAAGTACTATAAAGGACTTTTTAGCAAACCAGAGCATAATAACTTTGCAATTGATGAATCATTAACTAGTGATATTCCTTAAGTAAGTGAAAGTGAAAATGAGATCCTTACTGCCCCTGTTGGTGTGGAGGAGATAAAGCGTGGAATTTTTCCAAATAGAGCATAATAAATCTCCAGGCCCTGATGGCTTTCCTACTGAATTCTATCAACTGTTCTAGGAAATCATCAATGACGATCTCATGGCCTTATTCAAAGATTTTCACCAAGGGAAATTATGTATTTTCAGTCTGAACTTCGGTGGTATTACACTAATTCCTAGAAAGATTAATGCGCTGAAGATTAAGGAATATCGTCCAATTGCCTCCTCAATGTCAGCTTCAAAATTTTCACTAAAGTTGCTACTAATCGGATTAGTATAGTTGCTAATTAGCCCCTCTCAAACTGCATTCATGCTTGGTCGAAACATAATGGAAGTAGTGATAATACTCCACGAGACCATTTATAAGTTGCATAAGAAAAACAAAATGGTGTGATCTTGAAAATTGATTTTGAGAAAGGTTATGACAAGGTTAAATGGTCCTTCCTCCAGCAGGCTTTGCGAATGAAAGGTTTTTCAGCACAATGGTGTGGTCGAATCCAAAGCTTTGTGTCTGGGGACATGTAGGAATTAAGATCAATGATGAAGTTGGACCTTATTTTCAAACACAAAAGGAGACTGAGACAAGGAGATCCCTTATCGCCCATTATCTTCAATATTGTTGTAGATATACTTGCAATTTTAATATCTAGAGCAAAAAAGGATGAGCAAATCATGGGAGTGGTTCCACACCTGGTAGATGATGGCTTATCTATTCTGCGATATGTAGATGACACCATCATTTTCAAGGATCATAACATCGAACAAGCAAGAAATATGAAACTCTTGCTATGTGTTTTCGAAAAACTATCTGGGCTTAAGTTTAACTTTCATAAAAGTGAAATCTTTTGCTATGGGACTGCTAAACAATGTGAGAACCAGTACACACAATTATTTGGTTATGATATTGGATCTTTGCCTTTCAGATATCTTGATATTCCAATGATCCACAAGAAGCTAATAAATAGTGATTGGAAGGGGGTCGAAGAAAAATTTGAAAAAAAACTGACCAGTTGGAAGGGGAAACTTATGTCTGCTGGAGGTCAATTAGTACTTCTTAACTCAGTACTGAGTTGTCTCCCCGTATTCATGATGTCATTCTTTGAAATGCCCAAGGGTGTGCTTAAAAGACTAGATTATCTTCGATCTAGGTTTTTTTGGCAAGGGGAAAACCATAAAAAGAAATATCGACTTGCTCGATAGGACATCATTTGCCAGCCAAAAGACCGGGGTGGATTAGGCATTACTAACCTCTTGGTCTTGAATATTTGCCTCCTCAGCAAGTGGCTTTTTTGACTGATTGACGAGGATGAGGTTTGGTAACAACTGCTCAGAAATAAATGCCTAGACAGTAAATCTATCACACAGGTAGAAGGAAAACCAGAAGATTCTAACTTCTGGTCTGGACTAATGAAAGTGAAACGTGATTTTCTTAGATGGGTGACTTTCCAGGTTAAGGATGGATGCCAAACTAGATTTTAGAATGATAATGGGTTGGGAGATTCCACCCTGAGCGAAAAGTATCCGTCACTATATAATGTGGTTATAAGCAAGCAAACCACAGTGGCGGAAGTCATGAGTTCTTTACTGCTAAACCTCACTTTTCATAGACCTATTATTGGAGATAAACTAATTGTTTAGCATATTATGGTGTCCAAATTATTACATGTTCAATTATGCAATGGACGGGACATCTTTAAATAGGGGTTGCATGCGAATAGAAAATATTTGGTTCATTCTATGTACACACAAATGATAGCACATCCCATTTTCGCCATAGCAAAAGTTCTATAGAAGCTTAAGCTCTCACTCAAAATCAAGATTTTCTTGTGGTGCTTATGTAAAGGAATTATTTTGACCAAGGATAATTTGATCAAAAGAAACTGAAAAGGTTGCTTAAAATGTTGCTTTTGCAACCACAACGAAAGCATACAATATCTGTTTTTTTAATGTCATTTTGCTAGATCCATTTGACATATAATAACTATTGCATTAGGATTCAAAAACCAGAAGTATATGCCATATAATGAGATATTGGCTAAGAACAAGGGGATTACTACTAAATCAATCATAGTAGGAGTGACCGCTATTTTTTGTCTATATGGCTCTACCGTAATGATATTATATTTAATAAAAAACCAACTGTAACTTTGATGCAGGGAATTTTCAAGAGAATCTCTTAGTTACGCTTCTAGATGCTACTGCAAAAAGAATAAAAAAGAGAAGATATCCTGAAATCATGTTACTGTTTGGAGACGGTGATTGTGCAAATCTTTACCAAGAATAGGTGGTCATATAATTATAGGCTACGTGGAAAATAATTTATTTTTGCATGTTTTGTTTCCTTCAGTTCGAAACATGTAATAATATTTTTTAAGCTGTATGTATTGGACGATGCAAAAAGCTAAATTTATCTTAAAAAAACTAAGACGATAGTTTTCTGAAGAAGATTGATCAAGCAATCTGGACGCAAATATACATACCTTCTAGCCTTCGCTCCTTCACGCGGAAAGGATCAGTGACTCCTTCAAGAACTCTCTCTCGAGAAGCATTTGCAAGCCTCAGCCCCAGCCTGAATTTCTTGGTGCTGGTGAAGCTGGAATTATCAGTGAAGGTTGCGTGTTCGAGGATAGCCTCCCCTCCGTTGAGCTTCAGTTTCAAATTGCCAGTGAGAAGTTGCGCACTCTTCTCTCGGCCGGATACTATATGCTTGTTAAACTCTTCAGGCGTCCAGGATTCCTCTTTTTTAGCATTGAAATTGCCATGGAGGACTACAACCTCAACTTTAGCAGAAGAAAGAGGATCAAACCTGACGATGTTTGTCCTGTTGTTTTCCAGTTTTTCAACTATAGCCACCTTAATAGCTGTTCCATTGCTTGCTTCTAATTTCATCATTGTGTAAACCGGTTTCAGACCATTCTGGAACATGAGTTGATACATTGGGCGCTGATTCCAGCCCACTAGTAATCTACAAATGGATTAAAAGAACAGTTGAATTGAGTGTAGAAGTGAAATATGCACTTTGGTAAGTATCTACGAACAAATGAAAATCTATATATTGATGCACTTCACTATGTAGCAGTAAGACATCTTTGATCATGAGATAACGTTCATACTTTTGTCAAATGGGATTTAATTTAGTCATGAAAAAGGAAAACTATATGTCTCACCTTGGAGGTGCTACTGGTGGTGCATTGAATTGTCTGAATATTGCTTTCTCTACCTCCTCTGAAACCTGAAATATCACATGTCAGAAAGGGGGAGAGTTCTTATTTCCAAAATTGAATCAACAAAACTACCCAGAACAGATCCGCGTCTATGACCTTTAATCATTGTACATGAGAAGATATCCACCTCTGAATACCGCAAAATACAATTGATAATTAAATGAAATTTTCTTTGAGCTGTTCCTTGAAACAGCTACTCAAATCTGTTCCTTCAACAATTTCAGAGGTTCTATAATCCTTACATGAACAAAATGTACTGAAAATTCTCAAGATCAAGAAATCAAGCAGCAAATGAAACACCAATAGATGTAGAGTCACAATAAAGAAGCAGTCAACCAGATGAAAAAAGAAAAGTAAAAGATTAGTCTGACCAAGCCCTTACCACTCTCTGTACCATGGAACCGAAGAACGAACGGAACATGCTCATGAACTCCTCTCCCCTGATCTCCTTGAACCCAAACAACCCCTCAAAATTGGTCCTCCTCCTCGTCCCCCTAACCTGCCTGCAGCCAAAAGAATCAGGACCACCTAATCAGTTCAGAATCAATTACAGAAAACACAGATTCCATCTGGTGTTTGTTTGAGCCCAAGAATCAAGAACCAAAGCCAAACTCACAGGACAAGTGACTGCCACCGCTTGCGAGGCAGCGACAGCTCGCCGACAGCGCCGGCATCGTCTTCGGAGGAGGACCATGGTAGGCGCCTCTTGGAAGGAGCCATTGGGGAAGAAGAGGAAGAAAGCAATTGACGAGTCCAAGGGAAGGGGGGTGATATAAAGGAGAGGAGAGGAGGCAAGAAGATGGCGGGAAAGCAGCAGGAACAAGCTGGGAAAGTTCCTTCCTTTCACTGGGACAGTTGGTGTTTGAATTTTTCTATGCTTTGGAAGACTTGCAATTGTCAATGGATTTGTTTCTTCCTCTGTTCTTGTCTTTTTCTTTTTGGCAGCGTTCATGGACAGGGATACATGGACATAGGTTCTTATGGACATAAAAATGTTCTCACAAAATTTGACATTAGTGCTTGAACACATATAAAATTTCATGAAAAAAATATTGTCATTTGTGTATTGTACAAAAAGGACAGAGAATTGTAACGTTTTGTATAAAAAAACTTGCAGAATTTTTTACTTTCGTACAGTACACAAAAGACCATAATTTTTCACAAATTTATTTACATGTTCATCTACTCGTTAACTGATGTGTAGAGCTCCTGCCTCTCTTTCGAAAGAAAAAAATACGCGAGAAAGAAACAAACACATACTTGTGAGTGCCTTTTAAGCGAAGTCAGTTTGAAGACAATTAACTTTCGTGGAAAATTATTGTGGGACACTGCAAAAGTCGTACTAACTGTTGCATGGGGGACACAGTAGGTAATAGAATAATAGTTCTAACTCATAAAGGAGAGAGAGTAGTTAAATTACTGAGATGCTCTCAAGTCATCAATGTATCAGGGACAGATCTACCGGAGTTTTTTTTTCAAGGTACTTATCAGAATGAATACAACTCACTTACAACACATGTTTAGCATACACCTGCAAGCCCTAAGCACATGCTATCGATTGATCCTTGTTAAGCACATATAGTATGTATACCCTAGCTACTAAGGAAAACCCCGATGAGAAACAGAGTCGAGCTTAGCGGTTAAACCCGTGTGGGCATCAAGTGAGTTATGTGGTTTTACCAACGCGATACATGTGCATCCTTATCCACCGAGGGGTCTTGAGGAGGCTCAAGCCCAGGACCGTATGGGAGGCATGTGCAAGATGTGCGCAGAGGGAGGCATGTGCAATATGTGCTTCTGTGCAGGGCTCTCAATTTTGTTTAGTATATATTTAGTAGTCTAATAATCAAATTAAATGAGTAATCTATTGCATTAGCAATAAAGAATACAATTTATTGTCTCTTGGAATCTGTTGGGGTTTGAGGATTGCACGATAGGTTATATCAATGTTATATCCATAATTAACGTATGATTGACATTAATCTTGCAATCCATTAGTGTAATTTTAGGGGGCGACTTTGTATATTAGCCCTACAATCAGAAGCGATGGGCGTTCAAGATCAAAAGTTCCCTAGCTAACTTGTACTTTTTAAATTATATAGATTGAAGTCCTTCGTGTATTCTACGAAGACACATGAAAGGCTTACTAGATTGGTTACAAGAACACTTGAAAATAATATTTTGGAGAAGGATTCTTACGAAGATCTAATTAAATATTTTATACCATGGAATGCTAGAAGGATGTCACATTTAGGATAAAAGATAATTTAGTAGTTACGATTTTCAAGATTTGCCTTTTGGCAAGTTACAATTTTTAGGTAAAATTGTATTACCAGTATGATTAATAAAAAACTATATTT
Organism: Phragmites australis; assembly: GCF_958298935.1. NCBI lineage: Eukaryota > Viridiplantae > Streptophyta > Magnoliopsida > Poales > Poaceae > Phragmites > Phragmites australis. Next base: position 20,552,427 of record NC_084942.1, on the reverse strand, counting down.
TCAATTTGTTTTTCTTATACTAGGACTTAATTATGGAATTCGAAGTCAATTTCTGGGGTATAGCTCAGCAAGTTCCCCTACCCATGGTACACCTAGGAGCCTCTCTTTCAATTATTGGGTACAGGAGGAGGAAGAAGAGAAGAAGATGAGTAGCAGAAAGAAGATAGAATGTCTGTACCTAGTGGTCTTGGACCTGCCACTGCCAATATCATCATGTACACCTGCAACTCTACATGCAACGTCCCGAGTTGTACATACTCTAGGAATTTTCTTGGAAGAATACATGGCAGACTTTCTTTTCCCTCCCTTTTTTCTCCTAATGGGAGTTTTCTTGGAAGAATCTGTCCTAACTATAAACTGCCAGGAAGAAACCTGCCGGTTGAGATCTCTGCCGGTGCCGGCCCGGTATTCATTCATTGTGCTCCTATCTGAACTTTCCTGAATGATTAGCTCGAAGCTTCGCTTTTGAGCTGCTAAAAACTAAAAAGAGAGTGAAAAATCGGTGACGTCAAGTGAGATTAGTTCGGTAGTTTACACGTGCACGACTAACTTAAGATGGTCTTCTTAATTCGTAGGAGTATTTCTTTTTTAGGAGGGAAATATAATATACGGAGTAGTAATGTTCTTCTTTGGAAGACAAGGATATTAATTAAATGTACTAGTACTATTTTTTGCAGCCTTTCCATTTCAGGGCTAAACACGTGCTGACGTAATTTCGGCAAATTAAATGGTTTCTCCTCGTACGAAATACCACTATTTTGCGGTAAAACATCGTGTAACCATAGCTTTCGGATGGGTACTATAGATTTACATCCATTTACTAGTTTGTACTAAAAATTTACTAGTTTGGATGCTATTTTTACACCCAAAGGCGCAACTAAGCTTGTTCATCACAAGAGGAATATATAATCGGGCCATTAAATTAATGATGATGCTGTTGACTCAATAGCGTTGAGTCTTGCGGTAATTAACGAGAAGTGATTTTTTTGTGAAGGGAAACTGATTATATCGTTGAGCTAAATGTTCTTGAGAATTGAAGTGCAATATCATTCTTTTGTGCAAGAAAATTGAAGTGCAATATCATTAGATCTTTAGCAGGGTTTCCATTGGCATATATGCATCCTTCTATGGCAAACAATGTATTTTTTCTTTGGACAAAATAATGCTAAACCATTGTTTTATTTGGAAGTACATGGAAACATTTTATGACCAAATCTCAGCCGTTTGAATGCTCGGATCGTGCACAACAGTTGATATACTTCTAAAAGGAAATATATGTGGTCCGTTTTTTTAATTTGAGTCATGTGTTCCATACTAATTTAAAATTAAAAAATATACATATTTCTGAAATAATAACTGATTTTATTTTTAGAACATATTTAATTACAATATTATATTCAAATTACAAATGAAGGTATGAAAAGGTGGAATTATGCGTCATAAGTAAACTATGATATTTCGGTATGACTTTAGCTAGTATGGACTGCAATTATCTTTTTACAAGTGCATTGTTGGGATCTCGATCGTGACACAGTGGTGAATCGACATATAAAAATTATGTCGATTAAAAGTCTGATCGTGATGCGTAACAGAGTCCGTGTCAATTTTTCTAATTTTTATCTACTATGCCATCGTACGTAATCTACTCCAGCATGTTGCGTCAGCGTGCACCAACGAACGAAAGATCAGGTTTTTGAAACCCGTCACTCTTGGGATCATGCACCAGGAGAGGACGAATAAGATTTTTGGGAAGCACTCATCGCAACTGCTCACGGTCTGCTTCCTCTACATCATTGCGATCTACTTCGACTACTTCATCATTTTTGTCATCGTCTACTGCTTCGGCATCACGAGGGCATCTGCATCAGATGTACATTGCTATATAGTCGAATCCTACTCGAGTGATAGTCGAATCTAGTTGAGACTCATCAGATCTAGTCGAGTGTCACACCTGGTTTTAGAAAGGGACAAAACCAGATGTAAACCACATATATGCCAGGATCAAGTTTCATACATGTGGCGACTTCATCAGTGTATCACATGCAGTGTCATTATTATAACGTTTAACTAGAATAAATAAAGAGACCACAAAGTCTTAAACAAAAGCACATAACTAAACTCCGTGAAATTCCAACTTCCACAGGCAATTGACCGGGGAAACGCCAGCCTAGTAGTCTTCATCTTCGTTAACAAAGAAGTCTGGATCTCCTTCAATATCTGAGCAGCGCTTGGAGGACATTTGGGTAAAAATAACAAGTGTGAATACAACTTGTACTCCGCAAGTGTGGAAAGATAAAATGCCATGCAAGCTTAAACAAGGAACAAGCTATAACAGTTAAAGTTTTGTATAAAAGCTAACTATACTAACAAAGTATTATGAAAGCATCCTACTTATCTAGGTGAATCATTGAAAGTGCATCTAGCCCATATGTGTGGTTTTGGTAATTAATAACAATACCTATGGACTAACAATGGTGTGGAGTTTGTTAGTAGGTTGTTCCATAGGTGATGTATGAATGAGTGATATGCATGATCTCTAGGTAAACAGGGAGATTGAAAATGCATCAAGATGAATGAGCTCTAGGTGATGCTCGGGTAAGTGATGACAATGCCTATGAACTAACAATCATATTGAGAATTTCTATTAGGTTATTCCATAGGAGATGCATAAATGATAAAGCATGGATTCTTTGAGAAATACCATGAGTTCAAAGAATTGCATCAAAAGTCATTGAGATTTTAGTGATACTCATAAGAAGAAGAAGAAGCTCAATAAGATTGGCAATAAGCTTGAAGGCTAAGTTACTTGTGGAGATCAAGTAACTAAAGGTATGACTTGTCAATAGAGTTTTATGGACTAACCCGTGTGCTATGTGTTTAAGAATGAGTGTGGTTAGGTTCTATATGAAGATTGACAATATGCATGAAGGCTAATAAGTTACTTTTGGAGATCAAGTAACTTAAGGTATAAATATTGTCATTTAGGTTTTATGGACTAACCCATGTGCTTTGTGCATGAGAGTGAGTTGGGGTTAGGATCCATAAGAAGGCATAAGTTGAATTGAAATCATATATACCAAGAGTGAAGAACAAGAGTGGACTCCATATTTGATAAAATGAATTCATTGAAGATATCGAATACAAAGTGGTTTTCTATGGCAAGATGGTGAAGGGCAAGCAAGACTCGGCTGCGATAGACCATCCGTGGTGAAGGGCAAGCAAATGGCTTAGCACCGAAGGACCAAGACGGTGGTGAAGAGCGAGTGAAGTCTTTACGCCGATGGACCGTGCAAGGCCATGAGAAGCTATGAGTGATTCGCATCAATCACATGAGGAATCAAGAATAGATGGAGTGAAGATTTTATGGAAGTTGGCAACCCTCACAGGTTTGAAAGTAAGAAGCGGTACTTGAAAGTATTTAAAAGGCTCAAATTGGTTCAAATGTGCTTTATCTTTGAAATTGAGTCTAGGTATGCCGCACTATTAAGAGGGATGCAACGTGAGATAATTGTCGTATCTCAGTGCTCAAGAGTTCCCAACCAAACCCAAAGTGAGAGTTTGTTGTTAAGAGTCCGGAGCGAAAAGTGCGGAAGTGTCCAAAATGAGTTTTGGAGTGTTCCTAATTTGATCCTATGTGTTTTAGGTCATGAATTCAGTTGGGATGTATAGCCCTCTGAATAAGCTTTCCATAGAGTCCAAAATCGTCGAAATCGGACTCCGGGATCAAAAGTTATCACCGTTTTTCGGAGGTCAGCTGTGTTGTACTCGGAGACTCTGGTGAAGACCGGATTCTCCGTTACCTGGAGTGGCCGAAGACTCCGGTGTAGGCTGGATATTCCGGTAAAGTTCAGAAAAGAGCCTAACGGCTAGTTTTTTGAAGTGGGCTATTTATACCCCACTCACCCCATCCTTTGGGGCTGCTGCAAGGGCACGAAAGAAACACTTTTTAGAGCCAAAAGAACTCCATCCCACTCCATTCTAGTGTGTGATTTGAGAAGAAAAGTGAGTTGGGTTGAGAGATTGGAAGATTGAGTACAAGTGAGCTAAAATACAATCTTGAGCACTTGAGTTCTTGACAAGAAGTTCTCGAAGAGTTTGTTACTCTTGGAGGTGAAGCCTCCTAGCCGGCAAGGTGTCGCCGGTGAGCTCCCGTGCTTGTGGTGAGCCGCGGGAAAGTTTGTGAAAGGCTCGATTTCGCCTCCGCAAGGGAAGAAATCAAGAGTGGATCGAGGAAACGGTTAAAAGAGACCCGGCTCGTTGGAGCTTCCTCAACGGAGACGTAGGATTCACGGTGGTGAATCCGAACTTCGGGAAACAAATCTTGTGTCTCCTCTCTTGTTTCTTTACTTTTGAGTTCTTGCTCAAATCTTTGTGCATATTGCTCGATCTACTTGTTTGTGTGTATTTGAGTGTAGGTTCTCCGTGGATCTACTTGAAATCATCTCCGGAAACACACGACATCACTTGGTTTGAGCTAGAACTCTCTACCCATCCTTTATATTCAGTTTCGAGCTTAGTTCTGTACAGAATCCGGAGAATCCGGACTTTACCGGAGATTCCGGACCTGTACAACCCGGAGAATCCGGTCTATCCGGTGAACAGTAATTTCAGTCATATGAACAGTGTTTTCAGCCTTTTTCAATTTAAGTTTTATTGCATATCTCTTGCTAGATTAGAGTAATTTTTATCACCTTAGGATTGTAATTTTCACACTTATTTACGGTGATTGTGCACTAGTTGAGCCTAGCATATTTAGGTTTTTCATTTGTGAAAAAACCCGTTAGTTTATATTCCGCTGCAAGTTTAGGCCAACAGTAAAAGGGGACGATTTTTTGTAAAAATGTCTATTCACCCCCCCCCCCCCTCTAGGCGACATCATTGTCCTTTCAATCATCAGCAGACCTCCAACTCCTAGAAACATCTCCACATGTTTCCCAACCACCTGAATCCCACATCAGACTCCCAAAAAACCAAACCAACCCAAACCCATTTGGCTAATCATGTGAGGATCCAAATCTCTCATAACCGTGAGCACGACTGTTATAACAATTTTTACACTCTGCAGAGGTTGTCCAGCTTTCCCCACAAGTCGTGATTTTTCTTGTTTCCGTGTCCGCGAAACACTTAACACACGCTAGCGGTGTGTTGCCCGAAAAGTCACTACAAAGCTGTTACAAAGTTTCATCCAGCATGTGCATGCCCACTAGGTTTCACCGCTGTCAAAGTGGTATTCACACCACCCAGAAGCCCCCTTTTGCGCCTTGTAGCTCTGAAAAGTTTTCACCATTCCCTTCCACTACACATCTCATACCACTATCCAAATGGTTCTGGCCTTTGCCGTCCTCACACAACCACCCTTCCGTTTGGCACGCACAAAACTAGAATCCACTAATTAATAGGCTAGGCCTGTCCCATACCAAGTCTCGTGGTTGGTACGATATATCTTGGGTTGTCGCTCCACGAACCGGTCCTTACTTAGGTCACTTGAGCAAACACTAACCCAACATCATAACTTCATTATCATCGACCCAACTTTGCTCAAGGCCTAAGGTTCCATGTTGCTAATGCCATCATTAATATTCCCAACTCATAGTTGCATTAATTTGTTAATCATGTTTAACCCTTAACCCTTTCATCCCCTTGTGCAAAGCTAAGCATGACTACCCATCATATCCACTACTAACATCATGGTAACAAGGAATTATATGGAACAGGATATTATAAATATATTGGATTTAGGATTAACAGCATGCATGTTTGAAATAAAAGAACGCAATTTAAACAAAATTGGGATCAAAATGTTCAAGGACACATGTCTCTCCCAACTTGCTGCTCAGACTCTTCAAAAACTTGATCCTGAAGATTCTCGAACTGCTCTTCGTCTACTCTCGAAACACACCAAAAAAATATACAACAAAATCAACTAAGAACAGTACACCAAAAAATAGTTAACATATATAAAAAAAAAGGTACTACAAGATAGTACACGTCGCTACGAACACGTGAGCGCGAAAACCATCTAAATCGGAGCTAAAACGAGGAAGTTATGCTATAAACAAGATTAGGGTTAAATCTGAAAATAAAAAGGGCTTAGTTTAAATAAAAAGAGAGAGGTTAGGGGCCTTTTGCAAAAATTGAGGGACCTATTTGTAATTATGAAAAAGTTTAGGGGCTAAACTGCATAAGTACAGGGGCTTTTATTTAAATACAGGAAAGTCCAATAGCTTATTTGCAAAATTGCCATTATTCCCAAATTAAAATAAATAGAAATTATGATTGGATAAGGTGTGCTGACGTGGCACTGCCACATGGGCTAAATCGATGAGGTGGCCAGCTTATGCAAGCGATGGCGTGGCCTGACTTGCTGACTAGGATTAAGTGGCCACGTGGCATCATGCGATTGGACGTCGAAAGGGTATGCAAAGCTTTTAATTGTGGCCATCCAAAACAGATCTTACGGATGATGGCGAGGGGGGGCGTATTTGACCAGCTCCAGAGAGGAAAACGGCGACGGATAGCTCGGCGCAGCGGTGTTGTCGCCGGAGAGATGGCGAACCTCGTCGCCGGGCACGGGGGTCAACGGCGAGCAGCGGTGGAGGGAGAAGAGGACAAGGGGAATCCATTTTAGCGCTTACCTTGTGCGGCGAGGCTCCGAATGGTAGTCGACGGCAGGGTAGATGGCAGCGGTCTCGGGTGAGCTACGTGGAGGGAGCTCCGGTGGCCAAAACTTGATGGCGATGGCACCGGCACGTGCGGCTGGCGACGGCGAAGCTAATGGGCGGCTCGGCTACGTCAAGTGGCGACGATATGACCGTTGGTGGAGCTTGGGTCAGCTGAAAATGGTGGCGGGCGGCGGTGGCTTGCGGTGGCCGAGAATAGATGGGAAAGAGGGGGAGGGCTCGGTTGTTTATATAGGCGGGGCACGCGATTGGATAGAACCGAGGTGGTTAGGATTCGGACTCGGGGAGGGAGGCGCATGGCGCACGGTGATCAAACTCGAGTCCGGCTCGGCAGCGTCCGGGGTGGCTACGGGAGGAAGAAGGAGACCGGGGGGTGCTAGCGTGCTGGTAGAGGCGGAAACCGGCTAGGCGCCAACAGCGGAACGACTGCGTTGCTGGGCCGCGGCCTCCTGCCAGCCCAGGTGGGAAGGCAGGAGATGGCTGGCGCTTGGCCCGGAAAGGAGGGAGGTCGATCATCTCAGCCCAAAAGGAGAATTTGGTTGGGATGCCAAGGAAAAAGAAAAGGGAGAGAAAGAGAAAAGAAAAAAAAAAGGAATCCTAAGGAAGAAAAAGGGCTTTTCTTTTTAGGAAAAATTTTGCAACATTTTCTAAAAACTTAAATGGCACGCCTCAGGGTTTTTAAAACTTATTTTTCGCACAATAAAAACCCTAATGCAGCTTTTCCGGCATGAATGCAAACAATCTATAATATAGCCTAGGTTAATTTTCTAGCTTTTAGAAAATAATTTCTTTCTCCTAAGATTTTGAGGCAAAGACTAACACCTTATTCTAAGGAAAATAATATTTATTACTATTTCCAAAAATTGAAAAACTAGGGTGTTACAAACCTACCCCCTTAGAAGGAATCTCGCCCTTGAGATTCGGGAGGATCGGAGAAAAGATGTGGGAATTCTATCTTCAAATCTGATTCTCTTTCCCACGTTGCCTCTTCTTCGGAATGGTGTCTCCACTGTACCTTGCACATACGGATCTTTTTGTTCCTAGTAACTCTCTCTAATGTCTCTAGAATCCTAACGGGATACTCTATATAGGTGAGATCCTCTCTAACTTCTACTTCCTCTAGGGGTATCTATTCTTCGGGAACTCGTAGACATTTTTTCAACTGTGACATGTGAAAAACATCGTGAACATCTGCCAATTGAGGCGGTAGCTCCAACTGATATGCTACCTCTCCTCACTTTTCCAACACTTTAAAAGGTCCTATAAACCTGGGTGCAAGTTTTCCTTTTACTTTAAATATGCGAAATCCTCTTATCGATGAGACTCATAGATACACGAAGTCACCTGCTTCGAAGGTCAATTCCCGACATCGGTGATCTGCATAACTCTTCTGCCATGATTGAGCTATTCTCAAATTTCCCGGATCTGTTGTACTTGTTTTTCCGCATCTCTAAGAATTTCTAGGCCAAACACTTGATTTTCACCGGTTTCATTCCAGTACAACAGTGTTCTGCATTTTCTTCCATACAAGACTTCAAACGTTGACATGTTCAAACTAATCTGATAACTATTGTTGTACTAGAACTCTGCATAGGGAAGATTTTTATCCCAACTAGTCTTATTTCTCAAGGCACAAGCTCTTAACATATCTTCCAAAATTTGATTTACTCTCTCGGTTTGACCATCGTTGTGGGTGATATGCTGAACTAAAGTTTAACCGGGTGTCCAATGACTCGTGTAGTTTTTGCTAAAACCTGGAGGTGAACTGGCTTCCTCTATCAGATACTATCCTCTTGGGTACTCCATGCAGACACACAATTCTGGGAATGTATAGTTTAGCAAGTCTAAGTCTTGTGTAGGTGGTCTTGACTGGGATGAAATGAGCAACCTTTGTCAAACGATCCACTATCACCCAAATAGAATCGTATCCAGTTTGAGTTCGGGGCAAACCAACAATAAAATCCATACTGATTTCTTCCCATTTCCACTCTGGTATTTTCAAAGGTTGAAGCAACCATGCGGGTCTCTGATGTTCAGCTTTGACTCTTTGACATATATCACATCTTTCTACATATTCCGCAATTTCTCTCTTCATTCCATACCACCAATATCGATCCTTCAGATCTTGATACATCTTGGTACTCCCGGGATGAATAGAATATGCAGACTCATGCGCTTCTTAAAGTATAGTTTCCTTGACAGATTCGATATCCGGAACATAGATTCGTTTCCCAAACCATACCGTCCCATTCTCGTCCTCGGTAAAACCTAAGGCTTTACCCCCCTTAATACGCGGCCTGATTTCCATTACCTTCTCATCCTCAAGTTGTCCTTTATGAATTTCTTGTTCCAAAGTTGAATCGATTTCCATCACCAGAGCTTCTGCGCTGTTTACCAACCCCAGATTAAGTCTCTCAAAATCTTTGCTTAGCTCGAGGTGTCTATCTTGTATGAACATTATTCGGAGATAAGTCTTTCTACTCAAAGCATTGTCAACTACATTCGCCTTTCCAGGATGGTAGTTAATTCCTAAATCATAATCCTTGATAAGCTCTAACCATCTACGCAGTCTGAGGTTGAGATATGGCTGAGTAAAAATATACTTCAAACTCTTATGATCCGAATATATCTCGCACCTATTTCCAATTAAATAGTGTCTCCATATCTTGAGTGCGTGAACTACAGCGGCTAACTCTAAATCATGTGTTGGGTAGTTCTCCTCATGCTTCCTTAATTGTCTTGATGCATAGGCTACAACATGGCCTTCCTGCATAAGCACACATCCTAATCCTTGACGAGAGGCATCACAATAAATGGAGAACAGTTTCTGCGTATCTGGCATGACCAGTACTGGCGCAGATGTTAGTCTTTCCTTCAACTCTTCAAAACTTGCCTCACAATCAGGAGTCCATTTAAACGTTTGTCCTTTCTCAAGTAATTTGGTGATGGGCTTCGCAATCTTGGAGAATCCTTCTAAGAACTGGTGGTAATATCCTGCCAATCCAAGAAAGCTACGGATCTCGGAGACATTCTAGGGAGACTTCCAATTCAAAACATCTTCCACCTTTCTTGGGCCGACTGCTATTCCTCCAGCGGAGATGATATGATCGAAAAAAGAGACTTGATCTAGCCAGAACTCACATTTGCTCAACTTAGCATACAACTGATTATCCTTAAGCTTCTATAGGACCAATCCCAGATGTTCTGCATGTTCCTTTTTATCCCTTGAGAAAACTAGGATGTCATCAATAAAAACTACTACAAACTTATCCAAAAACTCCATGAACACTTTGTTCATTAGGTACATGAAGTAGGCAGGGGCGTTGGTCAATCCGAAAGACATAACTGTATACTCATATAATCCATAATGGGTGATGAAGGCGGTTTTAGGAATGTCCAAAACTCGAATCTTCAACTGATGATATCCTGAGCGAAGATCGATCTTGGAGAACACACATGCACCTCTAAGCTGATCAAATAAGTCATCTATTCCGGGAAGAGGGTACTTATTCTTGATGGTCACCTCGTTCAAAGCGCGATAATCTATACACATCCTTTTGGGTGCCATCCTTCTTGGGTACGAAAATCACTGGTACACCTCATGGTGACGAACTAGGTCGGATATAACCCTTGTCTAACAACTCTTGCAATTGTTCCTTAAGTTCCGCTAACTGATTAGTAGCCATTCTATATGGCCTCTTAGATATAGGAGTTGTACCAGGTACTAATTCTATAACAAACTCGATGTCGCGGTCAGGTGGCATACCTGGTAATTCTTTTGGAAAAATATCCGGGTAATCACGAACAACTGGAATGCTCTCCATTGGTGTTCCATCAGCTTGATTAACTGTTCCCCTGGCCATTGGTGAAACTTTTGCAACATATTCCACTTCTTTTCCTCCTCTCGCAGACAGACGAACGACTCTTCTTGCACAGTCAATAATTCCATTGAACTTGGTTAACCAATCCATCCCTAGTATGATGTCTATTCCTTCGGATTCCAAAACGATAAGGTTTGCCGGGAAATTTACCCCCCTTATCTTAATACTAAGGTTCGGGCATACATGCCTTGCTTTCATTTCTCCACCCGGAGAGCTAACAATCATTCTATTTTTCATAAAAGAAATAGGTAAATTGTGGCTTGCCACATACTTGGTTGATATAAAAGAATGCGATGCTCCATAATCAAATAATACGGTAGCAGGGTTGTAGTTGATAAGAAACATACCGATCACAACATCCGAGGCATCTTGAGCTTCGTCAACTGCCACATGATTCACACAGCCTCTAGCCACATTCTGCTTTGTTTGATTCTGCAGCAAAAGTTGAAAATCAATTGAAAAGAAAAATCAAAAGACTTAGGTCGGATCGTGGTGGAGAGTATTTTTCTATTGATTTCGACTTATTCTGTAAGGAACATGAAATTATTTATGAGAGAACACCCTCATATTCGCCCACATCAATTGGGGTAGTCGAGATGAAGAACCGCACCGTGATTGACTTGGTTAATGCCATGTTAGACACTACAAGTTTATCTAAGGCATGGTGGTGGGGATGCCTTGTTGACTTCGTGCCATATTATAAATAGAGTTCCTACTAAGAATAAGGAGAAAACCCCATATGAAGAATAGGAAGGAAGAAAACCATCACTTTCTTATTTGTGCACTTGAGGACCCTTGACAAAAGTCAATGTACCAATAACTAAAAACTGCAAGCTGGAACCTAAAATAGTGGATTGTTCCTTTTTGGATATGCTTATCACATCATTGCCTATAGGTTTTCAGTAGTCAAATCTGAGGTACCCGACATGCTTGTCGATACAATTATAGAGTCTAGAGATGCTACTTTATTTGAGAATATTTTTGCTACGAAGGATATATGTCACGTCCCAAATTCCATAATCGTGAGATTAAGCTTAATCTTATGTCATTAGCGTCATAATTAAATTTGAGGGGAATTATTTTGGCATGTTAGAGAAATTCGTTTAAAATCATTTGGATAAGAGAAAAAAATTTAGGAGAGAAAAGAATAGAAATCGCATTGAAAATACCTCCTTTCTCTAACATGTGGGCCCCACAAGTGGTCCCACCACCCCAACCACTCAAATGGGCAGCCCTGCCTGCTCTCTCTCTCTCTAGTCCCTCACTCCCCATGCCCCCACTTGAGCAGCCCAGCTGCTGCAGCTCACTCCCTCTCACTCCCCTCTCAAGCTCTCTCACTCCCCTCTCAAGCTCTCTCACTCTCCCTTGGATTTCTCTCTCTAGGAGCAAGGTCAAGGTATGCATGTAGTACCATTGCATTGTCTAGCTCATGAGCTACTCATCTATCCAATTCATTTTCGTTTTTGTGGAAGAATCGAGTAGTTCTTGAAGTTCTTGAGCTTTTTGGAGCAAACATGGAGTTTTGGACAAAATTGAGCCATAGAGTCATGTTGCTAATTGATGAGTGAGTTCCAGGATAGTTGGACTGTCCCTAACATATTTCCTTTAGGCTTGGAGAAGATCGCAACTTGAATCGACCAAAAATCCACTCGAGAGCAGCTTTTCTGGGCTGACCCGATACTCTGGCCTCACCCGGATACTCCGGGTTCAACAGAAATCGTCCATCGAATTGTGTTCAAAATTTGTTAGGGTTTAGGGTGCAAGATGGGTTTAGAATCCTTTGGATAGGGTATATACATGTTTGTGTAGCACAAATTTGTAAAGTGAGTCGAATCGACCGAGGGAAAAGTTGTGGAAGAACCTAAGTCTACCTCACTCAGATAATCTGGGTAAACCTGGAGACTCCGGGTAATTGCGTTGACGATTAACTGAGAGCCTCTTCATACCGATCTAATGGTAAGGCGAGTCGAATACCTTTATAGCTGTGGTCATTTGGGGCCTGAACATCGACGGTGTGAGCGGACGGGCTTGTGGTGGTACTAGTTTGCTCCGGGAGTAGTTCTAGTACCGCCGCACCGAGCGATGCATGTTTCAAATGATCGGGGCTTATTGGGAAAGGTTGACATGAGTACACCTTGTATGGATATGTGTGGTCATGCAAGCTGTATGGTCCTCAAGTCATGTGGGTCCAGGAGTATCCATTTGCAGGGTGTAAAAACATTTCAAAATTTTGCGCTCTCGGTCATAAGCATGCTTCTGTTTATCTGCATCAGTCATAGAGTTTTCGCTTGTGGTTGATGGTTAGATATGTGGGAGATGGTTGAGTTGGCCTTTGTTACATGTATGTTCATAATGGTTCCAATTATTTATGTTCAGTTTGTTATGGTAGGGTATATTTATGTTTTGTTGGTTAAGTTAGTTGCTCACATCTATATGTCTAGGTTGCTTACCGCTTATGTTTAACTTAACCATGTGGCTTTTCCTTGCTAATGACTCAATGCATAATCCTTGGAGTCGAGCTATGTATATGTGCTCTATATGGTTTAAGTCTTGCGAGTATCTTCGTACTCATGCCTACATTTTCAGGTACTGCTGGTGAGGAAAAGCTAGTGTTTGGCTACTTCATGCCTGCTGATCAGGGTGGCGGGCAAGAGTAGTGCATCCTACTCTCGGAGGTAGTGCTTTTGGGGTGGAGCCTAAGGGTATGTGGCTTCACTCTCTTTTGTTGTATAGGTTTATGTTTCCACTATGCAGATGTTGTTACCTTTTATTGTAAATTGTTAGAAATGGTTGCTTGTTAAAGACTTGTAATATAAATACTAAATACTTGCTCTTTCTTAAGCTGTGTTGTGATGCTAAGTGTTGGAAGGCATGTGTTCTGATCTTGGGCACAAAACATGTGCTGGGACTACTGGGATGATATTCTGTTTAATCATCGAGGTTGTAATTATAAATAATGATCCTTCTGGTGATTAATTAGAATATTATTGGACGGTTCACAATATACATCACACTTCTAGTCAAACTTCTGAGATAATTCCTGAACCTGTCATACCAATTAAGCTTTTTGAGGAGGATGATAGTAAAGCTCTATGAATGTCACACTCGGTTTTAACGGACAAAACCAGATGCGGCTTATGTGTGTCCAGGATGTTCAACACACATAAGGACGTCACAGGTGAAGTAACAAAAGCAATACTTTTATAGAATAACGTTAAACTCTAACAGCAATTGACATATATTGTCTTCTATGAAGATATCTGCAGTGGAATATAAGCACTGGTGCCCAACAACACCGCAGACAACCGACCAGAAGACACGCGCCTAGAACATCACAACCTCGTCTTGATAGTCTTCAACATCTTCAGTCACTGAGCAGCAGCACACATGTCGCATGGTATAGAGAAAATAGCAAGTGTGAGCACATGACGCGCTCAGCAAGTGTGGGACAGATAATGATATGCAGGCTTATATCAAGAATAGGCTAACGCATGGTATATTTGCGTAAATGTGAGTAATGAAAACATATTTGGACTCAAAAGCATTAAGCAATTATTAATTGAATTAACCCATATAGTCTAACACCCAGCATACAAGGCTCCCCACCTTGCATACCATAATCGTCCAGTACTCCCTGTACTATAACCAAAATCACAACTATCTAGTACTCCCTGTACCAGAACCATAACCACAACCATCTAGTACAACCAGTACCAGAACCAGAACCACAACCAAACTCGTAACCACAACACAACTAATCATGTGAGGATCCAAGTCTCTCATAACCGTGAGCACTCTGCAGAGGTTGTCCAGCTTTCCTCACGAGTCAGTGAATTCCATGTTGCCGTGTTGCGCAAACACTTAACACACGCCAGTGGTGTGCCGCCAAGAATCACTGCATAACATTTGCCACCAACCAGAGACTAATCCAGTATGTGTCTACCCACTAGGTTTCACCACCAGGCTTTACGCGAGTTCAACTCCTACCCAGAAAGCCCCCTTTTGCGCTGACACAACACACACTGGATAGACTCTAACTAGAATGCCACGCCTTACCCATATCAGTCTCATGGTTGATACGTTACTTCTTGGGTTGTCGCTCCACGAACAGGTCCTTACTTAGGTTACTTGAGCAAACACTAAACCAGCATCATAACCATGACAACCATCAAAACCACTTTGCTCAAGGCCTAAGATTCCATATTGCTAGACCATTAACACATTAACGATCATTGTTGCATATGTTCATTAGTCAAGATTATGACACTTCTCAACATCCCAAAAGCATGGCTAAGCAATCTACTCATGAAAGATACCTAACCATAAACCATCTAGGTTCCCAGGGATGATAAGGGAAAATCTAGGGAAAACCCTAACATAGGTGAGTACCCATCATATTGACACTGCATGCAATTTTGTAAAACAAAATATTTTAAAACATAAGTTCAAAATGATCAAGGACACTTGCCTTATTCCCAATGATTGTTGTCGAAATCTTTGTCCCCCGAACTGCTCCAGAACATTATCGACTAATCGTGAGAACTACCGACAAAGAACACAAAGCAAACACTAAGAACAACATACCAAACATCATTAAAACACTTTAAAAATATTATGGTTGGATAGGGATGATTTTAGAAACATTTAGACGCAAGAATCGCCTAAATCGGAGTTAAGATGAAAACAGAACAGCTTCCGAGAGATGGATTAGATTAGAAAGGAAATGCTGATTTACCGGAACTATCTTCCTATGGGAAAGGTTTTGTCGCACAATCACTGTGTCAGGCTTGACAACATCATTATGCAAGATTCAAGAAGTGTAGGGCAGACTAGACTTCACTGGCTAGGCTAAGAAGAATGATGTGACGCTGACTTGGCATGCTATGTAAGTACCATCTTGGATTAAAAATGAGATACGCTGAGATCTAGTATCGACCACCTATGATGAATCTAAAAGGCCAAATGTTGCGCTTCTAGGTTAAGGATAATATTGGTCACTCTATGCAGCGGTGGTGGTTCAGGTTTCGTCGGAGATGGTGATCGGGCATGTGGCCACAAATATCGCTATCGGCTTCGGTGGTGTTTCAGTGAAATGAGGGAAGCATGGCGTAGAATACGAAAAGACTAACTCAGCGGTATAGTTGGTTTTGGAAGGGGTCATCCAAGGTAGCGGCAAAACAGCGATGACTGCTTCTAGGTTTGGTGGTGACTGCGAATAGATGCAGGAACGAAAACGCTCGTGTTCCAGGAGATTGGCTATGAAATTTGAAAAACTATTTGAACAAAGATGTTCATATATCCCGAGAACACAATGCTACGGCATAGTTTTGGGTAGATCATCCACTGAGAGGAAGAACGATCAGCAGAGATGAGACGGGTGACGGCTGCGACATGCTGTGGTTGGCAATGGCGTCCTGGTCGTGTCGCTGCACAAACGGAGATGGGTTTCTAGAGTCACGTAGAAGACTCAATGGGACACACTGTGACGTGGTTGGTGCATCCATATGGCTTTTGGATTGACGGGGAACGCGAATGCAAATCCGGTGCGCATGCAGAACGCGTCCAGAATCCGAACAGCGGGTATGTCGACCTTGATTTCAATAGTTTGGCTGCTCTACTGGCCGAACTAGTTTGTGAGGGCATGGGGAACATCATGGGACATGCACCGGTGAAAGGGCTTGGTGATTTGACCATTGGTCGGTCAGTAACATCGATGCCAATCGGCTACAACGTGGCTGTTCCGCGGCTGTCCGCGATGGCGACGACCATGGTGGCGTAGATCGGGCTTTGTCTGGGGCTAGGGCTTGGCTAGGGACTTAGTATGATACTAAAATAGTAGTAAGGGAGGAGAAGAAGGGGCCCTCACCTTGCTTTGGCGGTCGAGGAAGAACGATTCCCGAAGAAGACAACGTAGTGCATCACGGGCGACGGCGGCGCTCCGACGACGCACGGACATTGTCAAATCCCTAAATTTATCCCCCTCTCTATCTCTTTCCTCTCTCTTCCTCTCTCCTCCATCCCCTCCCCGTGACCCGTCTGCCACTGCTGCTGCTGCGCCACGCCACGCCGCGCAGTCCCATCGCCGCGCGCCGCGCCGGCAGACCTCGCGCCCTGCGCCTCGCCTTGCGCCCCGCGCCTTGCCTCCCACCCCGCACCCCGAGCCGCCTCGCCCCGCGCGCCCGCCGGTCGCCGACCCCTATATAAAGGGGTGAACAGTGCCTTCTTCCCCACCTCACACCCCCACTCTCTCTCCCCGAGCCCCTCCGAGCACCTCGCTGCCTCACTCCGAGAACCCCCACCGCCGGTGAGCTCCCCGGCCCCCTTCTCCTCTTCCCTCTCCCTCCTTTCCCTCTCCCCAAAGACGTACCTGGTCTCTTCTGTCGCCAGCCGCCGCCGCTTCCGTCGCTCGGCCGCCGCCGCCTTTTCGTCACCGAGCCGAAGCCGCTCCCCGCCGCCGGCCGCCCGCCAGCCAGACCCGGCCGGCGAGGCCTGCCGCTGTCCTCCGCCGCCGGCACCCCATCGCCACCCTCCACCGTCGGCCCGCCGCCGCACCAGCGCCGCCGCCACCCATGCCCCACCTCCTCTCTCTCCCTCCCGATCTCTCTCTGCTGCCCGAGCCGGCTCTCCACCCCTCTCTGCTCTCTCTCTTTTATATCCCTCTCTCCCTGTGTGGCTATCATGTGGGGCCCCCCGTTTGCTGAGCCGAGCCGCCCGTTCGAAGCCAAGCCGAGCCCACCGACAGTCTGAGCCGAGCCGAGAAACCGAGCCGCTGAGCCGAGCCGAGCTGAGAACCTGAGCTGTGAGCCGCAAGCCGAGCCGTGAGCCGAGTCTGAGCCGAGTCCAATCCCGAGCCGACTCAGCAGAATATTTTGGGAATATTCTCCCCTTTTCTTTTTCTAAATTTCTCTCCCGGCAAAACTTCCGAAGCCCGTTTCTCCTCCGTCCTAACTCCGTTTTCATCGATTCTTCCACCGATATTCATCTAAATTCGAGGTCTATCCAATCATGTCAATTTCATAATTTTTATAAATTGTTTGGCCATTTTTTTAATTGTTTGATTGATTGTGCCTATGTCGTTGTTGCGATTATTAGAGGAAGGAGCATTCGAGGAAGACCCCGAGGACCCGGAGTTTGAAGAAGGAGCAGACGAGGACTTCAACGAAGGCAAGTCCTACAACCGTTGATCATGTTGATCCTATGTTTTTAAATACAACCCGTAGAGTCGTTGTTTCAAACAATAGGAGTATGCATTATTAGATTAATAGTTGTGATTTTTAAGAAATGCTAGAATAGTTATGACCCAGCTTGTTTATCCCATTCCTTGTCATTGTTACCTTTATTCCGTTGAAACCATAGAAGGATCCCAACACCAACTATAATGATTATTTGGATGAATGCTTGTTTACTAGTATGCTTAGGATTGCTTTACTCAAAAGAAAGAACTAGATTATTTATATATGACAATCATGCCTTACAATGTGAAGTGATGTGTGCTTGGTGCGTGTGCATGTAAAACTTGTGTTCTTGGGAAAACTCTAGAGTAGTGTTGACGAGGGTGAGTAAGGTGCCCCACGAAGGTAGGAACTACCTTGGAGCAAGGTTCGCCTTTGTGGTATTCTTGCTGGGAGACTCTTGCCTCGGTCATATAAGGACCGGTTCACTGTGACATCTCACCTAGTATCCACTCGTACAACCACATGGCCTGTATGGGCAGGACTTGACCTAACCCCTCTGACTTAGTGCGGTACCTACCCGAAGGCCGGTAGTGGCAATGGGGACCAGGAGAAGACTTGGGTAGTGTGTAGCCCAAGGTCCGGCTGGTGATATTGTTGAAGCCATGTCAAAGCCTTGGGATTGCTAAGTAGTCCTTCCCGTGAATCTTCTAAAGCCCCTGGTATCTTAGTGCCCCATGGGTGGATATTGTGGCTTCGTTGTGAGGTCGTTACGTCTCGTTATGATGGCTTCACCAGTTGCTAAGGTGGGAGCATGTGCATATCTTGTGGGTAAAGTGTTAAACCTATTCGGATAGCCGTGTCCTCGGTCAAGGACGTGCTATGGTTTGGTCACAATGATTAGCTTTTCGGCGTGAGTATCTCCTTGGTGTGTGAGTGAGCTGTGTGCCCGTGTTTTCGAAAAGAAGGGTTTTGGCTTTGTGCTCTAAGCCTCCTGGACTGTGTGTCCGCTGGCAAAAGACTTGTGGAACTGGCGGGATGGATGTATCTCCCCCAGGGCCGTCAACCCCCATAAGCTCAATTTATGTATTCTCTTCGGAAGTTGTCAGTGTATCAGGAACCAGGGGTCCCTGAGTCCCGAGACCAGGCCAGCCGTCCGCCACGTGTCACCATCCCGCGAGGTCCCTCCTGCAGGATGAGGAAAATCTAAGTTCCAGGAGAAGGTGCTCGGGGCCACAGCCTCTGGTCCCCGAGCACCCCAGTTCCCCGATGACCCGCAGAGTCCAACTACCGGCAAGAAAGTGCTCAGGGAGGTGCCCGCTAGCCCCCGAGGACCATAGTCCCCCGATGGGCCGAAGAGCCAAGTGCTCAGGAGAGAGTGCTCGGGGCTGCACGTGGCAGCCCCCGAGCGCTCGGTTCCCCGAAGGTTCTACAGAAGTGCTCGGGGGAGAGTGCTCGGGGCTGCACGTGGCAGCCCCCGAGCGCTCGGTTCCCCGAAGGTTCGCGCAAGAACACCCGATGCCCCGACGACCCAGAAGGGCTCGTCGACGAGGTGTCAACCAGTCAAAGGTCCGAGGCCGCATTTAATGGGCATGCGCGGCCTAACATCCTGACACCCTGACATTCCCAACTGCTCCCACCGCAGTGTCAGTCTCTGCCATGCTTTGGCAGGGGGGCGTGGGTCCATTAATTGCACGGGTCCCGTCCCGTATCATCCGGGGTATCTCGGGATAACGTTGCCAGGATCAAAGCGCTCCGCCTGCCACCCTACCCTGGCAGAAGAACAAGACAGGGTGGGCTCGCCGGGTGCCTCTGTGGCCGCCCGGTGGGCCCTCTCAACGGTGCCAGAACGTCCACAGTGACGGGTGGTCGGATGCGTGCCGCATTTTTCCACCGCCCCTGTCACTTCACCCAGAGGGAATGATGACGCCTTTCTCAGTCGTGGCGTCTTGGAACTTGAGCCCCCTCTTTCCCATTTGGGGTAAGCTGTGGTCGGCGAGTGTATAAAAGGAAGGGATGGATAACACAGAAAGAGGGCGAACAATATCTCCTTAAGATATCTCTCCTTGAGAAAGACAAAAGAAAACAAGATCAGCAAGAAAGAAGAGGCGCGAACAAGATCAGAGAGATACACGAGAAAGCATCCGAAGAACACCGCAAGCAAGCTCGAGCAGAGCTAGATCAAGGGAGCCTCAAGCTCTCTGTTAGACAATATACCCTTGTAACCAGATATATCCTTGAAGGATTCCCTTCGAGGAAGGATATTGCATCCACACAGGAGTAGGGTATTACGCCCCCGTGCGGCCCGAACCTGTCTAAACCGGTGCATTTATTTCTCTTTGCACTAGGTCGATCATCCCCCACCACCGGCCGTTGCATTTATTTCCACTTCCATTTATTTCTCCGATGAACTCATTCAGGATCATCCCCCCGGCCGAATCTCTAAAAAGTGGTCTCTCGGGATCCCTGCGACAGGAGTTCATCCTCCGACAGAAGTGTTTTTATTAAAGTTAGTCCTTGCAAAATGAACCCTGCATCAATAAAACTAGCTTTCCGCAAAACCTAAAAGATTCTACAGCCTTACCCTTGATCTACCTTTAAGCATCTAATTTTTCCCCTTGAGGTAGGACTTGCTGAGTACCTTACGTACTCATACTTGCTAATTGTGGATCCAGATGATCCAGAGGCTGACTTCGTCGAAAGAGAAGATGAAGATTAGATAAGCCAGTTTCATCTGCACTCAAGCTGCCTATAGGGCTTGGGTCGCTTTTATGTGTTTCCGCTGTGCTTCGAGGGTTTGATTAATTTATGCCTACGGGCTTCTGTTGTAATGAACTCTGTATTGTACTCTATTATCATATTTATTCGATGTATAACTGTGATGTCTACTTCTGTTGGAGTTCGTGCGTACCAGCTACTTATCCAGGGACTGGTATGAGCTACACAAGGTGACCCCAAAGGAGGGGTCCGATAGACATGGCAGCGGCGACTTCTAGGGCTTGGAGGCATGGAATATGGGTAGTAGAGGGCGTGCAACTCATATTTATAGGGCTTGGGGTGGCTGGTTGAGGTGGAGTCCAAACTGAACACGAATCGGATTCGAGTTCGAGTCGGTTACGGTTTCCTTTTTCGCAGCCCTATATTCCAAGGATGATATCTCCATCGTCCGGATTCCAAATTTGACGTTTCTTGATTCTAAATTGTATTACTCGAAAATATCTACAACTTTGGTAGTCATTGGAACTTCTGAAAATGCCATCTTGATTTTCAAAAATGCTCCACAAGGTAAACTATTTGAACTCGAACTTATCTGCGCAGCACTGATTTCGGGGGCCATAACTCCTTGTTCCATTATCCAAAAGAGGACTTCCATAGGTTCAAATAGAATATCTCAATGAGGCCTACAACTTTGGAATTGTTAAGATTTGTATTTAAGACCGTTTTGAACTCCGAAACTTTATGAGAAAATGAGGCTGTCCAGAACTCCGCGAAAATTTACAGATTTCGTGGATCCTTTGTTGGGCCATCTAGAAGACTTGGCTAAGGGTTTGGACTTGAGCAAGATTGAGCCCAAAGATACTATAGGTATATCTAGGGTTTAGAAAAGAAACTTTTGCAAAAAAAATTTGAATAGTATTTGAATTTGAATTGAGCTTGGAGTGAATTTAGAGAAACAAAAAAGATGAGGTTGAACAAGAATAGGAGTAGATAGGGAATTTGAATTTGAATTTAGGTAGAATTTGATAAAGATGAGAGATTAGCTTTAAATAAGGATTTTGATAAGATTTGAATTGAACTGGAGAAGGATCAGGTATGATCAAGAATTGAATAGATGATGCAAGAATTTTGAATTCCAACTATTAAGATTCTTAACTTATTCACTACTGAGTTTTGTAAAAACCTTTTCAAAATCTTTTTCACTCAAAACACCAAATAGAAAGAAAAGAAAAAAGAACTCTAATGCATTTACCTGACTCCTAACAAAACTCAGCATACAATGCACACAAGATAATAACCTATATTGATTGATTGATTAAGAAAATAGGTTTTAAACCTAGTCTACCGAGATAATAACCTATATTGATTGATTGATTAAGAAAATAGGTTTTAAACCTAGTCTACCGGTGAAGCTATTCAATAATCTTGAATTTTTTTAAAAAGTTGTAAATTCTGAAAATCAGGGTGTTACAATGAAGGAGTAAGATATAAAGGACAATAAAATCCGTAGGTGATGATTTCACTATATACCTTGTGGATGATACTCCCAAGTCTATTTTAGAAGCATATGCATCTTTAGATGCAGACTACTGGAAAGAAGCAGTTCGTAGCGTGATAGATTCCATTCTCGCCAATAGGACTTATGAAGTCACTGATAGACCTTATAGTTGTAAACATATGGGTTGCAAGTGGGTGTTCAAAAAGAAACTTAGGCCTGATAGTACTATTGAAAGTGAATTTAGGTATTTATGTGGGTTTTAAATTATTGATAACAAATGATTAAGGGACTAATAAGTTTATCAAAATTATGAATAGGTTTTAGTCCCATCAAAGAAGTTAAATAGCGTTGGCATCCCTCAAAAAGAAAAGAGAAACAACATGTAGTCACTCAATAGATTTAAATTGATTTTATTTTTAATTTTTTTTTTAGTATAAGTATATCATTCTATTAAGAGTGATACATATATATTGACTTGAAGATATCTCAGTGCTCAAAGTACCCATCTAGATCAAAGAAGAGAGACACAAATCACCTCACGAATACTGAAAAGTTAAATGTCTTAGTCTGGACTCGGAGTCTCCGGACTGAGTCGGATACTCCAGATTCTGGTGTGTCAGCCAAAATTCCCAAGTTAAGCTCCAATAAAGATGCTTTGTTAAGATTTTCTTATTTTATTTGGAGTTTTCAAGTTAACCTAGATACTCTAAGTCCTTAAAAGTTAAACTTTCCCCACAAATGTGCTCCAGCCTTCACCAAGTAGTCCTTCGGGCCCCCTTTAACCTTCGGAGAATCCTCGTAACCTTCGGTGCGCCCTTCAAGACATTTGATGCCCATCCTTGATATTGATATTTCCTCCTCACTATCTCTTTAAGATAACTTCTAAAACCATTTTATTATTATGTTATCACTATAACTCTTGCTTGAGAAGATTTGACTGGACAAAGTCAAGCAGGAAATCGGCATGATACCCATCCCCCAATGTGCATGTGGACTGATAAAAACACTAATGGCAATACTCTACTGTGTAAGTATTTAACATTGGAACATGTTACAACAATATTTCTATAAACCACTGGGGAGTAAATTCGAGTTTCTACAACAGTGCTGCCTACAAAAATTTCCTCGTGTTCCTCGCAAAAAAATAAAAACACTTTTGTTTGACCAAAACAGTAATCGAATTAGTCAAAAAGGGTACGATAAACCTCAAAATATCGTAGTAAAATCCACTTTTAAGAAAGTGAGAGAGCGAGGAACGTCTGACAGGTGGACCCAAGCTGCGCCAAATACCTCCTCCACCTCCCCCACCGATTCCGCCATTTCATTTTCCTCCACCGAAGCTTCGGCTTCTATTTCCTTTCCGTTTCCGGAAAGCGAAAGAGACCCTCGTCGTCTCCGGCGACCCACCGGCCGCCATCATGGTGGAGACTCGCCGGGGCTCCTACTCCTCCGAAGGAGGTGGTGGAAGCAGCGGAGGGGGAGGGGGAGGGAGGGGCGGGAAGCGCGCGGCGGCGTCGACCTCCCCGCCGGCCAAGCGCAGCAAGGTGAGCTCGAGCTCCTCCCCCAGCAGCGGAATCCGTATCGATTCGGGTGAGTCTGGGGGCTAATATGGCCTTGGTTTTCGCAGTCGGAGGCGGATGCTGAGGCGTCCGCGCCGGAGGTGGAAGCGGGGAAGAGTTCGGGGCCCGCGGAGGTGACGGGAGAGCAGTCGCAGCGGGGGCGGCCGTGGGCGAGGCTGCTGTCGCAGAGCTCGCAGGTGCGTGCGTGGGCGGGTGGTGTGATGTTTTTTGACTTTCGCTTCTCCGTTGCTCTCGACATTCTTTGGGCGTGAACATCTCGAGGCAAGAATCCATCTTGTGCTCGTCGGAACTTCTTGGTGGTTCTTCTTTGGGTTCTCGATGATTCTTTAGGCGCGAACGATCTGTTTCTTGATGGTTCTTGCCGTTCCGTGGTTCGCGTTTCTGCCATTTCAGCGCTTGCTAGCATTGGTTCTAGATAAGATTTGTGCAATTTCTTGATGGTTCGGCCATTTGAAGTTGTAGTACCATGTTCTTGATGTTGGCGAAGAACAGTGTGGCATTCTATCTGTTTCTTGAATGTTCTTATTGTTCGGGAATTAGGCTGCGCAATGTAGTGTTTGTACACTTGGGCATCCATAGTAGCATTTCATGATGTTGGCCTGGCTACATATTTCGAGCATCCGATGGTCTATGTGCGTACACTCTGCTCTCTAATTTCTGCAGTGAATGTTTTCTTTTGCAACAGTACAGGTTACTTTTCTGACCATTTTCAGCATGTCTCTTTCTGTTGATGATTTTCTTTGACATGTTTCTGTTATTTAAAGAGAAGAAACTCTCGTGTGTGACCATTAGAAATACTAAAAGAGTCAGAACTATTTGTTCTTGATGCTTGCAGTTTAGTTTGCAAGTGTTCATCGATAGTTTGTCTCTGTGCATCACTTAAGGATTTGTAGGTTGCTGAAAGTTGTATGTACGTTGTCTGGTCGCTTTTGTGGCCTTGTGGAGTCATAATGATTTTAGGGCATGGCCTAATGGAATATTAAAAATCATAATTTCTGATTCATAATAGAGCACAAGTGTTGGTGAACTTCTGATATAATTTTCTCGGTGTGAATACCGCAAGCAATTCTCTGTTTTTCTTATAAAAATTTTGGACACAACGTCTTCATGGGATTTTTCTGCATTTCAAATGTGAAAGAACCTGTAAGTTTGTCGTCACGATTCATAAATCTTGAGTTACCTTTTCTGTGGTTAATCAGCTGAAATCTGTTCCTTAAAAGTTTCGCACCTTATTGGTGACTTCTGTATTTTTCTCTTTATCGTCATCTGGTCATAATGCTCAAATTGCTTTTAACTGATGTTGAATATCAACCATCTGTGATTGCAGGCTCCTCATATTTCTATCAGTGCCAATAACTTACTCTTGGATGACCAAGCTGCTAGAAGAATTCTATGCATATCGCGGCATCTTGAGGTCTTTTTATGCTTCTGCATTTTTACAATGCAGTTATGTTGTTATGTTTCTTGGTTTCTTGCATAAACATTGTGTTGTTTCTTGTTCCAGCAAGGAGGTCCATGTGAGTTACAGGTCACAGGCGATGGTCAGGTTCTAGTAAATGGAAAAAAAATCAACCAAGGCACCAAAGTTCCCCTCACAGGCGGCGATGAAATTGTTTTTGGCGGAGGCAGGAATGCCTATGTATTCTTATTATCAGATTTTATTCATACAGCCCTTTCTTCATAGATTTTATTCTTTCATCTGCCCTTTCTCCATAGATGGCTGTTAAAATGATAAAATGTGTTAGTTTGACTTTCTATCTTGGAGTGATCCTTAACCTTCTGGCAGATTTTTCAGCATCCTCTTAGTGATAAAGTTACTAAAGCAGTGGCGATTCTTAAGAGTAGTCACTTAGAAAACAGAACAGGTGACAATTCAGCTGATGCTGGGGCCACCATACTAGCATCTGTGCCTAATCCTTTGGCATCAGCTGCGGAGAATAATCAGAGAGTAGTAGAATCTGGTAAGTTAACATCTAATAAGGTAAGACCAATTCTAAAATTGTAGGACCAACTTTATCTGATGTCGACTTGACTTGTGGATTTTGAAGCTCTTGAAAATCAAAGCGATTGTCTCAATCCATCAGCCACTTTGTCTCCAAGCGGATGTCAAACCTTTAAGGATGGGCTGAAACAAGGAATTCTTAACCCAAATGATATTGAAGTAACCCTTGATAATTTCCCATATTATCTCAGGTAATATGCTAGTTCTGGATTAAAATTTTGTGGATTTGATTTAACAGCTATGCATTATCTATGTCTCTACTAGTCTTTCTCTTCATGCTATAATATCAGAACATTTTCCTAATTAGTTTGTTGGTCAGATCTCGATATTTTCCCCAAAGTACTAAATTAGTTAAGCTTGTGTTGGGTTTTTTTTATACCACCTTCTTTCTTATTAATCTGTGCTCATTTCTTGCAGTGAGAATACAAAGGAGGTACTCTTGTCATCTGCATTCATACACATGAAAAAGAAGGAGTTCACAAAGCGCTTACAGGAAATTTCATCTGTAAATCAGCGAATTCTATTATCTGGTCCATCAGGTGATTTTCTTCCTTTGTTCTATTACAGAAAGTGTTATGAGTGTTTGGCGATTTCCGTATGTTATTTTTTGCTGTACTTGTCTGACTATTTTGCACAAACATGCTTCCAGGGTCCGAAATTTATCAAGAAACATTGATAAAGGCCCTTGCAAAGCATTTTGATGCTAGAATTCTCATAGTTGATTCTCTTCTGCTGTGTGGTGTAAGTTCTACCCTACAGTCAGAACTTTTACCATACCTTCCAATTGCCCAGTATGTAGCAGAAATTTGTAAATTATTGATTGAAAGATAATTCTACGCAGACATCCTCCAAGTTTCAAGAGTCCCTGAAGGATATCAGGGGGGATGATGCACCAACTTCTAGTTCAGGAGCTGATATTGTGGGGACATCCTTTCTACATCCTGCATCATTACCAAAACAGGATTCATCAAAAGCAACATCCAACAAAAACACTTTCAGAGAAGGTTTTGGTGCCCCTTTCTTTTATTTCTGCGCTATTAAAGTTTCACTCATACTTTATTTGAATCATTACATTCTTTTCCTTGTGCAGGGGATAGGGTAAAGTATATTGGTCATGGATCTCTTGGTTCCTTAAATTTGATACAGAGGTTTTTTTTTTTAGACCTATGCATTCTTGTTTTATTTTGACCTAGCACTGATGAATCTTTGATCTCTGTTGAATCCGTGATTTTGTAATATGAATTTTTTATATGTATATGTTCCTAGAGAGCAAACTCCAAATGCCCTTGTATCCTGAGATATTGACATACTCGAAATCAGGACATTTTTTGACCTTTTTTTAATATATGTGAAAGGAACACATGATATAGCAATAGCATTTGGGAACTCATCATAAACGAAATTTCTGCTGATTAAATATCCTTTTGAGAGTATGTGGTTTCCACATTTGTTGTGCATGCACTTAAGACTTGATATGTTTTAGACATTGATAAATCTTGTTGTTGTGTAGTCATGTGATTATATTGTTACTGTGATGCTTTTCTTTCACATCATGTATTGATAAATTGTTTGGTTGATTTATAGGGGCCCAGCACATGGTTCTCGAGGCAAAGTGATGCTTGCCTTTGAAAAAAATAGGTTATCTAAAGTTGGAGTTAGATTTAACAATCAGATCCCTGATGGTAATGATCTTGGAGGTTTGTGCGAGGAAAAGCATGGCTTCTTTTGTTGTGGTCGGTCTGAACTTCCTAAGCAATGTTTAATTTGGTCAATAATTGATGCTATTTTGTTCTTATGAAAACGATTTACTGTTTTAAATTTCTGCAGCTGGTGAACTTCAGCCAGAATCTTCTGTTTGTGAAGTTGATAGCCTTGCTTTAAGCAAGTTAATTGAGGTAATAGTTGTTATAGGTGATCAGTATTGCTACACTTTATTTTCTTTCTTCCTGCAACAATATGTTTTTCTGTTTTTGTTGCTTTTCAGGTCATTTCAGAAGAAAGCAAAAGCAGCAATTTGATTGTGTTACTCAAGGATGTAGAGAAATCATTCAACGAATATACAGAATCACATGCATCACTGAGAAGCGAACTTCCACCCGGTGTTCTGATAATTGGGTCTCGCACTCAGGCAGAGAAATGCAAGGATCAGGTATACTTGCGCACCTTTAAGGAAAGGAAATAATATGATTTCGGAACACAAGTTGTTAAGGCGCAATGGATAATGCAGCATGTTTGAGGTAGAGTTGGAGAAAATGCTTGGATAGGTTGTGCTCTGAAAGGTTATTTGGCATTGGAAGATTGTTGAATTCACCATTTGGTGTGAAGTTATATTCCCATGCTTTCTCTCTTTCTGTCCAACTATGTTAATAGAGTGCTCTGGACTGTTTGTAGTCACATCCTGGAGGATTTCAATTTCCTAGACTTCCTAGTGGCCACCAGACACTACTTACCATTTTCCTGGTAACATTTTCACCCTTTTGCACTTTGTGGGTCTATAAAGCTTAATGATGTACAACAGTTAAGACTTTTGGCCTTTTGTAGTCTTATGCGCTAATGGTACTATTGATATCTCCTTTATGTTTGATCCATCCTTTTAACGTATGCTTAAAATATGCAGGATGCCTTGGTAAGTAGGTTGCCTGAAACAAACAGATGTGCTACAAAGTCAACGGAGCATCTAAATGAGCTTTTTCCTAATGAAATTTCCATTGAACTTCCACAGGTATTGTCACCCCTAAGTGTTTCTGTTACCCATTGTGCGTGCTTGTAGATAGTACTTAGTCTAACCTAAAGATTTTTATATATGATTTTTTTGGCAGAATGAAGCACAGCTATTGGATCTGAAGAAACAACTAGATCGTGATACTAAAACCCTTCTAGCTGAAGCCAATGCTCGTAATATTCATAAGGTAAACTGCAATTAAGGAATGTCTATGAACATATTGATAGGAATGTTTTACTGGGAACCTAAGTATATCGTATACAATTGTTTACTAGATTCCCTAACAATTGGACTGTAAACTATGTGTATCATAACCATCACACATAAGTGGTCCTGAAATAGAACTTTGTGATACTTTATGAAGTAATATATATTAATGTCCTTGTAAACATTGTTCTATAATATCCTCATTGAAATGACCTCAAAATTTGAAGCAATATTTGCTAGAATGCTAGCCTCTGATATCTTTTATGGTCACGTCTTCTACTGTTCTTTCCATCCCTGATCAGAAGTGTGGACCTTGTGAGTGAACGTTTGCCAATGATATGACTGATACGTTGTTTTGTCATTGTAGTTTCTGACCTGCAGAGAAATTGAATGCAACGATCTTGAAGAATTATCCATCAAAGATCAATTACTGACTAATAAAAGTAAGCTGTTCGTTCCATTGTTGCTCATTGACCAATTTTTTTTAATTTTTTGTTTGCTTTAATAATAGAACTATTGAGAAATTATGCTGTTCCAATTTATTTCAGATGTGGATAGGACTGTGGGATTTGCTCTTAGTTATCACCTTCAGCATAACAAACCCAGTTTACCCAAGGATGGCAAAATGGTACTTCCGATTGAATGGTAAAAAACTAAAAATACAATGCTAATGTCGTATCACACCTCAATATACACTTCAATCGGTCCTTTTTGTGGAATGCTAAGTTAGTGTTGTGAATACAGCCTCAAGTATGGATCCAGTGTAGTACAGAATACACTCGGTCGAAATAAGAGCTCAAAGAATGCACTAGAGGTGACACCTCGCTCTGTATCTAGCTGGTTCAAAGTCCCTGGTACTTAAATTGATGCGTTGCTTTTGTCAGGATGTGATCACAGAGAATGAGTTTGAGAAAAAACTTCTGTCAGATGTTATCCTACCTAAGGGCATTGGAGTTACCTTTGAGGACATTGGAGCCCTGGACAATGTGAAAGAGACACTGAAGGAGTTGGTGATGGTCCCTCTACAAAGACCTGAATTGTTCTCCAAAGGCAATCTAAGAAAGGTGCTCGCCCAATATCAAGGACAAATTGGGCCCC
Source organism: Phragmites australis (assembly GCF_958298935.1). Taxonomy (NCBI): domain Eukaryota; kingdom Viridiplantae; phylum Streptophyta; class Magnoliopsida; order Poales; family Poaceae; genus Phragmites; species Phragmites australis. Next base: position 20,522,869 of record NC_084942.1, on the reverse strand, counting down.
CACCCTAAAAATATGGGAGGGCGGGGGGGGGCATTTATCCATTTTATTATGTTTTACCTGCTAGCAATTAGTTACACTTGGAAGTACTACCAACACGTTTCTTTCTGGCAGCCTGTGAAGGGAATACTGCTCTTTGGACCCCCTGGAACAGGTAAAACAATGGTTGCAAAAGCAGTAGCTACTGAAGCAGGTGCAAGCTTTATCCATGTATCAATGTCAAGCATTACATCAAAGGTACTGTTCAACCAAAATAGTTTTTTTTTGGGGGGAGGGGGGGGGGGGAGGGATAGCCAAAAGAAAATAACAGTTGGTTTTGTGTCCTACTTTTCTGCTTTACTGTTAAATCTGATGCAATTTTGATTCTGTTTTCAGTGGCTTGGAGAAGTAGAAAAATATGTGAAGGCCATTTTCTCTTTGGCAAGTAAATTATCTCCTGCAGTAATATTCATCGATGAGGTGCGTGAAAAAATGGGTTATTCGCAGTTTTATTCTGTTGGAATTTGATTTGCACTTGTCCTTACATTTGTGATAAATTTTTTACAGGTTGATAGTTTTCTAGGAAATAGAGAAAATCCCAGAGAGCACAGCGCAATGCGCAGGATGAAAAATGAGTTTATGACACATTGGGATGGTTTACGTACTAAAGAGCAAGAACGTGTATTGGTTCTTGGAGCCACAAATAGACCATTTGACCTTGATGAGGCTGTTATTCGAAGATTTCCTCGCAGGTAGCCTCTATGACCCCCTGAAGGCCTGAACTTGATAGGTTTAGTTCCACTGCTTAACTGTTGGCACTGATTCTTATTGACAGATTGATGGTGAGCCTTCCTGATGCATCAAATAGAGAGAAGATTTTGAAAGTAATACTATCCGAAGAAGTGTTGGCATCAGATGTGGACCTTGAGTTGCTTGCCAATATGACTGATGGATATTCAGGGAGTGACTTGAAGGTATGTTGATGTAGGTTTGCCTTTCTTATACTCTTCAGCAGTGAGAAGGAATTGGCAACTTATCGTCTTAGTTCCCCCTCTCCATAGAATCTGTGTGTGACTGCGGCACTATACCCCATTCGTGAAGTCAGGGAGAAGGAAAAAAGGGTATGCACTGCCTATAATTTCCATCTATGGTTAAGCCCATTTGATGCATCTCTCCCACTCCATCCCTCATCCGGTGGCGCTAAAGTCCCTTTGTATACAGGAGAAGAGTTTGGCGAGAGCTGAAGGTAGGCCTGAACCTCCGTTGTGTGGATGTGAGGACATTCGCCCTCTTGGAATGGATGACTTTAAGCTTGCCCGTGATCAGGTGAGGGAATAATGCATTACTCATTTCAGCCATTCTAATGAATCGCCACTAGGATTTAAGAACAGTTTATCATTGACTGCCTGTTGAGCACATAACCAGCTGAAATAATTTACTGCAGGTGTGTGCTAGCTTTTCACCTGACTCGATAAACATGAACGAACTTGAGAAGTGGAACAACCAGTATGGTGAAGGCGGGTCCAGAAAGAAGGAAACGCTGACCTACTTCATGTAGGTGAACATAGGAAACAACACTATTTGTACAGTTGCTATACTACCCCCTGGGCATGTCCTCGCAATTTGGTGGCATGCCCAAACCAGTCGGGTTTTTCTCTGCTCCAACATTAAGGAGAAGCTGCCTCCGACGATCACCTGTAATTAGATTGCATACCAAAGTATCTGAGAGTCAAGATACTTCCCTATTCTTTTTTCCCCCCTTTCTGCTGCTATTCTGCGAATTGGCAAAGGCCTTGTACATGTAAAGAACAAAGATATGGGAATAAGATCACCGTCAATTGGTGCCGATTTGATTGATTGTTGCAATAATCTCTTGCATATATGTAATTTGCTTTGTCGATTACAGCCCAAGTTGTCCGTGCTTTCGGGGTAATTTTTTAGCTGTAGCTGGTGTGCATATGATTTAAAGCTGTAATTTTTTATATGGGAACCGGGATTGGTTTTTGTAACCTTGCTATGGATGCCAAAGTTGGAAATCAGATGAACAAGAGCAACTGTAGTCAAGGCGTGGATTCGAAATGATGAGTGATAATAATTCAGCTGTCAGACAGTTGGATGTAGTATGGGAGCTGGAGACATCACATTAGAACATCTCCAACCGGCTTCCTATAACCAAATATAGCGATACACGAGGAAAGATCGACTCCAACCGTCTCGGTATTGCGCTTGTCAAAATTGAACCTCACTATCGCCTCCCCTCACTTGCCACATCTAGCGCTCGTCATCCACAACTACCCCCACCCACCAACGTGAAATCTCCCTCACGATTTTTTCTATCATTTCACCCACTTTTATGTCTATTTGATCTGCATCAAGATTCGGTTTTTGTAGCAGATTTTTTGTGTGACAGTGCAAGATTCGAATAATTTGACAAAAAAAAAACATGCGAAAAGGTAAAGTTGCAGTCCAAAAAAGATCTTACGGACAGAGAAACTAAATGTTCCTGAGAGAGAAATCAAATGTTCCAAGAAAACCTCATGAATTTCTTTGTCATTTCACTCACTTTTCTGTCATGACAAGAAAGAGAGATGGGAGAATCATGAAATCAGGGCTTTTCACTCACTTTCCGGTTTTGCAAAATTTCCTGGATCCACACTGGTTTCCGGTGATCGGGCAGTTACCGGATCTGTAAGGGTCTGTTTTTTTATATATTCAAATTTTCTTCAAACTGATAGTAGTTGCCTGCAAACTTTAACCTGCAAATGACATATTAGCTGAGTAATTCCTAAACACCTTACAGAAACAACCCACAAAAATTGGACTAGACTTTCCGTGTTTTGCACTATAAATGAGAACCAGGCTCTGTTCCTACTGGTTTTTGTAACCATGTTTATGGATGCCAAAGTTGGAATTGAGATGACGATATTTCAGCTCAGGTGGTTCAGTGTAAGTTGAGAGCAACTGTATTAGACATCACATCGTACAGAAAGTGATCATCACTTAGTGAGATACTCGCATTGCAAAAATAAAAGATGAGAAATTGCAATTGTTTTAATCTTTTTTTAACACCATAGGATCATAAGAATCTGTACACTGCTAGTTGGCGAAGGGGGAAAAAAAACCCATTGAGAGAATGAGCTTAGTTCGTACCCTGCTAATCCGGTAGGTTAGCATCATGCTAAAATGATCATCAGACCATGGAAGTGCGCAGGCTAGTTCTCATCGTCTGACTCAAACGGCTGAAGCCGCCTGACTGACTCCAGAACGTCGGGGCGGCGAGAGCCGAGGCAGGCGCTCCCCAGAATCGACTTCACCTTGGGCACGCTCATCGAATGGAGCGGCGGCGTCGGCGTGTTCCGGTTCACTTCCTTCAGCACTGACCTGACAGTGGCTCTAGCAGATGCATCAACTGACGCTGCAGCTGCAGCAACCCTGCCGGAGGGTGTTTGCCTGGCCGGGGACCTGCTGGGACCAGCCTCGGCCGTGGCCGTGGCCTTGGCCTTCCCCTTGCCGGCCTCGTACTTCTGCATGTCGTACAGGAGCTCCTTCTGGAGCTGCTTGTCTGCAACCAAGATCTCCTCGATCTCGTTCTTGAAGTCCTTGAGCAGGGCGCGCAGGCATTCCATCAAGCAGCCGCTGAGGGGGCTGTTCTTGCTCTCGAGCAGCCGCTTCAGCTCGATGAATATGGGGACTGCAATTTGGATCAGGTTCTTCTTTGCAACCTGGGTGACCGCCCTCCCTTTGGCCGCGAGGAGCGCGCTAGCCGTTCCTCCGCCTTCGCCGCCTTCCTCGTCCATCTCAGAATTGTCTGAGCAGATGTTGGGATGGATGCGCATCTCCTTGCAAGCCAGTATTTGCAGAGCATCCTGTTGAAAAAAACTATATCATCACAACAAGGGAAAAGCAGCAGCTAAATATAAAGTTCTAGTTACCCAATTGCAGAAGCCGGAAGTGAACTTTTATATGTTTGTATCACCTTGATGTAACGATAAGAGACAATAAAATTTTCTTTATCGAAGAAAAACATGTACCATAAGCATGAATATTGGAGGTCACTTGGTCAGTCAAGTGACAAGCATGCTAGAATCCTATAAGCACTTCTCATCGACATCAAATATTGCATCTAGGTACTGGATATCCAAGATACTTCCTTAATTCATATTAGCAGGAAATTTATGGGAAGATATTTGTCCCTACCTGAAGTACAGCCCTTCCTGCTGCATCATCAACACTGAGCAAGCCATCACAAGCAGCTGCCAAGATCTCAGCACATAATTTGGCCGACGTGGCTAAAAGGTGCTCCGGTGCCATTTGTTTCAGCAAAGAGACATAAATGTGCATTCGTTTTGACCTCGATCTTTCGTCAGTGCCACTACAACAAAAATGTGCTTGATAAAACTCAGCTAGGGATGAAGCACTGTTCCTAGAAGGACAATTTGACTTGTTTTACCGTATTGCAAAAAGGGCAGGCCCTCTGTCTGAACTTCCCTGAGACTCACTATATGCACCATGTCCTGTGCAATTGTTTAGGACGTAGATAGCTTCAATAAAACTGTTATATGCAAGGAGTGGCGCTTTAGCTGCAAAATATATGTAGATGTTAGGCAATGACCTAAACCAAAGAAAAGTGAGTACCAATAGTAAAGACCTTTTAAGATGTTCCCGAAAAGGTAGTCAGCCAAATGCCTTATCTTCTCCGACTCATCAACTAAAGATGGCAGAAACCGAAGGAAGAGGACCCCTCTCCACTTTACGTAGTCCCTCTGGATAAATAGTAGTCTCAATAAACCAAGAACCAACATTCAAATCAAAACATTATAAAAGCGATTGGCACCTGTAGCAGCTTAGAGAGTAGGATAAATGTTTGTCTCCGTACTACTTCACAGGGGTCACGAAGTGATTTTGTTATTTTTGATACATAACTACAAAAATATCAAAAAGGGGAGCTCAGTTAAATTCACATGTGCAAATAAAACTTCAATTATTTGGAAAAATATATATTTGAAATATCATCTTCATACATATGTGAAATGTTACTGATTAGATAGTCTTGACCAAAATCAATGCATTTACCATTTCTGGAGAGCACAGAAGAACTATTGGCATACGAGGGGACAGTATAGTGTCATTAACTTTAATTGCCAACACAGTAACAAGTGAACAGCTTCCCCTCCAATACCATCTGACTAAAATTCATGAACTAATACATGATCGAGAGTCGAGACCATTAACATCAAGAATGGCAAATACAAGAATAAGAAAACAAAGGGGGAAAATGAGCCATGTTTCCTTTACCCATGTTTTGTCAGTATCAACAGATATGCCTGAACGTTGCAAAGTGTGGACAAACTTCTAATATCTAATATTTTGTGAAGTGTGACTGTCTAAGCAACCATCATTTTTCTTTTGAGAGAGAGAGAGAGAGATCAAAAATCGAACATGCAAATCTGCTTGCAATAAACTCTAACAAAATTCTGGAAGGATAGTTATATTAGTATCAGTGGTTATATGAGCAGAGAGATATAAGCTCACCAGTCAACCAATGCAGTATAACGGACATAGAAGTCTGCCATTGCAATCATTATATTATTCCGAAGGGTAGCTAAATCACTCCTCTCAAGCTCCTGATTCATAGAAGCAGCATTGAATGTCTATCTCATAAGATATTGCAATTTCTGGAATAATGGTTACTCTTAAGTTAAGACCAGCACAAAGTACACACCTGAACAAAAATTGGAATATATCGTTTGGCTACTTTGTCATCCACAAGGCATATTTTTTCCAATGTATCCCAAGATTGTATATATAAAGATGGAGCTAACTCTTTGAAAGAAACAGTCCCACCAACAAGCTTTTTTGGCCTTGGCTCAGAGTTTCCAGAAGTTATGATTGTGTGTAGCAAAGGAGTGATGCCTTTCACACTAGCCGTGGGGCAAGCTAGGATCAGCGATCCAACAGTGAAGACCGCAATAACTGATTGTGATGCTGACTTTGGCGTGGATGTCTCTTTCATTCCCTTATGCTTGCCACTCGGAGGAGTGAAGAAACTGTGACCCCTGGCAGATTCTGATGTCTGTTTTATGTACTGGTCAAGGATGTCAACAGCAGTACGGATAAGTTGCTGTGCCCACTTCAGGATTAGCGCATCACCCTCCTTATCTGTTTTTGCTTTCCTTTTACATAAAGTTTTCAGCGATTTTACATGGGCATCAACCTGTTTGTGTATGCATAAGAAATTATGGTCAAGATATGGACGTAAATTACTTCTGTTAAGAGCGATTTTGGTACAGAAATGTAAACATTTACACAACAACATGGAAATTAATCAGGCAAAAGATAATTGAATGCACGGTGAACATGTTGCAGAACTACGGGGAGGAAAAAAAAGGGTGGATAATCAATGATCTAAACAAGTAAACAACACAGATACTGTATAGTCTCCAAACAGGTAGTAAGTAGGTTTTACAGAGATATTTGTGATTGTAGTGAGGTTGTTTCAACTAAGCTAGAAAGATCACCCTTCCAGAAAATACCATTGATAATTATACCTATAAATTGTAAGATACCCAGGCAGGAAGGCGCTACTGTATGGATCAAAAGTTCTATCTTTTCATCACTACGAAATGCTGACCTACATTAAGACCATACCACATGCCATAATTTACCAAAAGTCTTCACTAAAGTACATGCTACCAAGTTCCAACAGAGTGGGTAATAAGACTAGGGCACACTGCATAGGGCCTAGTAGATTTAGTCCTGTTTCATTTGGGGGATTAAGCAAGGTTTAGTATTTTTTTAAACAAAAATCCATTTTAGTTTAAAATTTAACTCTAACAAAAAGAAATTTGTTGGTACTTAAATATTGTTTTGGATCGAGTAACTGATTACCTCACTCGGGTGCATATCAAAATTCTCAATCCTTGTGAGCAAGCTGTGTGCCAGTTCTGCTGCAGGTTCCACAGGTAGCTCCTTGGAGACATTTGAAATAGTTTGCAAGAGTGACACACGATTAACAGCCCACAGCGCAGAGTTTGGTTCCCCTTCAGAACAAACTTTACCTCCGTCATCATGTCCAACATTATCAAGGAGTTTCCAGTGGTGAGAGAGGAACTTCCAATTAACAGATTTAGGTACAAATGATGAGATCTCTGATAGAAGCCACCAAGACCCTGTCGGTGCAGTCCACTTCTCAATTGGCTTACAACTTCTCAACCACAAGGATTCAGATATTGTGATGACGTTCTGGAGTGAGCTAGCAAGTAGTTGTTTCAGCCTTTTCTTCTTCCCAAGGCTTGCACATATCTTCCTTATGCATGGAGCAACTTCTCCATCACAGATGCTTTTCAGCAAATCCAGTGTCCCGTCAGGAAACACTTCCTCCAAGGTGACAGAATCATCATCTAGGTTCAAATTGCTAGCTTGGCAGATCCTGTTAAGGACCAGTTCAAGAAACAAGTTCTCGCATTCCTCCTGGATGCTTGTCTCACTATCGATCACAAGTGGAGGCACAGCCTGAAGCCACTCTTTTGTCACTCTCTCATCAGGAAATTTTCTAAAGACCTCTGAGATGGCCGCAAGAGCAGCCTTGCGGATGCTGACTAATGGATCGGAGCATGCAGCCCCCATTGCACAAAGTAGCGACTCATCAACAGGTCTCCCAATCAATCCAATCGCCTTCGTTGTGAGCACAAGCGCAGCCTTCCTCACAGCTGCCTTATCATCGGTGCAGCGCCATCTCAACAACTCCCCAAGCCCCATGTTCCCAATCTTCATCACCTCCTGCAAGCGGGAAACCTCCACACCTTTCTCAGACAAAACATCAAGCGCCTGGGCTGCATTCGTCAACGCCCGAGCTCGAACCCCTCCCACGCTATCTGAGCACCTCTCTACCAACACCCGCAGACACTTCAGCCCCCAAGAGCCATCCTCCAGACCACAGTCATCCCCATCCGATGGCAACAGCATCGGCAGCATTGCGAGGACCAAATCCACAGCAAGCAGCCGTCCCTTCGCCTTCCCCCTCGCCAAGGCCACCACATATCCAGCAAACCCCTCCCTTTCCTCTTCCCCCAATGCCCGCACGGCCTCGACTATCGCCTCCACCGCCAGCCCCCTGGCCTCTGCCTTGTCCGGCGCCTTCACCGCCAAGTACCTCGGCAGGTACTCCACAGCCTTCCTCACACCGTCCTCCCTTCCCTCGGCACCCAAAGGCACCAACTTTCTCACAAGGAACTGCAATGCGGCCACCCTTGTCGCCGATTTCGTACCTGAGAGCACCACCGGGGCCAGCGCACGTATCACATCCTGAACCGCCTCGGCGTGGTAGTCGGATCCAAGAACGGCGGCGAGGACGTCGAAGGCGGCGAGCTCCACGGCGGTGTCGACGAGCGACCTCCGCGCGTCCGGGTGGGCCCCGAGCGGCAGCCTCCCCGCGGCGTCGGCGAGCAGGGAGAGCGCCTGCGGGAGGAGCGACGGCGCTGCTCGCGGGAAGGCCGGCTGGCGCTGGTGCTGGTTCTTGCGCTTGCGGGGGTTGCCGGCGCCGGAACCGGAACCGGGGTTAGGGTTGGCGTTGCCGTGCGCGGCGGCGGATGCGGCCTTGCGGAGGGCGAGGAGGAGGGAGAGGAAGGGGAGCGGGGAGAAGAGGGTGAGGAGCGGGGAGGCCGGGACGAGGAGGAGGCGGAGGTAGGCGACGGTGGCCTGGAGCGGGTGCGCGGAGAGCGATGCGGCCAGCGGGGCGACCAACGAGGACGCTGGGAGGCCCGCGGCAGCGAGGCGGGGGAAGAGGGAGGCGGTGGATGGGGCGGAGGAGAGGAAAGTGAGGGAGGAGAGGGACAAGGGCGGGGAGGATGCGGAGGAGGCTCGGCGGTGGAGGGCGGCGAGCTCGGAGAGGACGGCGGAGAGGGAGCCGGAGCCTGAGGCTGGGGATGCCGAGGCGGAGGCGGAGTAAGGGGAGTCGATCTCGTCGGCGGCGTCGAGGTCGACGTCCATCTCGTCGGCGGCGGCGTCCATGGCGGCGAGATGGGGACGGAGGGCAGGAGGGAGCGTTGGAATTTGAAATTTGTGGTGGGGAAACGAAATTGCGATTGTGGTAGGAAGGAGTACTCGTACTTCGGATTGGGAATGGATTTTAAACTTTTTTAAAAAAACGGCACAAGAGTTGTTTGAATCGTGTTAATAAGAGAGAGCAGACTGACTGCGAGGATCGTATTAAAAAGATTGAATCAAATTTTTAAACTTTACCTAACAATAATTTTTAAAATATTTAGTTTCACGATCTTAAAATTATAGATGTAGATTTATCTTAAAAATATTTTTTTATAATATCATAAATTTAATGAAATTTATAAATATATTTTAATAAAAAATAATAGTAAAAGTTATGTATTAAAGATCGTATCTTATCTATAATAAAATATATTTACAACTGGAGAGGGTATCAAGATATAAGAGCATCCAAATCTTCGTCAGTTTACAAGAATTCTATGACAGATGAGAAATATTAAAAGATAATATTCAGAAACTATAAATATATAGGAAAATAGGGGCCCAAAGACTTTAAATACGTAGAGAAATAGCAGTTCCTACGGGACTATGTTAGGCACCTGTCGATGATATGGAAACCGAGGGTTCCCGAGTCCTGAGGTCAGAACAGCGTTGTGCCACATAGCGTCATCCCTCGGGGACCATCTCTCCGAGGGTCCGAGAAAAGCCAAGTCTGGGAGGGAGTGCTCGGGGCCAAGAACAGTTGGTCCCCGAGTATCCAGAGTTCCCCGATGACTCGAGAAGTGCCAGGTCCGGGAGGGAGTGCTCGGAGCCAAGAACAGTTGGTCCCCGAGTACCCAGAGTTCCCCGAGGACCCGAGAAGAGACAGATCCAGGAGGGGGTACTCGGGGCCAGGAACAGTTGGTCCCCCGAGTACCTAGAGTTCCCCGAGAACCTGAGAAGCCTCTTGCCGGTGGACCCCGCAAGAGCTCCACGATGAGGTGTCAATGGTGGTAGGCCCGATGCTGCATTTAAGGGGGAGCGTGGCCGGTCATATCCAACCACTCCCCTCCACGCCTGTTGTATTGAGTACGTCAGTTCCTGCCGCTGTCTGGCAGGGAGGCGTGGGCACAATTAATGCGACGAGTCACATTGCATGTCCTTCGCGGGGCCCAGGGAGAAAGACGGCTTGAAGATATCGTCGATGGGCCCGAGGCGTATCGCCTATCGCCCTGCTGCGTCAGACCGTATCAGATCTACTCTGACCGGACGGGCATGAGAGGATACTCAGTGACTGGCCGGTGGCCCCCCTGCGCCTGCTAAAGTTGGGGCGTAAAGACCGACGGGACTGTCCGAGGGGCGCCTTTTCAACCCCCGGTAACATCAAACTATAGATCCATGATGGTTGTTTTCTATTTATGGTTTACGGGAACTTATGCCCTCGTTCTGGGCACGCCCTGGAGAGCCTCCCCCGGTAGGATAAAAGGGGGGAGCACATCGTAGAGAGACAAACCGGACTTGACTTGAAGCTGAGGATATCGAAGCTCTCAAGTTAGAAGCTCAGACGAAGCTGAAGCAAAGACAAGCCAACAAGAGACAAAAAAATCTTGTAACACATAGATCCAGAGAAAGATATTCCAAGAGCATTAATAACACACCAGACGCATAGGAGTAGGGTATTACGCCTCCGTGCGGCTCGAACCTGTCTAAATCCCTTGTGCATTTACTCCTAGTAGCCGACGATCACTCGTCCTGCCTAAGTCCCACACACTCGTATTAATCCCACGTACGAGGTAGATCCAGAATTAGTCCCCCGGCCGAATCTCAAAGGGGGTCCCTCAGGATCCCCGCTTGCGGTGTTCATCCACCGATAGCACCCAAAATGGCACATCACAGCATAGTTGAGGGATCAAAATTAGATATGTTTTCTTCTTTTTGTTCATTTCCTATAATTTATGGAGAGTTTTCACTTCATCAAATAAGGGATATTCCTTAGTCGCTTGAATATTCTTATCTTTCAGTCATCTAACATTGAATACTATTTAGAATAAAGTAACAATACTAAAAAGGTGTAGTTTAAGTGAAAGTCTATTAAAATTTAAAAATGCATATAGAAATAACAATGTGGGCTTATATAGAAATAACATATGTGAGCTGTTTGATTCGATTTAATGATTTTTAAAAGAGTGACTGAAAATTAAAAGGCAAAAAATTTCAAATACTAAAAAACTAGACACTCCCAACTAACGCTTCGCTTGTATTTATACTTAGAAACTGTATAAGAGCAGATGGTAAGTTCTTTTTCTTAAGACAAAACTAGAGTCTTTCATTATAACTTAATGTGAGTAAATTGCGCCGTGGGTACCAAAACTTATGTGGTGGGTACAATCTTTTTCATGCAACTTGAAAATTGAGCAAACATGTCACTAATCTTGTTTTGGGGTGCAATCAGGTCATAATTACGCCAACTAGGGCAATTAAAGTCCATATGGCGCTAATTGGATTGCCCTGCCCTCGGTCGGGTTTTGAAGGTGAATGGTGATCGGACTGCAGCAAGGGCAGCCCCTGTTCTTGGCGTTGCACCAAGAGTAGCCCGATCAATGCCTTTGACGCAGAGGATGTGACAGACAGTCGTTAGGACTTTTGGTGTCGGCAAGCGTGGGTTGTTCAGTCTCAAAGCGTCGGCGCAGGGGTGGCTGATGGTTGTGGTAGGTTAGATATTGTACCAAAGGATCGTGATAGAGTGGCAGCCTGGCTTTCTAGTGGTGGGCTGCGACGGTGCTACAACACAAGTGGCCACATCGTTGGACTTCGGCTTTGGGCACAAGAAAATGAAAAATGTAACGTAAGGTCACGTGTGGTGTGAATATTATAGAGAAAGTAAGATATGTTTGATTACTTTATTTCGCTCAATATAGGATCCTATTTTTACGTGTGACCTTTATTATCCCAGTTGGCATTGTCTGTGATCCAATTGGACACGCAAAACAAAAACAAGATTAGTGACGAGTTTTCTTGATTTACATGGTTCACAACAAGTAGGGATGGTTGATGGTAGTGGCGGGTTGGATGTTGTACCAAAGAGTGGTGACAGAGTGGTGGCCTAACTTCATGGTGGTGGGCTGCAGCGGCGCTGCAGCATGAGTGGCCACATCGTCGGAATTTGGCTTTGGGCACAAGAGATGGAAAAATGTAACATAAGGTTACATGTGGTGTGAACATTATAGAAAAAGTAAGATCTGTTAAATTACTTTGTTCCGCTCAATATATGATCCTATTTTTACGTGTGGCCTTTATTATCCCGGTTGGTATTGATTGTGACCCAATTCGACATGCAAAACAAAAACAAGAGTGACGGTTTTTCTTGAGTTTCAAGTTCATAACAAGATTGCACCCATCACACAAGTTTTGGTACTAAAGATGTATTGCAGACCCCCAAGTTTGAGAACCCGATCCATGCCTTCGACGTAGAGAAGGTGACAAACAGGTGTGAGGACTTTTGGTGTCAGCAAGCGTGGATTGTTCAGCCTCAGAATGTCGTCATAGGGGTGGTTGATGGCGGCGGTGGGTCAGATGTTGTACCAAAGGGTGGCCTAGCCGGCGTTGAGTGGTAGCCCAACTTGATGGTGCTGGGCTGCGGTGGTGCTGCAGCATGAGTGGCCACATCGTCGTACTTTAGCTTTGGCACAAGAGAAGGAAAAATACAACGGAAGGTCACATGTGGTGTGAACATTATAGAGAAAGAAATATGTGTTCGATTACTCTGTTCCGCTCAATATAGGATCATATTTTCACATGTGGCCTTTATTAACCCGGTTTGGCATCGATTGTGATCCAATTGGACACACAAAACAAAAACAAGATTAATGACTAGTTTTCTTCATTTTCAAGTTTCATGAAAAGATTACAGCAACCACACAAGTTTTGGTACTAAGGATGCATTGCAACCCCCCCCCCCCCACACACACACACAAGTTTGAGAGCCATATCGATGCCTTCGATGCAGAGGAGGTGACAAACATGCGTGAGGACTTTTGGTGTCAGCAAGCATGGGTTGTTCAACCTCGGAGCATCACTATAGGGGTGCCTGATAGCGATAGCGGGTTGGATGTTGTACCAAAGGGTGGCTTGGCCGACGTTGATAGAGTATCAGCCTAGCTTGATGGTGGTGGGCTACAACGGCGCTGCAGTACGAGTGGCCACATCGCCAGACTTCGGCTTTGGCACAAGAGGAGGAAAATGTAACAGAAGGTCACGTGTGGTTTGAACATTATAGAGAAAGTAAGATGTGTTCGACTACTTTGTTCCACTCAATATAGGATTATATTTTTACATGTGCCCTTTATTATCCCGGTTGGCATCAATTTTGATCCAATTGGACATGCAAAAAATATTAGTGATGGGTTTTTTCTTGATTTTCAAGTTTCATGACAAGATTGCACCCACCACACAAGTTATTGGTACTAAGGATGCATTGTACCCCCCCCCCCCCGCCCACAAAGTTCGAGAGCCCGATCGATGCCTTCTGTAGCATCTAGGCCCCCAGGTAAGTGGTAAGTGTTTCGGTGATTAATGACAACCGTATTATTATAACTAACATGTGTGTTTTTAAAGGGTATCAAAAATTTAATTCACAATGATGAGTGGGTTTCTTAGTCCCTAAGGTGATATGATGGACGATCAAAGGACATATGCATAAAGATTAAGGATCTTCTAGTTCTAAGTATCACAAGGAGATGAATAACACTTAGAGTAGTTTATGTCTCTTTTCTTATTTTTTTTGACCGAACTATAAATGGGGGTTAATAGTTATAACTTGACCTAGTTGAGTCTAGACAAGGTTGGAAGCACACTTGTGATGTATAGCACTATGTATCTCAAAGAAGCCCATGGTTAAGATGTCGAGAACCTAGAGCTCAAGAGTACTTGAATTGGATAAGCTCAGAAATTTTTCAGTACACCGGATGGTTCGGCGTTACCAAAGATGAACACGTCAGAGTATTTCTTGGATCAAGGCAAAAAGATCTTAAGTACACCAGATGGTCTGATGATACAAGACTTATGAACACCAGAGTATTTTTGTGTGGTGACATAGCACTTTTCGTTTGAAATCCATGCCGGATGTTCCGGTGTTCATGAGAGGATACGCCGGAGCATTTCTTGCAAAATGGGTTTCAACAGGGTGTTTGATGAATATGCACACCGGATAGTCTGGCGTGTACACCAGAATATTCATCGGAGTGTTTCTTACAAGAGAAGAATTTTGAAGTCTAGATATTTTGGTCCTATACATCGGATGATCTGGCGTGTGCCCGAAGGCTTTGCCGGAGTATTTAATAGGCTTAACGGCTAATTGACAGCTGGGAGTCGGGAGTGGTTGAAAAGGATACACCTCTAGCCTATAAATATCTCCCCACTCGGTTTCATTCCTCTCTTACGACCCAGAGGACTTCACATAGTGTGCATGTCATCAAGAAGCAAGAGAGAGCACTTGAGTTGATTCCCAAGTTTATAATTGAAGATTAAGGATGTCATTAGTGCTTCAAGAGTATCAAGTGTGCATCTAGCTGTAGTTTAGGCTTGATCTTGGTCAAGTGAAGCTATTGGCTTGTAACTCTTGGTGGTTGGCAATACCTAGCCGGTCTTTGGTGATTGGAGGTGCCTCGGTAAGCTCTTAGAGTTCTTGTGGGAGCTCCGAGAAGAGCGATGTGCTTGGTTTGATGCCTGTTAATCTGAAGATGGAGAATTAGCAATCACGAGGGAGCACTTGAGTCTTGGTGACTCAAGGGAGAGCTATATCCTTGGTGGATGCTCCAATGAGGACTAGGTAAGAGTGCCAACTCCTCGATACATCAGGAGAAAATTCGGTGTTCTATTGTCCATCTATTTCCCTTTCCGCATTTACTTTGAGCATTTATCTTCACGCAAGCTTTTAATTTCGCAAATTAATTAGTGTCATTGCTTGCGTGTGTAGTTGCCTTGCTCTAGCTTGTGAGAGTAGTTATTTTATATTACTTCTAGGATAAGGTTGCTACTTGTTCTAGTTCTCGGTTGAAGCATTTTTATTTAGTGCCCAATTCAACCCTTTCTTGGGTCATTCGATACTTTCAATTGATATTAGAGCCTCGTGCTCGTGATAGTCTTAACATCCTTGAGAAAATGGCCCCCAAGAATGGCGGTAGCATGCCAAGGTTTGAGGGAAGGAACTTCGCCTATTGGAAAGTTTGCATGGCGAGTTATCTCGAGGCTATTTCCCCTGAAGTTTGGCTAGCCACCTCCACTGGGTTTGATCAACATTTTTTTGAACAACAAGTTAGATCGAATGTTTAGGCTAAAAATGTCATATTTGAAGGAATTAGTGAAGAGGCTTTCTCTAGGGTTAGGAGCAAGGACCTAGCTCATGAAATTTGGATGACTCTTTGTGAAATTCATGAAGGTTCTAGGAGAATTCGTGACGAAATGTATCATGTGCTTATAGTTGCTCTCAATCAATTCAAGATGCTTTCAAATGAGTTATGCAATGATATGTACTCTCGCATGAATGTTCTTGTTGAAGAAATCAATTCTCTTGAACTTATTCAATTGTCTTAAGGAGACATTATTCGTAGGATCTTGATGGTGCTTTTCAAGCCGTAATATAATACCGTCATCTCTCTTCTTCATGAAAGGGATATCAATGACATAACCGCCACCGATGCCGTTAGAAAGTTTTGTGCTCATGAGATGTTCTTTTCTGGAGACCAAGAGTCCTTATCCAAGAGGAATCTTGCTCTCAAAGCCAACATGATTGACAAGAAGAAGAAGAAGAAGAAGATGGTTGCCGGTCCGCCGCCACCGCCACCACCGTCGTGCGCATTCACTCAGTGAGCCGAGCTTTGCTGCCACCGCCATCGTTTTCCTCGCCGCCGGCCACCTCCGAGCACGCTGTCAATCACCATGTCCTTCATATCATCACCGTAAGCACTCATCTTCGGCCATATCTTTGAATTGCTAAGCCCTAGATCCATATCATCAAGTTTGCTCAAATTTCATTCAAATTCATGCAAAATCCAACCAAATTTGAGCAATCCTTTGATCATGTGTTGCAATTAGAGCCTAATACTATACAATGATCACCTATTAGGGCTTGTTGATCTAAATTGTGCATCATATTGCTCAATTTCTTCAATCTTAGGTCAAAATCTTGCAATTTTGTCTCAAATTCTTGTGCCTTTTGATCAATTTGTTCAAATTAAAGTCAAATCATTTGAAAATTGATCACTTCCTAGTGTTGCAAATTCTTGCTTAGGATTCAGATTCGTGTACAATTCGTTCAAAATTCTTAAGCCCGAATCGTTCGCTCATCTCGTTTGATTTGTTCCATTCTCTAGATGGGTCGTGAACGCCACGATAAGGGCAAGGCAGTTGCAAAGCCAAAGAAGAAGAAGTCCAAAGCACAGAAAGAATGGGATCGTGTAGTCGCAGCAGCAGATGCAACAGATTCACATCACGGTTTTCAGATCAGAGACGATTCATCCACACCTCATGAGTCCTCCTGCACTCATTTTGCCACAGGGTCGGGCTTGACGCCTTCCAACCTATCAAGTGGCCAGAAGAGGGCTCGTTAGGAGTCAGAGATAGAGGAGGAGGAGGAGCCTCAGGGGAGCAACCCCAGCAGCAGCCTCCTGCTCAGGGTGAGATTCGCTTGCGTGACTTGACGTCCTTTAAGTCACCAAGAATCAAGAGGTCGAGATTCATGTCAGTCGAGGAGTGGTTTACCCCGTATAGAGATCAGGTGGTAAATCCTAGGTTTTAGACCATTCTACAGGAGAGTTTTCATGCATCTTACTTGAGGAAGAATGTCAGTTTGAGCAAGCATAAGATGCTCAACTGGCACTACATGCAATTGGCTGCAGGAGGAGTTGACTTGAGATCTCTTTTTGATGTCTTCCCAGGTCTCTCAGCTCTGCTTACAGATGTGGACAGATATGTTGAGGATTGGGTCCGAGTCTTCTATGCGAAAGTCTAGATAGAGTCTAAATATTTGAGGGAGAGCATATGAGGATGTACATGAGCGACATGCTAGAGGCCTTGGGGGTTGAGACGAGTGAGAGGTGTTTGCACGAGGTCATTCATTCGAATGCTAACCCCCCTCATTGTGGTCTCATTGGAGGATTGTTCCCTATTGATGATGAGATTAGACCACTCTTCAGGCAACCCTTCATCACAGGTTCACCTCGCCTACCAGATATGCTTACTCCTGAGGTGAAGATGATTCACATGGCCATGAGATGCAGTTTTCTACCACTTATTGAATATGCAGAATCGATCACCAGTTTGCAGCAGTGGCTACTCCTCTCCATTATCACTCATCAGTGCTTTGATATTGTGGATCTGATTTTGTTTGAGATTGAGGATGTGATAGCCGATGGGATGACGATGGTCAGACATCAGCTGTATTCACACCTCTTATCTCATATGTTTGCTCACTCTGTTAGGTTCCTGGAGTTTTTTCGAACTACGAGCAGTCGTCAAGTTATTTTAGGGAGTATATTCCTACTGCTCCTACAGATAGACACCATGGCTAGCATGCGATGTTTCACGCGCAACAGCAGGTGCCAACCAAGGATAGAGAGAGAATTGCAGTTGAGGACCAAGCTCCAGTTGAGGCTGATGCAGAGTTACCTCAGACGTTCTTTGACCTGGACAGTGACAGCGACTCAGATGATGTGGAGTACTTTCCACATGTTGCTAGGTCTCACAATGCCAAGGCAGTAGGTTCCTCTCAAACTACACCACAGACTTCTATTCCACCTTCTTCAGCACCTGAGATGACCCTCATGTACCACTTGTTGCAGCATCAGTAGGCTATTTAGCAGCAACAGCTGGCAACTCAGACAGAGATGCAGGCAAAACTTCAGGCTAACTATTTGCGCCACCAAGAGCAGCAAATATTGCTTATGCAGTCGATCCAGTAGTAGCAGCAGGCTATGTTAGCATCTCTTCAGTCGGACAGAGAGAACAATGCTCATATGTTCCCTTTCCTGTTTCAGCATACAAGTCTACAGTTGCCTACTGCACCTCGAGCACCTGCTCCAGCTCTGAGTCCTCTCCCAGGTAGTGTTAGTGGTCTTTTGGATACTCTGATGTCAGGCTTTCCACTTTCAACACTCTTCTTCATAGGAGTCTTCTCATAGCATGCCAGGATTTTGCAAAGGTCAATGTTTACTCCATTGATGTCACCTTTGACTACTAGACCTCTCAATTTTGACTCTCCGCAATCGATAGTCCCAGCTCAGCAGCACTTAGCCGAGCTGCCTCCTGCAGTCGCTCAGCCCGTGCTTGACGAGGCAGATTCTCTCGGCTGTGTAGAGCCTGATCGTTCAAGAGATGGCAACTTAGGGTTTCGATACCTCTAGCTCTGACCCCCGATCCGACACAGTGTCATCAGAGGTTCCTGCTCTTTTAGCCTCTGATCAACCTTCCGCATGATGTCTCTCACCTCTCGTTGACACCGTTGCCGTCGAGCTTGACTCTTTTGCATCCGACTCCGAGTCTGATGCATCTCAGTTCGTGGTGCAACCTTCTTAGGCAGTGACGACCTATTAGTCTCCTCCAGCTCCGAATGTTTAGATGTGTTCTCTTTTTGGTGCTTAGATACTAAAGGGGGAGAGAGTCTAGTGTTAAGGGGAGTTGTGGAGAGGGATAGATAGTTTTGAGTGTCTAAAGAACTTGTTAGTTTCAGAAGG
The DNA here is from genome assembly GCF_958298935.1 of Phragmites australis. NCBI lineage: Eukaryota > Viridiplantae > Streptophyta > Magnoliopsida > Poales > Poaceae > Phragmites > Phragmites australis. Next base: position 20,504,183 of record NC_084942.1, on the reverse strand, counting down.
AGTTTAGGTTTTTGGGTAGGTAGGCTCGAATTATTGCATCATGGATTTTGATGTAATTACATGCTATTTGGCTCTCTCTATCGATGTGTTTTGCTTGTCATCACATTGTGTTTAATTTCGTGCATGTATAATTCTATTTCATCTAGCATGATAAGTTGTTCTAGTGCTAGTCTTTCTCTTGCTTTATTGCTTTATGCTGCCTATTGCCTAGTTTGATAGGGTGTACATCAGTTCATACCTTATTATCTTTCATTCGTGCTGTCATCAATCACCAAAAAGGGGCAGATTTTAGCATCTAAGCCCCCAGGTAAGTGGTAAGTGTTTCAGTGATTAGTGATAATCATATCATTGTGACTAACATGTGTCTTTTGAAGGGTATCAAAAATTTAATTCACAATAATTAGTGGGTTTCTTAGTCCCTAAGGTGATATAATGGACGATCAAGGGATATATGCATCAAGATTAAGAATTTTCTAGTTCTAAGTGTCATCAAGAGATGAAGGGCACTTAAAGTAGTTTAGGTCTCTTTTCTTAGTTTTTTGACCTAACTATAAAGGGGGCTAAGTGAAAGGACAATGATATTGCCTAGACAGGGAATGCATAGCCATTTTTACAAAAATCCATCCCCTTTTTCTATTGTTGGCCTAAACTTGCAGCAGAAAATAAACTAACAGATTTTTCACAAGTGAAAATCCTAACTATGCTAGGCTCAACTAGTGCACAATCACCCTAAATAAGTGTGAATGTTACAATCCTGGGGTGACAAAGATTACTCAAATCTAGCAAAAGATATGCAAGAAAACATTAATTGAAAAATCTTGAAAACATTGTTCACCAGAGATTTTGAGTTGACCTGGATACTCCGGGTTCAGAACTGATTGTATAATACCTGGAGTATCCGGGTTAAATCTAGAACCTCCGAGTTCGGCAGAAAAAGAGCTTGAAACTGAAATTAAACAATGCCTAAAGGGTTCTAGCTCAAACCAAGTGAAATCGTGTGTTCCAAGTTATGATCCCAAGTAGATCCACAGTCCACAGAGAACCTACAATCAATATCACACGATGTTGGATCAAGGATACCGACTAGAGGGGGTGAATAGGCGGTTTTAAAACTAATTGCTAAGCGATCAAGAAAACTTTCAAAAATAAACTAAGGATCACAAGAGCAATATGAAGAACAACTAAGAGCTAAGTTGAGGTTTGCAAACCTAGGGTGACATGCAACAATTTGTAATCTAGAAAGATAAATTACTTTAAGTAAATTGCATGAAAGTAAATAACTTAATGATAAGGTAAATTGCTCAAAGATGACACAAGATATTTTTCCCCGTGGTCTCGGTGATTTTCCGATCACCCCTAATCCACGTTGAGGTGAGTTAAAGCTTCAAACTACTTCTCTATCAAGTATTCAATTCTCACACGAGAAAATGGCTCATTCGAGCAACTTGACCTTAAGCAGAAATAAACAAGAACTACTCAAAACCTCAATTTCACTAGTGAAACACTTTACCACTCCGGCAAGGCTTGCTCAAACCTCTCACAATCACCACCGCAGCTCCTTCACAATCTTCCTTGAAGGGCTCGTCGGTGCCACAACCTCCAAGCCGTCTAGGAGACAGCAACCTCCAAGAGTAATAAGTTGATGATGCTTGCTTGAAGGATCACAAGTACCAAATTGCTCAAACTTTTTGAAATTATGCACTAGTTACTCTCAACCTCTCAAAGATGCAATCACCGAGCTAATGGAGAGGGAGAGTGAAGGGCTAGAGCTCAAAGTGTTATATTTATGTGCTAGAGTCAAGAGATGCATTCAATGAGCCAGCCAAAGCCCATATTTATACCCTTCTTCCCAAAATTTAACTATTACTGCCATTTTGACATCTCTGCGTAAGTGGCGGTCAAACCACAACACCAGTGGTGGTCAGACTGCTGCCATACAATGACAACAAACAACGGTATTTCTTTGACACATCCTAGCGGTCAGATCGCCATCCTCCTCGGTCAGACCGGAACAGTCTTGGCAGTCAAACCAACGGACCCTGCGGTCAGACTGTAGGAACAAAAACTCTCTGTGTGATTCTCGATCAGACCGACAAGGCTCATGGTCAAACGAGACTTAGATTTACTCAGAATTTGAGAAGACTTTATACAGCAATCAGACCGCCCGAAGGGCCGGTCAGACCGCCACTCTCAAAGAGGCAAGATTACCCTAGTTTGTTATACAACGGTCAGACCGCCGCCTTGCTCGATCAGACCGCCAGCACACAGGAGCACACAAAAGCAGTCTTTTCGACTGTTTTCTCAAACTATAATTTTCAACTCTATATGATATGCAAGTTTGAGAATTTTGGTACCATAGAAACCTTAAGTAAACACTTCAACCCCTCTTAATAGTATGACACATATCTTATCAATCCGGTCAATTTTTCTTCTCTAATCTATGTTGACCGGTAAAAGAAAATGTCCTACAATTATACCTTTGCCTTGAGCTACACATTCTTCATGCTTTTCACTTATGCAACTTCTAGCTCCGCAACACCTTTATGACTAACATTTTTATAACTCATTCAAACATGTTAGTCCACAAAGATATATTGTCATTAATTACCAAAACACGAATTAGGGGTCTAGATGTTTCAATCTCCCCCTTTTTTGGTAATTGATGACAATAAAACTAAGAAATGATGTAAATTGAGTTTTGAGCCTACTTTTAGCCATTAGCAAAAAGAAGACTCGAAGGTGAGTGTTCATAGCAAGAGTTTTAAGCAACGTGTAACCAAGAGGTCTGGCCAGAGTACAACTCGGAGGGTCTGGAACCCGAAGTCTCCAGGTGAACCCAGAGTATCTGGGCGAAACACTTAGGCTCTAACTGACCACTCGGCTCGAAACCTTACCCGCAGACTCTGGACAACTCAGAGTATCCGGGTCAACCTAGAGTATCCAAGTTCAGCATAGCTAGCCCTTTGAAAAATAGCGATAAATTTTGATTCCGAAGTCCGATTTTAACGATTTTGGACTCTATAGAAAGCTTATTCAGAGGGATACACATCCCAACTGAATTTGTGACCTCAAACAAATTGGATCAAACTAGGAACACTCTAAAACTAAATTTAGACACTTTCACACCTTCCGCACCAGGCTCCTTAAGCTAACTCTCACTTTGGGTTGGTTAGAAAACTCTTGAGCACTGATACACGACAAATAGCTCATGTTGCATCCCTCTTAATAGTGCAGCATACCTATACTCAATTTCAAAGATAAAACATGCTTGAATCACATTGAGCCTTTGAGTACCCTCAAGTATCGCTTCTTTCCTTCAAACTTAGAGGGTTGACAATTTTTATATCATCGTCACTCCATCTCTTCTTGATTCTTCGTGTGATTGATGTGAATCACCGGTAGCTTCACATGACCTCGCACGGTATAGGTGCAAAGTTTTTACTCGCTCTTTACCACCGTCTTGGTCCTTCGGCGCTAAGCTATTTGCTTTCCCTTCACTAACGGATGGTCCATCGTAGCCGAGCCTTGCTCACCCTTCACCGTCTTGCCATAGAAAACCACTTTGTATTCAACATCTTCAATAAATTTACTTTATCATATATGGAATCCAATCTTGTTCTTCACTCTTGGCATATAGAATATCTTAACTCAACTCATGTCTTCTTATGGATCCTAACCTCAACTCACTCTCAAGCACAAAGCACATGGGTTAGTCCATAAAACTCAATTGACAACTTTTATACCTTAAGTTACTTGATCTCCATAAGCAACTTATTAGCTTTCATGCATATTGTCAATCTTATTGAACTTCTCCTTCTCCTCATGAGCATCACCTAGCATCACTAAGAGCTCATTCATCTTGATGCACTTTTAATTTTCTCATTTACCTAGAGCTCATACATATCTCTCCTCCATGCATCACCTATGAAACAACTACTAACAATTCTCAACAACGTTGTTTGTACATAGGTATTGTTATTAATTACCAAAACCACACATAAGGACTAGATGCATTTTCAATCTCCCCCATTTTGGTAATTGATGATAATCTCACTAAATGATTATATTTGAAAAAATTAAAGTTCTAAGTATACATATAATTTGAAGATGAATGTATACAAAGAACAAATTTCAGAAACATCAAACATCACAAAGATATTTGAGATTATCAAAAGTAGTTTTACTAGCATTAAACACCACAAAGGTTCTTATCACGTGGTATCGACGGCATGAATGCCACCCATAGTCCACGTAGGAGCCACAAAGGATATACTCCCGGTCAGCACCCGGTTATGGCCCTTGAGCCACTAAGGCCTCAAACCAAATGAGCCACCAAGCCACCAATGTAAGGCCTCGCCTCAAGCCTTTCTTCCGATCGCTTGTCGCCATGATCACTCCGGAGCTTGAGCCTCCAAGGCAAGGGTCTCCGCGTCCCTGTAAATGTGTCTTGCCGCCGCTCCATACCATGTTAGATGGTGAACAAGGTGCCGACGAGTCACCAAGACTCCAAGGCACCAACGTACCTCTCGGTACACAGCTAAGATCACTCCTTAATCTCCTCTCAAAACAACAGCACCTAACTACAACTCTCTCTAGCTCTATAAGCAATAATCACTATCTAATTTTATACTTAATTATATTGGATGATCACTTTAAGCACCATAGTAGCTTGAATGTCTTCTCTGAACCACCACACTTTCAAATGATTGAGTGGAGGGGTATTTATAGCCTTAAACCCGCTAATTAGCCATTGCCCTAACGGCTCAGAAAATCTGTGAACACCGGATGATCCAGTGATAATAGTAGTACAAGCACCGGATCATTTGGTGAGTACAACAGAAGAAACTAGCCGTTGGAACCCACTCAAACTCATCTGTGAACATCGAATTATCCTGTGACGATTGACTGAACACCGGACAAATGCACCAGATTATCTTATGTGCATATATTCATTTTGAAGCTCTCTAAAAATAATAGTCCGGTGTGTTCATTTTGTGAACACTAGATCATCCGGTGAGGCAAAAGACTCCGCTCCAAACTTTCTGTGAACACCAGACTATTTTTTATTGTCCTCACTGGATTATCCGGTGTAGCACCTGACTAATTTTGATGTGAGCATCGAATTATCCGGTCAGGCAATTTTAAGTAGAACAATATTATGTATTTTGGGTATAACTTTTCACTCCGAACTTCGATTTTGATGATCTTAGGATCTATGAAAAACTTGTGAAGAGCTCTACATTATTATACAGAAATCCATCCCATTTGATCACATCAAAATTTATGAAACAAATCCAATTCATTTCTCTCTTTGTTTAAGTTTCGGTGACTTCTCTTTTGTTGCATCCATGAGCCCTACTAAAATATATACTTAAAAAAATGTTAGTCTTATTTACTATATTATCATTAATCATCAAAATCACATACATACCCTAATATGTTCCTCTATCTTCCCAAAGGAATGTTCACTACAATCTCACTCTTTTTGGTAATTGATGACAACACAACCAAAGCAAGAGGCAAATTAAAAAATAACACCAATTGTAAATGGCCGAAGGCATTACCCCTTTGCTTGGATGCTTGTTCTTATCACTTAGTCCCCCTTTTGTTTTGTGACTCATCTTTCTCTATTGCCACTTTCTCCCTTGGTCGACCCATGCAATAGCTCCCCTTTTGTAACTTGAACTTGCAAGATCCCCCCACCCATTTGTCAACACTTGCAACTTGAACTTGCTTTGGTCACCATAATTCTCCCCTTTTGTCAACAATCTCAAAAAAAGGCTATAAAAATATGTTGAACTCAAGCAAGAGCGTTATAGCACATGGAAGAGAGCTTCACAAATTATGATCCAATAAAAGATACCACTTGTAGGAAAATCCACTTTTAGGGATACAATTAAAGAATATGGTACCAATTAAAATGAAAGCACGTGGATCACAATTCATGAAACTCACATAATATGATTTAAACTCCTCATATATTTGTGAATACATATGATGAGAAAGAAATATATGCATAACTAGACAATATATCAAGATATGAAGTTTAAGTCATATTATGCATGGAGGTAGCGTAAATAAATAAAAGATTTGACAATGATACCAATTGAAGCAATTAAGCATTGCATACCTCCAGGTACATGTTGATTACTCCATGAGACTACAAAAGATGTCACTAGAAACACATGTTAGTTCCAAAATTACAACCTATAGGATAAACTCCCCCCTAAAGGTGTGCATACAAGTGTTGAATACTTATGAGAAATATATATGCACTTGTTATCGATAACAATGGGAATTTATCCTATAGATTAGATTATGATACATAAAAGATACCAAATATAAAAACTAGTGCCATGTAAAGAACCTACAACTAATAAACTATGTAGGTTGCTCATGGGTTAGAGATAAACATAAGTAACCTACCAAATAAAAACCATAGGCATTGCAATAGATTGAAATAAGCATATGCAATCTTAGACAAGGTAAATGAGCTACAACAATTAAAAGATTTTGCATCTAGCTCCATTATCTCTTTTACCTTTGGAAGGGGATTTGGGTATGTGATTATCATGATCTTCATTAATGCGCTCATCTTGTATACTTGGCTTCTCTGCTTGAACGTTCACTTCATCTTTGAGCTAAACCTTCAAATCCTCAAGTCCACTTGTGCTTCGAGTCTTCTTTAGAATCCAAATCGATTAGGCCCCTTCATGTTGGTGATGACTTTCTTGGACACCCAAATGGGTTGGTTCCACCTCCGATCCTTTCTCCCAACCATGTGTGCAACCACCTTGCTATTGTCCTTCTTCTTGAGCTTGTAGCGGTTGCTCTTGGTCTTGATCTTGTAGTTAAGCTTGGTGCAGAGGTTGAAGGTCTTGTTAGAGAGGTTTGTCATCATCTTCTTTTCTTTGGTCTCCTTCTTGTCTTGCTTGCATTGGAAGGACTTGTGGCCTTCTTAATGGCATTTGAAGCATGTCACAGTGGATCCCTCCGCAAGCATTCTCAACAAAAATCTCATTGCAAAGGGGTGAGCTAGATAAAATAATTAAATTATCACAAGAAGTGAAAGCATCTACCTTATGATTGCAATTAAATTGAGAGGTAGATTATTTCAAAGGGATCTTAGTTTGAAATTCAATGTACTCAAATTTAGTTTTAAGCTCTTCATGCTCCTTGTTAAGCAAATTGAATTTGCACAAAAATTGATCATAATTAGAAATAAAGGTAGCATGAATATAATTAAGTGCATTGAATTTCTGAAGCTCTTTAGATTGTTTCTTAATGGTCATTTGTTGCTCATTGATCAAATGAAGAAGTTTATTATAGGATGGAGAATCCTCATCGGTCATCATCACTTACATCGCTGTCCATATCTTTGGCCATAAGGTACTTGTAAGATGACTTGCGTGATGACTTATGTGAAGACGATCTTAAGGAAGAGCTTTTCTTAGATGGGAGGATGGTGAAGCTTTCATCACTTAAGCTTGTCTCTTCATTGTCGCTCACCCATCTCCCTATGCGTACGAGTGTCTTGGCTCTTCCCATTGCATCCATCTTCTTGGTCTTGATCTTCTTCTCCTTCTTGATGTGATCAATTGTGTTGATCAACTCTTCAATGGAGATAAAATGATCAACCTTGGTATTGATCCTCTTCATATTCTTTTCTAACTTTGAGAAGAGCTTGGCCATCTTAGGATCAATCTCTTCATCACTTGATGTGCTTTGATTATCCTCTTCATAGATCTCTTCATCATGATCACCTTTATCTTCGCTTGAGCTTGACTCTTGCTCTTGTCTCATCATCCTTCCCTTCATGTGTTGGTATTGAGCTTTCTTGCTTGTGAGAGCAAGGTTCTTGGTGTTGGATGAGGAAGAATCTTCCACTCCCATGTTCATTGTCATCTCATGAGCGGTGATCTTGCAGAGCACTTGACTTGGAGTCATCTTCTTGATATCATTATTGTCGTAGAGGATGAAGACTATCAACTTGTACTTCAGAAGAAGAGCTTGAAGTATTCTTCTCACCACCTGATCATCTTCATTGGCGTCAAACCTAACCATTGATCTCATTGACAAGAATATTCAAATGTGAGTACATGTCATTAGCACTTTCATGGGGTAATTGCTTGATGCCATTGAGCTTAGTAGCAAGCACATGCTATTTCTCATTGCGTACATCTTTTGTACCTTCATGTATTTCAATGAAACTAGTCCAAATATCATATGCAGTGTTGAGAGAATAAACATGATTAAATGCATTAACACATATAGATGATAAAAGGATACTCTTCATCAATGCATCTAATTGTCTCTCCTTGTTGGTGATGCGTTGTTTCATCCCTTCCTCAGTGACTCTCCAAACGTCTAACCCTCTAGCTTGCAAATAACAAGTCATTAGAACCTTCCAATGGGAAAAATTTGTACCATCGAAAAGTGCAGCACTATCAGAATCCATCCCTAGCCTGGATGTCACAATTGTCTAGGAGGTGAAGCCTAAATCGATCACGATGAGCTAAACCTTGTGAAATGTGCGAGGCTCTAAAACCAATTATAGAGCCGGTGAGAGCCCTAGCTCTGATACCACTTATAGGAATCGATGACATCCTAGGGGATGAGTTAGGATATTTAAAAACTAAACTAGCTCTAAAAACTATACAAGATAAATCTATATCAATTTGTTTCTAAATGTACTCTATATTTATTTAGTGTGTCTACTCTATCACTCACAAGATATTGTAGCCTATCTAGGAAGTTAAATTACAAGAATGTAAATACGAAAAAGTAAATAAGGTAGAGAGAGAAACTCGGCATAAGAGATTTTTATCCTATGGTATCGATGGCATGAATGCCCTTAGTCCACGTTGGAGCTCCGCAAAGGATACGCTCCCGGTCGGCACCCGGTCACGGCCCTTGAGCCACTTAGGCCTCAAGTCAGATGAGCCACCAAGGCAAGGCCTTACCTCAAGCCTCTCTTCCGGTCACTTGCTGTGGAGCTTGAGCCACCAAGGCAAGGGTCTCCGTGTCCCCGTACATGTGTCGTGCCGCCGTTCCACACTAAGTCAGAAGGTCAACAAGGTGCCGTGAGTCACCAAGACTCCAAGGCACCGACGTACCTCTCGATACACAGCTATGATCACTCCTTGATCCCCTCTCAAAACCACAACACCTAGCTATAACGCTCTCTAGGCCTATAAGCACTAATCACTCTCTAATCTTGTGCTTAATTATCTTGGATGATCACTTTAAGCACTATTGTGGCTTGAATTTCTTGTCAAGTGTTGACGAACTTCTCTGGACAACCACACCTTCAAATGACTGAGTGGAGGGGTATTTATAGCCTCAAACCCGCTAATTAGCCATTGCCCCAACGGCTCAGAAAATCTGTAAATACTGGATGATCCGGTGATAACAGTAGTACAAGTACCAGATCATCCGATGAGTACAACAAAAGAAACTAGCAGTTGGAACCCACTCAAACTCATATGTAAATACCAGATTATCCTGTGATGAGTCACTAAACACCAGACAAATACACCGGATTATCCTATGTGCATATGTTCATTTTGGAGCTCTCTAAAAATAATAGTTCGGTGTGTCCATTTTGTGAACACTGGATCATCCGGTGAGGTAAAAGACTATGCTCTAAACTTTCTGTGAACACCAGACTATTTTTTATTGTTCTCACCGGTGTAGCACCGGACTAATTTTGATATGAGTACTGGATTATCCGATCAGACAATTTTCAGTAGAACAATGTTATGTATTTTCGTTCTAAACTCCGATTTTGATGATCTTGGGCTCTATAAAAAGCTTTTTAAGAGCTCTACATTATTATACAAAAATATATCCCATTTGATCAACTCAAAATATTTGGAACAAATCCAATTCATTCATCTCTTTGTTCTAACTTCGGTGACTTCTCTTTTGTTTCATCTATGAGCCCTACTAAATCATATACTTGACAAATATGTTACTCATATTAACTATGTTATCATTAATCACCAAAATCATATACATTTCCTAAGATGTTCCTCTACGATCTTTCCAAGGGCATGTTCGCTATAATTGGCAACACCTAGCCGGTCCTTAGTGATTAGTGGTGTCTTGGTGAGCTCTTGGAGTTCTTATGGGAGCCTAAGAAGAGAGATGTGCTTAGTTTGATGCACGCCAATCTGAAGATGGATAAGTGAAAATCATGAGAGAGTACTTGAGTCTTGTTGACTCAAAAGGGAACTCTATCCTTGGTGGATGCTTCAACAAGAACTAAGGAAGTGCCAACTCTTTGATACCTCAGAAAAAATTCGGTGTTCTCTTGTTCATCTATTTCCTTTCCCGCATTTACTTTGAGCATTTATCTTCATGCAAGCTTTTAATTCCACAATTTGATTAGCGTAGTTGCTTGTTTGTGTAGTTGCGTTGTTCTAGCTTGTTAGATTAGTTATTTTATATTACTTGTAGGATAAGGCTGCTATTTGTTCTAGTTCTCGGTTGAAGTATTTTTATTTAGTGTCCAATTCATCCTCCTCTTGGGCCATTTGATCCTTGCACCTTTGACGCAAAGGAGGTGACAAATAGGCGTGAGGACTTTTGGTGTAGGCAAGCGTGGGTTGTTCAACCTCGAAGCGTCGCCATAGGGGTGGCTGATGACGGCAGCGGGCTGGATATTGTACCAAAGGGTGGCCTAGCTGGCGTTGACAGAGTGGCGGCCCAACTTTATGATGACGGGATGTGGTGGCGCTGCAGCACGAGTGGCCACATCATCGAACTTCAGCTTTGGTATAAGAAAATGAAAAATGTAACAAAAGGTCACGTGTGGGGTGAACATTATAAAAAAAAGTAAGATGTGTTCGATTATTTTGTTCCGCTCAATATAGGATTCTATTTTTACATGTGTCCTTTATTATTCGGGTTGGCATCGATTATGACCCAATTGAACACGCAAAACAAAAACAAGATTAGTGAAGGGTTTTCTCGATTTTCAAATTTTATAACAAGATTGCACCAACCACACAATTTTGGTACTAAGGATGCATTGCACCCACTGCGCACAAGTTTTGGTACCTAGGACGCATTTAACTCATTTAGGCCTCCTTTGGAATACAAATTGAAAAACGTAGGATTTAGAAAAATGTAGGAATAGGATATGATTGCAAGTAGTGAAGGATTGAAAATCAGAGGAATTTTGTGGGATGGGGTGTTCGGAACATAGAAAAAGGAAGAACACATTAATTTTTAAGTGAACAATAATCTCATTTGCTGTTTGTCAAACTGAGTAATAATCTTTCCCATCAAAGCCACTGACAGTGAGTCCACTATATCCACATCCCTACAAGTAGTGAAGGCTAAAAATTAAATCATAGCTTACCATGTCCCCTGCCCAGTTGTTCTATCCACTCATCTCCATCGTTCTCTCGAGCTCTACCCCATTAGTGGCTGCAACAGCTCTCTCTCTCTCTCTCTCTCTGGCAACGTAGCGTGCGTCAGAACGACCTCACGGAAGCGATGGTGTGGCCACCGCGCGTGAGCATCTTGGCCTTGGCATGTCAAGCCGCCCGGCGGCCGCATGGCAAACGGCGGGCGAAGGTGCGATTGCGTGGCGACGACCCGACGAGCAGCGGGCAACGGCTACACGAGCTTTCTTTTTTCTTATTCTTCTCGTTCTTGTTCTCATCTTCAGTAGCTAATGAGGACTATTTGCCTCGGTCCTACGCACGCCAGCGAAAAAATGAAATTAGAGTGGATGTTTGTAATCCTGTGATTTTCCTGTGAAATCGGTAGCAAAGGAATTTTTCCTCACTTTTCCTATGCCTCAATCCTACATTCCAAACGGTACTACAATTCCAAATTCCATAGGAATGAGAATTATGTGTTTTTCCTATAAAATTCCCTTGGGAATTATGTGTTTTTCCTATGAAATTTCTTGGATCCAAAGGAGGCCTTAACTTATTAACTGTAGATCCATCACTTACACTCCTCATTCCTCGATGTAAGGGTATCTCTGGAATGTAGATTCTCATATGAACAGGAAAAACTCAGGATGCCTTGTCACTTAAAATCCTACATAAGTTCGTTGAGAACGTAAAAGTTAAAAAAAAATGTTTGGATGTACCACGTGAAAGAACACATGATTTTTTTATGGGACGAGTTTCTTTAACAAAGAATGAGACGCATTGTGGATTGGATTTCTCAAACAAATTCTAGAATCCTCCAAAAGTGGAGGAAATGAATGAATCCTATGAAAATTTTATATACAATTCCTATGTTCCAACCCTACAAAATCCCTTCAAAATTCCTCTATTCCAAAGTGGGCCTAACGCAGAAACAACCAAAATGATGATAGACTACTAAGGAATCAAAATTCCATCGATAACTTTTTTTTTAACAAAATCACGCATGAATCGGACACAGCTCCAACAGGATAAATAAACCCTGTACCTAATTCAAAAATCACAAAACGCTGGTTCTACAAAAAAGAAACTAATATACACCTACTCACATGGGGTCCAGCCTGGGCCGCCACAGCTGCCGTTGAATCATCACAAACAAATGGAAAGGAAAAAGGGGGTGGGGGGGGGGGTGAATGGTGATGACAACTATAACAACTTGTTTCGCTTTGATCACTTCATTGTTTGCCCGTTTGACCGCTCCAGCTTGCGTGCTCCTCATGCAAGCGTCGATGGGGTGACGAATGTTCATTCACAAGGCTGTCTAGAAGAGCTCTTCAGAGTTGAGTTTGTTCCATGCCTCCTGTTTTATTTAAGTACAGATGAGAATTACTAAAACTAAGATGCCAAAGGGATACTGCGGGAAAACATTGAAATACAGAATTACAGAATTATTATCCCAGACCTTACAGATTTAATATCCAAGGAATAAGTAAAATAAACATAATTATTATTGAGAAGCCACAGAAATACAACCTCCTAATATTTAGATGTTATCCAGCACTCTTTCAACTAATAGATAAGCACATAGAGTAAATGGAAATAAGGTAAACTGTGAAGAGTACTAAGTTCAGAAATCAGCGCAGTACATTAAAAAATCCTCAATAGTTAGTCTAGATAGGAGGTGTCTAAGAGGCAGGATAATAGGTCATTGCTATGATTAGCGTTGATTTGACCGTAGAGGCATAGTAGCAGTACATATCTTCCCATGCACCGCCGGTGGTCCAGGGCTCCAGGCTGACACAAACAATCGTTGTAATAAACATTCTATTGTGGGCCATAAATCACATCAAACTTTCAAGGCGTGGTACTTTCTATGTACAATCGATCATCCTAGGACCCATCTTTATTTCCATGGACCGCACGTGATAATTTAAAATATTAACAAAGATGAGCAGTAAATGCCAAAAGACCGTAATTTTCGTCTTCAGCGAATGGTCAGTAGCTCTATAGTGCACAAGTTTCATATATAGGAAAATAATAATAATGAGCACTAGTTTTTAATGTCTTCACACCATAATGCATGGAAAGAAAAACAAGGATGAATAGCTCAATAAAACCATGGATGAATAGCAAGCTAGTACTCGGGCCATATTTTGAGAGCGATACACACCTTAAGGAGATCAAAAACCTTCTCAGCAATATATTTTTGCTGGAGATTTGCACCTTTTTGTTGTACCTTATCAGGATGAATGCACAATGTTGCTTTCCTATAAACTTTTTTAACAGCAGCAGCAGTGATCAAATCAGTAAGGGACACAGGCTGCCATCCACATTCTGGCCAAAGTACCTGTTCATTTAGAATATATGAATTTATATTAGGAAAGCCACATAACATCTCTTGTAATCTCTTTTGAAGGGAGATATAAGCTATACAAGCATACAAAACAAGATGATTAAATCAACAAACTAAAGTAGATTCTGCCTGTAAGCAATGCTCCTGTGCATGACTAGAGGTCCTGCATGCTTTATTAAGTAGGCGTCATGCTTTATTAAGTAGGCCTCAGAATTACTTGCTAGGAGCTGCCATTTTGCAGTATCTCGGATGCAGCTAGAGTTTTGGAGCATCATGGATGCAGCAAGTGACGAGAGTATGAAGCCATAGAGATGTTTCTGGAGTTAGCGAAAAAAGATACCGAGCATACCTCTATGGATGTGTAACCTTCAAGTATTGCTCACAACAAGGGATAATGTTTTGATTGCCAGCACATTTTGATGGTTTGGTATGTGGTAAGAGGCAAATTTTACTTCTATTACTGTCCTACCACATATTGCTAGAAACTAATCAGTTTCAACCAGCATATATGCAACATTTACCAAACTAATTCTAAAGATAACCTGGTACATCACATTCAAACATGAGCAAGCGAGCAAAACTATCAGATACCACCTCAATACCACGATTCTGGTCAACTCAACTGAAATTAGTTTGATAAAACCAGATGCTGGGACTCCTACCAGTGATTCGAATGCTTAACAAAGCAACCTCCTGACCAAATATGAACATGAGGTGCGATATGTTGACCATGATGCATCCACAATAAGAAATGCAGACTATACTTGTAAAATCACAAAGCCACAGTGGATGTCATAAGTCATTGATTCCAGTACACAAGGGAAAGGACAGCATGCAGCTTTCTGTTTAAAGAAGAAGAACATCCACAGATGAACAGAAAATTGACAAAAAATAAGGGTTAATTTGTTTTCGGTTTAGCAGGTTCAACTCACATATTGCAAAGTTGATAGTAATGCACGTAAATTGCCTTCTTTTCCAGCAGCCCATCGTTTAATCTCGAAGTCCAGTGTTTCCGCAATTCTCTGGAATTATCAGACAACACAGTTAGAAGGAACTAGCTACCATGAGACAATAAAGTGCATCTAAAAGGACCAGTGACATGCTAGACAAACAGGCAACTACGGAACTGCCAGCTTATGAAAATATATGGAGATTACCATTATAACTCATGCTTTATAGAAGAGACTAGACTGAAAGAAGTAGATTCAGTTATGCAATGTGTTTACAACATAGTACTTACATGTCTTTCTGCTTGATCTCTTTGAAGCTGCATGTCTCGCTCATTCTTCTCAGCCAAAGCCTTTGCCTGCATACAGAATGAAGATAATTAATGCCATGCATCACAGTTTTTTTATCCGAAAAAGAAGCTTAACATAAAATGAAACCATGAACACACAACAATTATCCACAATACCAATTTGTAATAGAAAGCTATGGCTGGTAATCTATTTTAATTAAAATTATAGCAACATTACAGCTCGTTCTTGAGTTCTTTGTTGCCTCTCAAACCTAGCCCGTCTTCTTTCATCACTTTCTCCCTCAATTTCTTGAAATTCTTCAGATGATGTAGGAGCTAAAAAAAATACAAATAAATCAAATACACTGTTACTGCCATAAGATGAGAAACACTGGCATTGCAAAATTTCAGTACTGCTAAGTTTTCAATGATCAGTACCTCCTCCAAATATTGCAGAAAGGTCATCTGCAATATTTGTTGTAGATGATGCCTTTTTCATCGATGCTGAAGCGGAAGTCGCTCTGTGTGATGCATCAGCCCCTCTACTTTGTGTTTGAGAATCAAACATAGAATCCTGATATATGCAAAATTGGAAGAACATTAACGGAAAAAAATGCGATGAATACAAATCAGAAGTGCATATTCTGGTACAGTAATCACCACTGTTGGAGCCCTTTGCTTCGGAGCACTATTAGCTCGGGCACCCATACCAAAGAAGGACTCAAGATCATCTGGTTTACTCTGTTTTTCTCTTGCTGCTGCAGCGGCGGCGGCGGCCTGCCTTTCCCGAGCCTCAGCAGCTGCCCTTTCCACTACTACTCGTTCAGCTCTTCTCCTTGCTTCTTGCTGAGCTCTCTCAACAGCAGCTCTTTCTGCTGCAGCCCTATCCCTGGCTTGACCAGCAGCCTTCTCCTTAGCTTCAGCAGCCGCCCTCTCCTTTGCTTCTGCAGCAGCCCTCTCTGCTCGCTCTTTAGCATCCACTGCAGCCCTCTCGCGTGCTTCCTGTTGAGCTCTTTGCACAGCAGCACGCTCTGCACGTTGGCGTGCCTCCCTCTCTGCTTTCGCACGAGCTTCCGCAGCTGCTCTTTCCCGTGCCTCCTTTGTAGCCCTCTCCACCGCTTGCCTAGCCCTCTCTCTTTCTCTCTGTCGCTCAAGTTCCCTCTCTTCTTCAAGTCTTCTTTGCTCTTTCTCCTCTCTTTGTCTCATCTCTCCCTCTTGTTCTAGTCTATCCTTTCTCTCTTTTGCCTCATGATCCTGGGCATACGACTTTGCTTCATCATTTTGTTCCTGCTGTTCCCTATTTCTAAGCTTTGCATCACGTTCTCTTTCTCGAACTTCCTTGGCATGTTTGAACTTTGCCTCAGCTTTATCCATGGCTTCTTTCATAGCAGCTGCAGATGCTGCTGCTGCTGTACTTCTCTGAAATTCTTCGTCGTTAAAAGCATCGGCATTCTGAGACTTGCCCATTGCAAAATCTTCTAGTTCATCTATCGATGAAACACCAGCTTGATTTGATGAACTTCTGTGATTATTATAGTTTTGGCTAGAATGCCATAGATAGTCACCATCCTTTCCTTTTGCTTTTGATCCATGTTGTTGGTTTTGCTTAATTGCAAGATGTGGTGGTGGTCTTGAAGGTGGTGGAGCATTAGTTGGCTGCGTGAAGAGGGGAATTTCAGAAACTGTGAGCCATATCTCACCTTCGGATTCATCAGATCTTGGTGACTGATCATTTATACCATTCCCACTGTATTTCTCTGAACCAATGTCAACATGGACATCTGAATATCGGGCAGACTGTGACTTAGGAAAGATATTTTCAAAGTTCTCCACAGAAGGTTGTTGGGCAGAGTTCCGTTTGGGAAAGCTTTGGACAGGGCTTGAATCTCGGACTTTGCTCGAGTCATTCCTATCTTTTGGGCCATTGTTCACATCTGAGGTAAACAAAGGTTCTGATTTAGGGGTCTGGTTGAAAGTGCTTGCATCCTCAAACAGACCGCTGCCGGCCGCAGTATTTTCACGGCTTTTCCCTTGATATTTTGCAGGTTTACCCAATTCATCTAAGGGATCCGTGAATATCCCAGGGGATGGATGGGCTGAGGATGAAGTTGTTTCAAGAACAACAAAGGGGTCACTTGCCATGCTAACTGTTGGCTTAGATCTTGACATGGAAGCCTTCTTTTCTTTAG
Organism: Phragmites australis; assembly: GCF_958298935.1. Taxonomy (NCBI): domain Eukaryota; kingdom Viridiplantae; phylum Streptophyta; class Magnoliopsida; order Poales; family Poaceae; genus Phragmites; species Phragmites australis. The sequence goes on along the minus strand of NC_084942.1, from coordinate 20,487,014 downwards.
CACCAACAGTCTCTCTGAAGTCAAGAAAATGACGAAAGTTACTAAGTGAACATGTTTAGAAGGAAGTGGGCAAAAAATAGCACAAAAAGGGCAACCATTCATACAAACACAGCAAGTTCACAAATGACTTTGTTTTCTGCATACATAACACTAAATAATCTATTAGACCATTGAATGAAACATTAGGTCCTAAGCATGTATGGGAACCCAAATGTCAAAAGGCGCTAAAAAAATTTGACCACCATGGAAGCTAATCCAAGACCCTTCAGTATTTAAAAAGGTTGAAAACTTGAAATTTTCAAAGAGCAATCAGAAGCACTTGAATCCACTGCATCTGCATTTTCAATATCATGTTTGATAAGCTTGACTCTGAATAAGTAATTGTAGATTAAAAAAAGTTGCTTTGTTCAACAATATATGGGCATTAGATGGCCAGCATATCGCCTCAATTGGATGTGTAACTTAATAAAGATGGAATCTGTATGAATAAGTACAGAAACGTCCAAGGCAAATTACACCTAAAATAGTTCAAAAATGCATTCCTTGTTCAAGGGAAATATTTCTAACATATTAAATTGTTTAAACTTAAAGTTGGTATGGCTATCACCTCAATTCAACATGTATGCAACAGCTCTCCCCAAGAAGGTTGGTATAGTTGCCTTATAGGAATATGGGACATGGCTCAGAAATTTATACTAAAATGCTAAGTTTCGAAGAAAACTCGGCATTTGATCTCATAAAGAAAAGTATACAAGCTACCAAGATTATCATAATTGTCTAAATTTACAAATAAATGTTGCAATCTACTGCTCATATTCTAACAAGACTGTGCATAGTGATCAGGCCTGAAAGCATTATTTAAATTTACTCAACAATTCAACTTTTGAGCAAGCCTTTGTAAACCATATTCCAGCATGAAATCCATCAAAGTACACAACTTTTTAATCAATTCATCTCGGCTGGCACACAAAGCTCTTATGGCACAAATTGAATAGAGTTCTACCAACATTAACCATGATCTATCAATTCAATCAAAATTCTATGAACCTCTTATCATTCTACTTAAAAATACCCAAACCGGCCAATCATACACTACAAACAAGTAAACCAAATGAATATAGCAAAAGAGTGCATGCAATTCTCAATCAAACTCTAGCACATGTACTGTGATCAATCTAAATGACCTACATTGAACCCATCATATGTCACATATCAACATAATGCAATAAAGGTCCAAGCAACTCGCAGCATATAAGCTTGGCTGAGAAGATGCATTGACATCAGTATAAATACAACAACAACAACAAAGCCTTTCAGTCCCAAACAAGTTGGGGTAGGCTAGAGATGAAACCCATAAGATCTTGCAAGTCTAGTCATGGCTCTGGCACGTGGATAGCTAACTTCCACGCACCTCTGTCCATGGCTAGTTCTTTGGTGATATTCCAGTCTTTCAGATCCCTCTTTACAGACTCCTCCCATGTCAAGTTTGGTCTACCTCGACCTCTCTTGACATTATCCGCACGCTTTATTCTTCCGCTATGTACAGGCGCTTCTGAGGGCCTGCGTTGTATATGCCCAAACCATCTCAAACGATGTTGGACAAGCTTCTCTTCAATTGGTGCTACACCAACTCTATCACGTATGTCCTCATTCCGAACCCGATCCTTTCTTGTGTGGCCACACATCCATCTCAGCATGCGCATCTCCGCTACACTCAACCGTTGGACATGTTGCCTTTTAGTTGGCCAACATTCTGCGCCATACAACATCGCAGGTCTAATTGCCAGATACATTTAAAAAAAATACCAGATACATTTCCAGACATTTCTCCAATAAGTTATTTGAATTACCATGAAGTCATCAAGCCTATCATACACTAATAAGCTAAAAGTCTGCGAGATATGATCACTATTAAATGCACGCCATAACCAACGGAAATGGACCATTCTTCCAAACAAAGTTTGAGATAATTTTCGTGGCGTAGAGCTTTACATATACCATAAATGGTTTACTACCTCACTAGTATGAATTACCAAATCAAACGCAGGACACATTAGCAAGCGAGAATCTACTCGATAAAACATCCAATAAATGAGGCAGCATAATTTGTCCAACTCAACAAGCATTCACATGATCCGACCGTTACCGAGTATTGACAAAAGCTACTGGTTCACTTGACCAAACCGCCAAAATTATACCTACCATGCACAGCTAGACCGCCCATATCGACAATATAGCATTCAACGATCCCGTGCACATTGAATTGCACAGAAAGTGCGCAGTTGCTCACCTTCGCCGTGCCGGGCTACTCCCGCCAAAGCCTGGGATCAAATCATCAAACCCGGTCGACGCTGCAGCTGGCTCAGGCTTTCTCTTCCCCTCGACCTCTTCCCTTGCCTCCGACTTCTTCCCAAAGCCCCCAAGCAGGTCGTCGTATGCTGGGGTCGGCGCGTGGCTCCCCCCGAACACATCATCATACCGCGCCGACGAACTCTTCACCCCGGGGACCCCGTCGAAGATGTCGTCGTCGTAGACCGGCTTGTCAAACACTGGCATGGACGAGTGCTTTGGCTTCGGCGGCGCTGCTGCTGATGGTTCCTTGAATGAGTCGAAGATGGAGTCGAGGTTGGCCGACGGCGACGGCGACGGCGACGGCGTGGACTTGGGCGGCGGGGCCGATGCCGCGTTCCCGAAGAGGTCGTCGTACGATGGTGCGGAGGGGGCGGCGGTGGAGGCCGAAGAGGATCTGGTATTGGGCCAGGCGGATCCGGAGGGCACCGAGGAACGGGCGGCCGACATGGGCGCGGCCTTCCCCTGCGGGCGGAGGCCGAAGTCGCGGGCCAGGAGGCCCTGGAAGTCGTCCATGGCAGGCGCGGCGGCCACGAGGATCACTGGATCTGAGGATCGTTCACACGGTCCCTGCGCCTCCACCGCCTGCCGATCGGCGCACGTGCAGGGGCGCGGGAGCGCGAGGAGGCAAGGTGGATCTGGGCAGGCGCGCGGACCAGCGGTGTAGACACGAGGTTTGAGGCCGTGATCGGAGAAATGGGTAGGCGGAGGCGGAGGGGTCGCCGCAGAAGCAGCGCCGCCGGAGATGGAGGAGAGGCGAATGGGGGGGGGGGGCGAGAGGGAGAGAGAGAGAGAGAGAGGGTGGGGTGGGGAAGAAGGTAGTGTCTCACGCGGCTGTCTTGGTGGGGTGTCTGGCGAGCGGGCCCGGGGGGCGCGGGTGTATGTGGGGGATATCATATCATCGTTCCCGTGGGGTCGCTGTCCCGCGGGGCCCGGAGAAAAGTGAGAGGAGGCGTCAGGAGGAAATGGTTTAAACCAGTTCCTGCCACTGGCACGTGGGCCTACATGCTCGTGGGTCCGACATGTATGCCACCGATCGAGTGTGGTGGGTGGTGGGGTGGCGCGAGGGCGTCGGCGGATCCGCTCGTCGTCCGTCGTCGGAGTCTCGGAGATACGCGCGAGCGAGGTGGGGGGGATTCGGTGTGTGGGACCGAGCGGGAATAGGGTGCGTGGAGTGGAATCATTGGCCTGCTCGGTGTACCGTGTTATGCAGTGTGGTAGTGGCGCGAGTGGAGGAGGAGCCCCGGGCCCGCGCCCGTCTTTTCGCCTCGTGCACCGTGCGTAAGCCTAACCAGCCGTAGCACGTATTACAACAGAGTTAATTCACATTTCGGCTTTGAAAGCGTAAAGAGAGGTATACGCTAACACACTATCGAAGAGTATAGAGCTCAGGGTGGTGGTGAGGGGTTGCAACACGTAGGTCAGAGTTGAACGGAGCAAGAACATATCTGATATGAAATTTGAGATCTTAAACTTGATCTGACCTAAAATAGTTACTGGGTATAAAATAAACCTGAGCTTTATAAGGGACCTGAGACTCGAGACTTGATCGCTATAGTGTACAGTGGAAGGGCGCAAGCGGGCCGACAGTGGCTTACTACGTGAGGGTGGCGCAGGCAAGGTGTAGTGGACTGTATGAAGGAGAGACGACGACAATGTTCTAGGGGGCGGCGGTGGACTGCGCGTAGGCGAGGCGGCGACAACGTCCTGCGAGAGGGTGACGGCGTAGTCACGAAGGTGGTGGAGCCTCATAGGAGGGCGTGGTGAGGCAGCAACGGATTACACGAGGGTGGATGCTATGGCAACGAAGCCGTGCTTGCGAGGTGGCAACATGTACTGCAAGAGGATGGTGGCAGCGGAGCCACGAAGGAGAAGGGTAGTAGAGCCCATAACGGTGACCGACGGGGGCGCAGGGCCCCTTAGACCCGAGCAGTTAGGTTAGGCCCATGGTTGTCTCAGGGCTTGAGGCCCGTGGGGGCACCCATGGATGCCGAATCAGCCTGGCCCCGAACGGTCAGGACTCGGACCTAGGCCCCATAGGGCGATTTCAATTTTCTTAAGCGCCTCATGCTACACTGTGCTGTGTGTCGTTAGCTTCTCCTAATCCAAAAGCCTTGAGGAGATAGAGGCCATGGCCGTCCTTGTAACGACAGCGTCACCCCTTGTCGGGACCAGTCGCTGGCCCTGCGCCACTGTACGGCTGTCGACATCCCTGCCTTTTGCCGCCTTCACGAGGCCCCGCACTTGGCTCGGGCTGGGGATGAGCGTGAGGGGAGTGAGAGGGCTGCCAGGATTCAACATGGATCGTATGAGTATCCACTGGTATAACGACAAAGATCAGCCACGTCTTTCCCGATTTTATGCACTGTTTTGCTAATCTCTCATTTTGTTTTATTTATCCAATCTCCTTCACCTATATGTGACTTTATTGAATAGCTCGACATTGAGCAAAATGAAGACCAGAAGCGGTGGATCGATATGACCGTGCGGTGGAGGAGGGAAGCTTACGCACGCCGGGAGTACGAGCAACAGCAAGAAGAACTACATCTAAAACGGCAGGAAGAAGAGCGCATGAGGAAAGCAACGCAGGACCATACCACGGCTCAGGCCTGTGAAGCTGAGAGGGCAAAGAAGCAGGAGAGAGCCCGTCGCGTTAAGGTGGCAAATCTCGATGCCCTGCGAAAGGGCAAATATCCTAGGTGCACTCAATAGAGAGTATCTAATATAACACGGCATGTTTCCACTCCCTAAGGCATGTTACGATTAGGAGCAGTGCACTATTAAGTGGGTCTTTATACGAACCGTACATGGCACATTTTTTTATTGTCGTGTATTCGTGGTTATAGTTCCATGTAATGTTTTCCACCGTATATATAATCTTATGTTTGTCGCTGTTTATAACCTTATTGCCGCGTAATATGCTACGAGTACTTCACATCTATAATTTGTTCAAAAAATTGATTTTGTATCCTCCCAACAATACGTAAACTAGTTCAAAATATCGATATATGTACAACGATCCATTTTTTCCAGAATATCGCTACCCCATTATACCGTATTAGCTATTTTTTTACCATTTTAATTCCAAATTTTGTAACATATAAATTTCAAATATTGAGCAATACAAATGTACAATTAAAAAAAATCAAAGCTAGGCCTACCCGTCCGGTGAAAGAGCGGTTGGCAACTACCCGCTCTCTAAGAGGGCAGTTAGCACCACCCGTTCTTTCAAAGAGCGGCAGACGCCTATTTTTACAAATATTATCACGAACGGTCTATTTATTTAAATTTTTAATAAAAAATATAAAAATAAAAATAAAAAACTCGTCGGATCCGTATCTACCACACGCCGTCGTAACGGGTAGCGAGCGCGCTGGTTGTAGCGGGGCTGTGCGGTTTTCTGGCTTGAGCCTGGGCTACGTGAACGTCCATCTACAGGCAGGCCCATGGGGCAGGGCTTCAGGGGAGACCGCCCTGGGCCCCCGGAAGTCAGGGCCCCTAGCCCATCTATGTAGCAAACCTATCCTATATGCTATGTGGGCCATCTGCTAGCCCCAAATCCGTGGTTTCCATAGGCTAGGCCGAGTCTACGGTCTTAACTAGAAAAGGTCCAGCCGTCCAGGCCGTAAATCACGTTCCGTCCTCTTTCAACCGAATTTTTTATTTATATATTTTTATTTCCAAAATTTGGAAAAATACGTGTCCGTTTTGAAAATTTATAGATCTATACGTCTGTCGCTCATTGATAGGTGTCGCGCATTCAACAGATGACAGGTTTAAAATTTTTAAAAAATGTTATGTTCTAATGCTCTCAAAATTAAAACCACTATTGAAAAAGTCTTGCACAATTTTAAAAAAATTGTGTTATAGATGATGCTATCATTTAGCTCTCCGAAAATTTTCAGACAAAAATATGACACATAAGATGAGAAATAAAAAATATTACAAGTAATTGTTTGAGTTGAAATTTTTTAAAAAGCTAGATTATAGCATCCTTAACACCATAAAAGTTATGTGGTTAGGAGTCAGGACCGGCCCTGTCTACAGGTCCACCAAGTGGTTCAGATTAATGCTTACCAATGGCTATGACGCACCTGGCGATTGGCGCGACGATGGGTTTGCTGGTGGTTTCATGGATCACCGTCGTCCTCCTCGGCGGCTTCATCTCCGTGCTGGAGAAGTTCTTTTGGCGCCTTATGGTGATTACCCTCGTTCAAATAGATGGATTAGTTATCTCATCTCCGTTTCATTTGCTTCTCTTCTACGGAAATTCCATTTTCCCAAAATGTATCTTATTTTTTGTCGACTTTCACGCTTCCATATTGCTTTCTTATCTCAAAGTCCTATCTAACAGTTTCTTCCTTTTGCCACATTGTATATGTCTTTAAACTGTTGAGGGGTTCAAACTGAAATGTTTTCTCCAGAGTGGGGTTCCTGTCGAAAATAGTGGAAAAAACTGAGCAAGGAACCGTTCAAGGGAGCAACAGAAGAGTGGTAGCGGGCGTGTTATTCAAAATTGAAAATAATACTACCATATTACCAGTTTACCACTCCAACTGCCACTTTTTGGCGCGCATGAGAGCTAAGGAACCGATTCTTGAGAATCACAAGGAAGAAATGAAGGAACAACCTGCAGCAGGGAGTGCAGTTGATTAGAGGTGAGCAGCAGCCCTAGCTATGAGCTTGCTTTTTTTGGCTATAATTTATTCCTTTCCTCCACACAATACGCAAACAAAGCAGACGCTTTAGTCTTTGTTTCCTTTCAATAATCCTGCCTGGGTCAAACTTTAAGGCTTTCAGCCGAGATATGATTCATCTCCACCTAGCTGCAGTTCGAGCAAGGAGGCCTCGTCTTCTCGCCGTCTTGCAGGTGGGATGACAAGTATATGTTTCTGTTATTTTCTGCTTTAGTTTTCTTTTTCTGTGTCTAGTCTCTCTTTTTTTTCCAAATTACATCGCGTAACCCAAGAAAGAGCTGACCAAGTATAATATAGCTACAATGAGTCATTTGTTTAACTGATCGGAGAATCACAAGTCAGCAATTTTGCTTGCGCATTCTCAGCTAGGATGCTCGCACACTGCAAGTCTTATACTTGTTTTAGCGGTTGGAGGAGTGAACATGCTGTGCTGTGCTATGCTATGCTATGCTATGCTAATGTATCTAGGGTTCCTGTGTTTCAGTCGAGCTTGGCTCGTTAGGGAAGAAGAATGGCTCGCCCGTATCCCATCGACGAATCCGAATGGAAGGAAGTAAGGTTCATCAACAATTATGCCGTGTTCATGGGGTACCTGCTGATGGGCGTGAGGGGCTAGGTTTCCTGGTGCTCACATGGTCCACCGTTGTCCTCCTCGGCGGATTCGTTCCCAATCTGTCTAACAAGGACTTCTGGTCTCTCACAGTAATCACACTCATTCAAACTGTCGGGTGAGTCTCATTACCGTTTAATGCATGCATGTTTACTGGTTAATTTGATGCTCAAATTTCCACCTAAACTTATGAATGGATGATATACAGATATAGTAGTACTTTCATTAGCTCCTGTTTTCTGAGTGTTCCTAGCTATATGGTAACTTCGTATAAGTAAATGAAACTCGATCCGCTTTTAGTACTAACTAGCGAGCAATTTCCATTTTGGCGCTTCTTTCCATCATGATTGGTAGCCATTCAAATAAAGCAAGCGATGGGCAGCGCGCTCCTCGAATTGAAATAGTTGTATTTGTCATTGAAACTGATGAAATAATTATAAGGGCCTGTTTTGAACAAAGAAATTTCACTAGAAGCAATCCAATCCAGTAAGAATAGGAATTTTTTTTCCCATGTTCCAAACTGGGCCATATGTATCATACTTAGGAAAATAGCCTCAATACATACATCAACAATTCAACACTAAGCATCAATTGACAAGGATGGTGGATTGGTTCACAGTCCATTCATCTGACATATTCCTTTGTTACACTAAGGGCATGTTACTTAGCCTTATTAGTGAACATGGTTGGACAAGCAAAACAGTACTAGTGTCTTTCAATTTCTACCATCCAAACAAAAATGAATCTTGAGCTCTATTGGATCCACCATGGGTGAATTCAAGACTCTAAAATGATAAACGTGCACACATATGTACGATTCATCGAATGTTAAACCGGGTATTGAGGTCCATCCACCAACAGGTTCACCCAATAGCTAGCCTCAGCTAATGAGTGTATCCGCCTCCTCTACTCGTCTTTCTTTCTCTTCTGCCTTGGCTGCCACGCATCTCCCTAACTCTCAGCCCTCCTTGAGTATTGCCAACATTAGATCCTACTCTTGATCTTGTTGACACGAGATATATGCAAATAAATTAATATTACAAGGCGCATGGGTAAATTTTGCTTTTCATGCGGAGTAGGCTAGATCATTGGATTCATGAGGAATCTGCATTGAAGTACCTAATGTTTATTAACCAACTTTAGACATTAACCCAAATAGATAGCATATGTAGCGTAGATCCAATTTTAGAGTTGTTTAGTAGATAGTTGAGTTACGTCACGAAAGATAATTGACCTAATCATGGAACCCAATTTAATCCTAATCATTATCTAATGATTGTCAGTTGAGTAGATCAAACTACCAAAGAGAGACAATCCTAGAGGGAACGCCTTCTCGCATTTATCTCTGCCACAGACCGGCTACAAGTATTCCATGTGTTGAATAGGCTAGCAAGGAGCTACAATGCTCTATCTTAAAGGATTATGAACCTCGTCGCCATCCCAAAATAGATCTTATCCCAGTGGTATCACAGCCCCAAGAATTCACCTGCTATATTTCTCTCAAACAGATCATATCTATCAAGGACGCCGAGCAATTGAACATAACTCAATTAGCAAGGATCGTCTACATAGATAACCACCAAGACTACAACTATTAGCTGAAATGATCAAGTAACATAATGTAGAAGAATACTGCAAATTGTGGCAATCGATGCCCTAGTTGGTGTTGGCTCGCATGAGCCTAGCACTAACTAGTGCCAGGGTTGTGCTGACGAGCGCTAATTAGTACGGGCTCTCGAGGCTAGGTAGGGCTTCTAGGTCTCCTACAAGGTCTTATATATATAAGCCTTCCACCAAAAGCCCTCGTGATGAAGAAGAAAAGCAATCAGCCTGCGGAGCAGAGGTTGGTGCCAAGTGGGTTTGGCCCTCCTGGAGGTCAGCGGCTTGGTATACTTTAACTATAGCAGACACAAATGTGTACATGCTCCTCCCAACTATATACACCTCCTTGTCCTACCTGGCATTATATTTCTCCTTGAAGGCCATGGTCAAGCGTGCTACCAAGATGTATAATATATTTGGAGATGCACAGGGAAGCCAATGACTTATCTGTTGCTTTTTGGATGTACAACACCATCTCTAAAGAAATTATTGTCCTCGATCATCCTTAGACCAAGCGCCACTGCTCATGTATGAGCACTTAAGATTCTTCCGCACCATCAAGATGTTTTGTATCCTTCATCTTGATACTCAATTCTGCAACACTACCCAAGGTGACATGACAATCATGGTATAGTACGTGTGAAAAGCTAAGACCTTTGCACGTTCTCTCAGTGCTGGTCAAAAGATCTTATATGAAACCCTAGTTCTAACAATTTTTTGTGGTTTGAACGGGAAATCCCACACCATAATCTCCGCCTAAGTTTCCTTGCCCTCCTTCCTCGAGACTAGATATCTTCTTCTCCAACACAACGACACCTCCTCCTACCCCTACCTCACTCATCTCTTCCACCGGCCACAACAAACTCGTCCTCTTCCAACAACACTCGCTCAAAATCTTCATCAAGCTAGCACAGCAAGAATAATCGCAAGAAGTCCAAAGGCAGAAAAATCATGCTGGTTCCCATGGCAACTCCTCTTTGATGCCGTTGTCGCCACCCTAGTTCCAGTGGCGCGGATCCACAAAAAATTGAAAGGATGTGCCTTTTCTAACATGACATATCATATATACTATATCACAAGTCCAATAAAATTAAAGATCAAATTAAGAAATATGCAATATAAATTGTTCAAATAAGAGTACCAGTTAATTTTACATGAATATAAATTGCAAATTATCTAAAATAATTACAACTTTCCTCTTCATATTTGAGACCTTCAAGGCTACAAATCAAACTATCAAAGCCTATCAAGTATTCCCTCCGGTTTTAAATACTTGATGCTTTGATTAAGATCCGGTCAAACTTTTAATTTTTTTACCATCAATAGCTTCTAAAATATTTAGCATAAAATCATACATGTAGATTTGTCTTGGAAAATACTTTCATAATATTATATTTCTATTAGATATTATAACTATATTTTGTAAGCTATTGATGGTCAAAATTTTCAAAGTTTGACCAGATCTTAGTCCAAACGTCAAGTACTTAAAATCGGAGGGAGCAATTCAATAGTTCAGAATTTAAGAATTCAACAGGGGCAAGATGTGATAGTTTGCTATTCATAATATGTTTGCTATGTTTCCACAAAGAATTCAACATAGCATATGTCTGCTATTTATAATTCAAAAATCAAACTAAGTAGTAAGTAACTATGACTATCAATCAAATACTATGATGGTTCAAAATTCAGAAATCAATCTAGCCCTGCCATTTGATTGATGCTATTAAGAATTCAACAAAGAATTCTGGACTATGAGTACCAATCAAATGCTTTCAAAATCAAGTAATCAAACTAACTGCTAGCAGTATAGACCATGGGCGATTGGGGCACTAACGAGCGTGGTCGCAGGCGTGGCTAGTGGGTGGTGGTCGACTGGCAATGGTGCATGGGCACTGGCGACCGAGTCACCAACCACAGCACCCAACACGGCTACATGGGAGGGCACCAGGGTTGTGGCTGACAGCGGCCCACGGTGGCGAAACGACGCTAAAGATTGGGGATCTAAGAGCGCTCAGAGCGGCTCGGTAGCCGGGTCGGCACTCCAGTCTCCGATGTGGCGCGATCAGCCGAGGCACGACAGTTGACAGGCGGGCACTGGAGTTGAGTGATGACGACTGGTTGGTTCGGCGAGGCGGTGACTCCGGCTGGATGGTGGAGCCTAGAGCTGGAGGTGCGGGCAGGGTGGCTAGGGATAGGGTGAGCAGGGGCGTCGTCCTGTAATGGGGAGTTGGGGATGGGAGAGTTGGGCTGGGCTAGATCCTGAGATCTAAGGGTACTCTAATTTTTTTAGGTGGGCCGAGGCCCACCCGGTGACCTTCTGGATCCGCCCCTGCCTGGTTCATTCCTTGGCTTGGAAATTTCTAGATGTGACTTATCCAAAATATCTCTATGCCACATCCATGTTTTTATCTCCCAATATCATCAGTTAATGTTTTATTGTGTCACCATCGTCGTAGGCTATCAAGGCTCACCTTGCACATGACAACCCTATGTTGCTACTCTTCACAGAGTTGAGAACATGCTAGACCAAGTCACTTCAACTCCTTAGAATAGTCGGACTTTGGTGTATTTGCTCATCTCGCCTTGGACTCTCTAGTAATCTCTTCTCCTTCCAACCTCTACCAAGTTCTTCAAAGAGTGGCGTGCCTCACTTCCATCCACCAGCTCATTTCCCTCCCTAAATAAGTTCAGTGGGAGGTTATATCACAAGGTCAAGGAGGGTCTTAGAAAAACGATTACATGAGATCGATCTATCTATCTTTAGATAAATATATAGTACATGTGATAAATAATCACTATAATAAAAACATCTTTTTTAGATAATGGAAAAGAGTTTCTAGCCTCTACACTATATAATGCACACGACCTAGTTCATTATTACACCATTGTTTCAAGAATCTGTCAAAATAAAGCAAACTACATGATAAAAGGATAATCATCCCCCCACATAGTATGTTGTTAGACCACCACCCATTCTTTGCGAATATCTCCATAGCGACAATCTCTGATCTTTGGCATGCCTTCCATGCTACTTCCATGTCTTCCTCTTTCTGTAACAAATTCCAGTGGCGAAGCTAGTATGTTCCTCTAAATAGCACCTGCATGAAAGAAGTGGTTATCTTGTTTTTGTCAAAAGTGATATTATTTCGGCATAACCATATAGCCCAACATAAAGCAGTTATACCCATAATAATTTTATTCTCTTGCTTTTTCCCAACACCCCTAAGCCAATCACCCATCATATGTGTAATATTTGTAGGAGTGTTTATATCCAGAGCAAGTTTGAAAATCTGGCAAGCTGCCTTAGTGATATGACAATCGAAGAATAGGTGTTGTATGTTTTCACTATAAGCACAGAAACAACACTTTAGGTTCCCGTTCCAATTACACTTTGCTAAGCTATCTTTGGTCAAAATGATACCCCTCACCACATACCAATTTTTTTTTTATTTCGTAACTTGCCTCTATAAATCAACATATTTTATTGTAGATACATTTGTTGTGGCACTTTAGAAGGTGCCTCAAAGTGTAGAGACATTATTTCAGATATTGTGGACAAAGACTATGTGGAATAGACTGTAGAGGCATTCTTCGAGGCATTTTGTAAATTGTCAATACAATAATGATGTAGATGTATTTTTTGTGTCATTTTCAAATTAATTGTATCTTGTAGAAATGTTATTTGAGGCTTGTTTTGTTCTCTAGAGACAATATTTCAGACATTTGAGGCATCATATAAACTACTCTTAAGAATAATATCCTAATAAAAGCAAGTTAAGTTGTGAGGGTGAGATGGTTAGTATGGCGTGTCTAGTGAATATTTGTATATGAGGTCTTGAGTTCGAGAATTGATTCCTCCAAAACTATCGAATTTTAATAATATATTTTACACTACAACAAAAAATGTCTCTATGTTTATTAATGCATTGCATAACGCCTCTATAAAAATGCCACCAAGTCTATAGAGATGATTTACAAAGTGTCACTACTATCCTAGAGTCAATGCATGAGAAGACATTTATGTGCCATTTTAGAAAATGACTATGATTGTGTAGAGACAAGAAAAAAGTGTCACTACTATATAAAAAAATTGCCTCTACAAGCCAGTTCTCCTATAGTGAATCTTGCATTGCTATTAATTACAAAAATTAACATCAGACTCGATATGATCAAATATGTGGCCATCTTCTTACTACGAATATTTCATCTTATCTACTTAATATTCCATATAAGGCACTTTTCTCAATCATCGTTGTCACCCTTAGGACCAACTTGTTAGTCCAACATCTTAAACTTTTCTTTAAGAAATCATGCCTTGATTATCTTCTCCAAGCTAGCGGTCCCTTGGACCGAACAATCACTACTACAAAAATTCAGATCCTTGACAGCTCATTGGTCACTATTGGTTTTAAAAAAAACGTACATGATAACATTATGACTAAGGAGCTAAGAACCATTAGTGATACTTCATTACCACGCAGAACCGCATGTTTTAAGGGACACAAGAGGTTTAGATAATTTCGAGGCGTTACAGAAAGCATTGAAGGAACTTTTGTATGAGGAATCGAAGGGTTGTGGTAAGGAGTTTACGGTGTTGCATTTGGTGCTTGAACTTCTAAGGTTGAAGGCCAGCAATAGATGATCTGATAAGAGTTTCTCGGATCTATTGAGTCTCTTGGCAAACATGCTTCCGAAGCCTAACTCCATGCCCACCACCACTTATCAGGCGAAGAAGCTTATCTGTCCATTGTCATTGGATGTACAAAATATATATGCGTGTCCGAACCACTGTATCCTCTACCGTAAAGAATACAAAGCCTTAGATAGATGTCCAGTGTGCAATGCGAGTCGGTATAAGAGGAATGATGATTGTGAGGATGAAGATGCTTCCGCCAACGGAAAGAAGAAGAAGAGTAATGCTGGTCGTGACGATCTAGACACTTCTTCCAACACGGAGAAGAAGAGAAGAAGTCCTGCGATGGTGATGTGGTACCTACCAGTGATCTCCCGCTTGCAGCGTTTGTACTCGAACCCTAGGGACTCTGAACTGATGCGTTGGCATTTTGATAAGCTCAAGAAGGATGGAACTAAGTTTTGACACCCCGTTGATACTAGGCAATGGAGAAAGTTTGATGCCATGTATCCAGAGTTCGCTGAAGAACCAAGGATTGTAAGGTTCGCATTGAGTACCGACGGAATGAATCCTTTCGGTGACATGAGCACCTCATATAGCACTTGGCCAGTGGTCCTAGCCATCTACAACCTTCCTCCATGGCTATGCATGAAGCGAAAGTACCTTATACTGTCCATTCTTATCCAAGGACCAAAACAACCTGGCAACGATATAGATGTGTTTCTGGAACCATTGATGGAAGATATGACAAAACTGTGGAACGAGGGGGTCCGGGTGTGGGATGAGTTCCGACGACAGCACTTCACGCTGAAAGCCATAATTTTTGTTACCATCAATGATTATCCCACCATTTTTTTTCCTATCGAGACAGGTTAAAGGGAAACAAGGATGTGCAGTGTGCTTAGATGAAACCGCATCTGTGTACCTTCTGTACTCATAAAAGGTAGTGTACACTGACACCGATGGTTCTTACTCAGAACTCACAGATACTGCAAGATGAAGAAACATTTTGACAACACGGTTGAGGAAGATACTGACCCAAAACCTCGCAGCGGGGTACTAGTGTTTTAAATGGTCAGTAGCATCAAGGTTGTTTTCGGGAAGCCGCCGAAGGGTAAAAAGAGGAAGAAAAGTGAGACGCCGACCAGCACACTGTGGAAGAAGATACCGATTTTCTTTAAGTATTTGCCCTACTGGAAGGACTTAGACGTCTGTCACAGCATCGATGTCATGCACGTTTAGAAGAATGTGTGTGATAGCATCCTTGGCCTCTTACTGGACATACCGGGCAAGACAAAGGATGGAATCAAGTCACGTAAGGACTTGGTGTATTTTGAAATCAGGCTAGAGGTACACCCTGAAGACAGACCAAATGGGAAACATTATCTTCCCCCGGCTAGCTACTCTCTGACACCTGAGGAGAAAAAGTCTCTGTGAAAGTGCTTACGTGTGGTGAGAGTCCCGACTGGCTACTCATCCAACATTAAGAACCTAGTCTCAATGAAAGATTTGAAGCTAATCGGTATGAAGTCTCATGATTGTCATGTGATGATGACGCAGATGCTCCCTATTGCAATCAAGGGTATCAAGCCAAGATACATAAAGGTGGTCATCACACGGTGCTCTCCCTTTCCGCAGCCGCCCGTTCTCTCCCTTCGTCCGCCGCCCCCGACGAGGAGGGCCACCGCACGCCGCCGCCGCCCTCGACGAGGTGCCGCCACCCCGCGCCCCGTCCCCCCACTGAGGAGGACCGCACCGCCGAGGAGGATTGCGCCGCCGAGGAGGACCGCGCCGTCGCCGAGTTGGACCGCGCTGCCGCCGAGTTGGACCGTGCCGACGCCGCCGCCGAGTTGGACCGCGCTGACGCCACCGGTGAGTAGCTCCATATCCCCCTCCCGGCCGAGCCGTCGTAGTCGGTTCTTCGGCCGGTCGTGTGATGCCCTGCTTTTCTTTGTCCTGCGAGGAAACTTGGTTCCGCTAGTTACGCCCCTCGCAGATACTGTCTCGCTCTCAATTGGAGAGGTGCGTGTTGATGTTACCTGAGGTGGATCCGTGGATCGAATTTCTTGGCTTCCTCTCGGCTAGACGGACGAACAGCACACGGCACGACAATTCGTCAGCGATTGATTGACATAATTCGAGCAAAATTTCTTGAGTAAAAATGCTTGATGTTTCAGCTAAAAAAATCTGTTGCACTAAAATTTTCACTCGACCTCAATAATTTGTACAGAAAAGGTTTTCTCAGCTAGAACCATAAGACATATAGTTCAGATCGATGCTTAACACTTATAAATACTTGCAAAAAGCTTTGGTATAGAGTCTGTAAAAAGGGTGGTGATGCAACATATTGGAGCCCCAATAGAAACTAAGTACGATGGTGCAGATTCGAAACTTGTAATAATCTTTCGGTTACGAAGGACTTGCAAGAAACATAAAGTGACAATTATTTGAAAAGAAAAAAGTGTAATTCCATAAGAAATTTCAAAGTACCCAGTCAGCACATAAGAAGCACCAGTCCTTCCAAAATTTGTTCCACCATGATACTGTTCACAACAAGTTAAAGTGTAATTCCGTAAGAAATCCTCATATCTTCTCTGTTAAATTCTTTCAATGTATTTCATTGCAGAAAAAAATGGATGTACGTACCATGTAGTAGTTAACCAATGACCCACCCTTTGCAAAAAATCGTAACATGGAATATGCAATATCCTCAGCTGAATGCATAGCTACTTGATCGCCAAATGTTCTGAATCTGTATATGCACATGGATCCCAACGTTTGTCGATGATTGCCACATAGGTTTACATTGTTTATCTTTCTCCGGTGCTCTCTGGCATTTGGAGCTGGATTCGATGATCTGTATATGCACACGGATCCTATGTTGTCGTTCCACTTTTTTCACATGTAAGATTTTCTTCAGTTGTTAACTGATTCTTTCCCAGTGTGAAGTTTTCACGTTTTGTGCTAAAGCCTAGTTTACTTCGATACATTGGGCAAATTGCTCCCGATTCAACTGCTGTTTGTGACAGACTTACCTGATGAAAATTTTCATTCTACCCTTGATATATTCTGTGATTGAATTTCATTCTACTTTGATATAAAGCTCTGTTCGAGTTGATGCCAGATGAACATACTCATGCAAATGGTACAGAAGTTCGTCCTGCATTACTGCAAACAGTGTTTGTAAGACAACTGCACATTGCACATCCGAGATAACTGTTTTCGGTTTTCGCTTTGTTGCAGTTGTCTTTCACTCTACGTTTCATCAGGCCATATTCAGATTTTGCTATGGTGGTTAATTAAGATATGGAGTTAATTTATCCATATGGCTGCTCTGCATAACTATCGTAGAAGTTACATATAGTTCCAAAGGCCTAATATGACTTGGTCTAAATCAAGTTAGTTTATGATTCTTCCCATTATGTTGCTCTTATTATCCCTTGTATCTATAGCTTTGTCCTTTTGCCTAAAGAAATATAGTTTAATGAAACATAGTTTATCCCTTGTATCTACATTTAGTATGTCAGGGCAATACATTTGTATATGTTTAATGAAATGAACATATCATTATTTGGCTGAGAGGTAAAAATCTTCTGTAGCATTTGTGAAAGATGTATGTTTCTTTGCAAGTTTATTAAAACTGGACCATCTTTAGTCTCTAGAGGATTATTTTTTCTTGGCTAAAAATAACCAGCATGCTCAAGATTGGATCACACACAGGGGTGTGATCTGCACAACAAGTTGACAACAAGGACCAAGTCCGCACAAGTTGTTCTGCATCTCTGGTCGACCTCCTTCTCTCTAACGATAGAGTATCCATCGTTAGAGAGCAGGAGGTCGACCAGAGATGCAGAACAGTGAGGAAAAGGCTATGGGTTGTCGTAGATTTCCTGTTATTTACTAGCCTAAGCCCTGTTCCGTGCGATCGGGAGATCCGACGTCGCGAAAATGACAACGACTACGATCCTATCGAAGAGGTATTTAGTTGAGTCAATGCATTTTATACTTCTTAAATAGAGGAATATCTTTTGTTTATTTCAACTCTCCTTTTTTTTCTCTCTACAGGGTCAGGGTGCAAAGATCTTCACGTCGATCATTTGCGCCACAACCCACCGCTACCTCTGTACCCGAAACTTTGGGTCCCTCTGGGGGTACGCTGAAATGAAGAAGGGGCGAGCGTAGCAAAAACAAGTTGCCGTCCGGTATTTATACAATAACACGGGTCGGTGTTGAAGGAGAGCCTGTTGCACCTCGTGAGGCCTGCGCTAAATTCTGCAACAGTTGTGGATTTCTTGTCAAGAAGTACATCCCAATCACTATAACTAATTGGCGGTTGCTGCCGGATGAGATGAAGGATTTTCTGTGGGCAACATTGCAAAGAACCATCCGATTCCCCGCGGGAACAGAGAAAGCCGCTAAACATAATGCATTGAAAACTATGGGAAAGAGCTTTCGGGGCTGGAAGAGTGAGCTGAATAAGAAATTCGTGAAGAAGAACCCGGTACCCTACAATAAATACGGAAAGATTATGCTAGACCAATGGGCAGAGTTTGTTAGGCAGAAGATCACACCTGAGGCCATCAAACTGGGTGAATTGTTCAAGCAATGCGAAGAAGAACAAACACCACCATCACCTGAGCTCGTCTGGGTACGCCCCCAAAATTTCTGAGTGGAGGAGGCAAGAAGAAGAGGCTGCCTGGGCTGGGAAACCCAACCCTTTGGAAAATTGTGACGAGCGAAGTAGGAACTGGATCTACGCTCGGTCACAGCGAACTGAGTCTGGGGACTTAGCCTTCAATAGCCCTGAGACTATGGAGGTGACCCAGACTATTCAAGGGCTTGCTAAGGAAGGGTCTTTAGAGCCCGACAGGGAGAATGACCTACTTACCAAGGCCGTGGGGAACAAGGAACACTTGGGTCGCACTCGAGGCATCAGATCAAAAGTGGGCTGGAAGCATGGGTTTCCAGACGTCGCGGGCCAGTACAAGACCCGTAATAGATATAAGAAGACCCTAGAGGAACAGATACAAGAACAGGTTAAGGTCCAATTCATGAAAATATGGAATGAAAAGGAGAAGGAAAAGACGGCATTAATGCTGATAGAGCAACCAACCAGCCCAGACTTTCGGAGCAGCGTCGGATCCACGCAGGCCGATAACTAAAGATATCCTGTGGATGACATCACATAGGCTACCCCTTGCATGCTACATGTTCCAGTAGGCAAGGGAGACTTCACTGTCGAGGCGGCCACGAGCCAGGCCATTCCAGACCGTTTGTTTCACAATCAAGACATTCCGACCGGTTACGCCAAGGTACAAGTGGACTCGGTACAACCACTGTTCATGAAGTACAAGCTAGACATCAGCACACCTGAGGGTATCAAGCTTCCCGATGAGGCTACTGGCAACTTCATTCTGTGGCCCAGACGGGATATCATCTTCAGCCGTCAGAAGTCACAATAGCCAGCGTCACGGCCGCCCCCGTGCCCAGCATCTCTGCCTTAGGCACCTACGCCCCAGAGCCGAGCCTCTACGCCTCAGGCTACTCCGCCCCAGAGCCAAGCCTCTCATCCTCAGGCAGCTTCACCCTCGTGCCCAATATCTCCGCCTCAGGCATCTTTGCATCATGCTTCACCGTCTGCGGCTCTGACACCTCCGACTGCAGCGTCTGTGACTCCGGCATATTCATCACCTGAGCATCAAAGAGTCCCCAAAATGATTACCCCATACGAGAAGACTCTACCTGATCCAGTGAAGAGGTGGCTTCTGTCCTCAAAAGAAAAGGTATCTGATAAAAGAGACTGGCAAAACATTAAGTACCCCTCAGATGGATTACTTGCCTACACCGGATGTTTCTGAGAAATATGAGCATGGCAAGCCATTTCTGCCATCCTTTCAACTCCAAGAAAGTCTATGGGAGATGAGGAAATTTCACGAATGGTACATGCGGGCATGTCGCGTGGGGTTCTCCGTAATCACTGCTTCTGTCCCCGCTAACGTTTATCTAAGCAGAGACTCCTTTCTCATGTTGGATTTTAAGTACATGCAAGGTTTGTTCCGCCGCGAAAAGCTCGACATTAATCTCATAAGTGTGTGGTGCTTGTAAGTGCCTATAATCTACCCCTACGTTCATATATCTACCAATGTATGCTATAGAAGTTAATGACTAGTGACTTGTTCTGTATGATGCAATTTAATGATGCGGAAAAGTTGAAGAGGCCCGTTGGATTTATTAATCCGCAATGAATTTCTCAGCCTAACATGGTCGTGAACTTGAGGAATGATGACCCCTAGATTAAGAGGAAGAGTAAAATGGATAAAGCAAGGGTCCTAAAAGACTTGATCAAATCAAAAAGGCTCGAAATATCAGCCTACATAGGAAAGGCTATGCTAGAAATGCAGGACAAGTACTGCATCTTGGCTCCCTACAACTTTAAGTAAGTGTGATACGTCATGAACCTAACATAAGTATTCAACTTAGTTGATCGATCAAGAATCTAACATAAGTATTCATGTAGCAACCACTATATTTGTATAATACTGATGCCGAAGTCGAGCAGACTCGTAGTCCTTGACTCAGCCTATTTCCAACAAAAATCCTATCAAGATTGCATTTACGTTATACAGAGGTAAAAGAAATCCCCATACATAAAATTCTTATAAATCATTTATGAATTGATAATTAATTATTAGCATTCGAATAGGGCCTACAAGTGGTACATAACAAAAGGTGAGATACACGATATGACCAAACCGGATGCGATGACGGTCCGTACACACTTTCCGGTAATAACACACTTGTAATACTTGCATCTCGCTATTTATGACGAAGAGTCTTATTGAACTAACGAATACATTGCATTTTTATTTGAAGTGCCACAAATAAGATTTCAATAGCGTTCTTTGTGGATATTATGTTTGTGAGTTTCTTTGGGTAAACGGAAGGTACACAACAAACCCTGAGGACGTAAGTCATAATTGCGCTGTACATTCTTATTTGTTTATGTTTCCGTTGTCAGGAGTGTTTTAACTCTTTTAGTTGTGTTTTCAATCCAGGTACGGATGATCCAATGTACCGACCAATCTGTCAATTGAAGTGTTTGATTTACATGTGCCGGTTTATTTTGCATGAAGTCATCCACAAGAGTGGCATATTCTTTGATCCGGGAGGTGAATTAGCTAGCCATCCGAGACTTTGTGAATGGAAGAGGAAAGACTTGTGATGTTATGAATATTATTATACTTGTGTTAAATATTGAAATCTATAAAATATATGATGCTATTGAAATCTGTGATATTGAAATCTGTATTGAAATTTGTTGAAATCTGTGTGAAATTTGTATGCTTATTATTTTTTTTGAAAGAAATATATACCATAGGCGGTTCCGTAAGAGAATTGCCTGTGAAAATCTTCATATCTATAGGTAGTACATAAAGTGGACCGCCTGTGAAAATAGATTTTCACAGGTGGTTGGCTTAAGGAACCGCCTGTGAAAATAAATTTTCACAGGCGGTTTCTTAAATCAACTGCCTGTGGAAATCCATTTTCACAGGCAATTCATTAAACCAACCGCCTGTGAAAATCCATTTCCACAGGCGGTTTATTTTGCGTCTGTGAAAATCGTTCATTTTCATAGACCTTTAATTGCAGGTGGGTGTGTTAAACGTTTGTGAAAAAATATTTCCACTCGCTTGTATAGTAGGGCTGTGTAGTAGTGCAAGACACACGAGCGGGACTGGTTTCTAGAAAAATATGAGCGGGACTACCTAATCAGCACATTATCTTGGCGTAAAAGGCAAGAAAGTGTGCCAATGGAAAGTGACAATGACGGGTTCCATGGCTATCAACACTTGGTGGTGCAAAGCCTGCGTATCCTTCAGAAGCTCACCGTCGACGAGGAGAACTGCAGAGTCAGGACCAACACCCAAGGTCTACTATCAAAGATCATGGCACCTCTAATCTCCAGCAAAATCCACAGAGACCGTCATGATGAATGGTGCAGCATGGCTGAGGAATCACTGGAACTCATGAGCCGGCTCATGGCTGGTCCTGGGGAGACCGGAACGACCAAGCTCCAACATGAGATCTCAAGCAACAGCAAAGTAATTACTAGCACCCTGTAAACAAATGTGAACCAAGCTGCAGGAACAAGCAGTAGAGATGCTATTAGACCAGTCTGTGGATACATCAATACTATCTACTAACGGTGGTAGAATCCTGGAGCCCTCACGGCCTCTGTACTGTAGCTACTGTAGCAGTAGGCTATGGGTACGTATATATGTATATGCATATATATATTTATAAGTATAGATATACATATGTGTCTATACATATACGTATATATACATATGTAATTTTCTTTTTCAGATATTCTAGAAGAATGTCGAAATGAATATTAGTTACATTAATAAGTTAGCTGAAAAAATATCTAAAATGCAAAAAAAAAATCTAAAACTCAAAAAATATGAAACAAATTTTTTTTTGTTAGTATTACTTTCACCTACATATTAAAACTATGTGCATGCATAAAAGTACTATTGTTTTCTCTATAATTAATTGAATGTGTTTAACATTAATAATTTTATAAATAAATATTGAAATGTACAAAATTTATGAATCTAATTTTTTTCTTCTATTATCGTGCACCATACAGCAAAATAAAAACGGATACGGCGTAGACGCACCAATCAAATTAGTCTTCTATTGCGGCCAGTGGAAGCAGCAGCACAATATTCATCAGGACACTGCAAGACTTGTTTCTTTGGGGCATGAGAAGAGTTTCAGTCAAACCACCGTCAAAATCCTCACCTTTGTGGGAGGAATAGTGCAGAGCAGACGGACCAGTAGCTATCACAATACTTCCCCAATTCATTGGATGAAGAAACGCAGTTACATCCAAGATTTGGCAGGTGAAAAGCTGCAGTCCATGCTATCTTCACAGAGTGAAACAAATGCCACGATTATCTTACAAGCAAGTGTTGACGTTGTTGGCCGTCTCAATAGAGCAACTGTAGATGCCAAAAGCAAAACAAACAGAACGAGGGCAGCAGAAATCCTTGAGCGCCTATGCAGTCATTACACCAAGGATGATGAATATCTCAAGGAACTCAAGAAATCCATGACCGGTGTCATGACAAAGGTAAGAACAATCTGTGCTGTCAACTTTACAAATTCAAATGCCCTTGGCCCTTTATTTTATCACATAGTGTTTGGGGTGAGGTTGAATCATCTCCCTTGTCAAACTGAAATACCGTCCATGTTGCAGGTGCTCGGAGAAATACTCGCTAATGAGCCGACTGAATCAGACATAAAAGATGTATCATAAACAAATAACGCCATGCACTACGTGAAAAAAAGATCAATAGTGACGGATGATAGCTACTATTAGTGAGATCATTAGTGTCGCACCTATAACTCTGAACGCGTCACTAATGAGAGGTTATTAGTGATGGGTAAAGACACATCACTAATAATCTCATTTGTGACGAGTTATAACCGTGATCCGTTATTAATGTTCAGTCATTAGTCACGGATCGTAACTTTGATCCGTCACTATTGACTGAATATTAGTGACGAGTCTTAATCTTAAATGACTGATTTTGCTAAATTTCGTTGAGGGCTATAATTTACATATAAATTTTTTCTTTATCCAAATTTGTACAAATATTTTATAAGTTTATGAATATCTCATACAAATGATCGCAATTTGATAGATGATCTGGAGTGCCTTCACTAAAATGAGCATAACTTTTGTATACGGACTCCAATTTCGACGTTTTTTTATTCTATGGACATATACAGAAAAATTACATCCGTTTTCCCTCCACTTTATCATGTTCGGCAATTTTTTTAGGCTAAATTTGGTCTGAAAGATTGAGTTTTCACCCCCTGAAGTTTCTGCAATATTTTTGGAACACGCGTTTGTGTCAATAGCTATCACCCCTTATCTCAAACTTGAGCATAAATATACAATAGTTGCTATTCTAATGCCGCTGAGGTAAGAAAAAATAAGAGGAAAAAAAATCTGTTTTGGTTCCCTCTTCTCAGCTGCATATTCAACTTGGTATTGATATTAAGATTTCGGTATCTAAGTTGGACCGGCAAGAAAAAAAATACCTACATGCTCTTCAACTCATCCTATAAGTCAGTATCCGGCCAAGTACCTTTGAATATTTTGACAGTTTGACCATTAAATTCTCTTACAATATAATATTAATTAGAAATCAATATATTACTAAAAGATATGTGAAGCACGAGTCTATTGATAACATCTTTTATACACTAAGTAGTGCTGCTAAGGTGAGAAAAAATAAGATAAAAATAAAAAAATATTTGTAAAAAAATTATTAGTGATGGGTTACAACTTAACATGTCAATAATGACTGGTCTAGAACAATCTGTCACTGATGAGTTGGTTATTAGTGATAGACCATAAATTGATCCATCACTAATAACTGATCTAGAACAATCCGTCACTGATGAGTTGATCATTAGTGATGAGTCATAACTTGACTTATCACTGTTATCATCAGTGATGAATCATGTTACAACCTGTCACTAATAAGTGGTCATTAGTGACAGGTCTATATTGGGTCCCGATCAAATAGTACATTAGTGACGAGTCGTAATGTGGACGATCCGTCATTAATTTTGTGTCTTTTTTATCTGTTTTTTATGTAGTGATATATTCATCATCAGGTGCCGACTTAGCAAAAGGTTGTGCTGTAGAAGATGATGATAATGGCCAGAGAAAAACCACTGCTTCTCATCAGCAAAATGGTGGTCAACTACAGGAAATCAAACTGAAGGAAGCCTTGATGTGCCTCTGTGAGACGGTGTGCAACAAATTGATCAGTGCAGATACAGATCTGGCTGGTCAGTTCGACGAGATTGCTGCTCACATCTATTCAGAACAAAGGAATCTTGACAAGACTTTCTCTTCACACATAAAAGAAGCACGGGAACTTCTGGACAAGAAGAAGGCACAACAATTAGCGATTGTATCAGCTACCTCTGTAGTGTACCCTAGATGTTAATCTATATCCTCATTGAAAAACTGTGTCATGTGGATGCTCGGTATATATTGTATTGTATTGGTATGAATAATGGAGCAAAACTATATTATATGAATGTATCGTGTATCTCTTAACACAACATTTCTGGTGGAAGCTTTTGTCCACCAAAGCATGCTTGGAAGCGCAGAATTCTCAGTACCAGATAACAGCAAATCTTGCGTCACGTGGAGGACGTGGTCCTTACAACTTGGTTTTCTTACATCAAAAGCACACACGTCATTATTTATCTATTACACAAAGGAAGTAACTATAGTTCTACTCATCTATGTTGATGACATATGAAAAACTAAGTTAAAATATATCTTGGTTTATATATGATGAGTGATTGATAAGTGTGTTAATATGGTTTGATGACTTGTCGGATTGCAGGAGCTTGTCTATTCACTGCAATGATAATCATGACTAACCTAAGTTGCAGAGAAAATAGAGTTGGCATGTTTGTCTTTGAGTTCGAAAAAATTGTACACGTTGGATGGTCCGGCGCCTGGCATTTTGAACACGCTGGATGATTCGGCATTCAGACAGAGACGAACCCACCCTTGGGACGAACTCACTCCTGGTTCTCAAGCTTCCAGTGCTCTGTCAACTTCCTATAAGAGTTCACACACTGAAGTATTTCATCCCAGAGGTAAGATTGAAGTGTACACCGGAAGGCCCGGCGATGGAGTGAGTGAACGCCAGAGCTTTTCTTGCAGAGAGGTTGCAAACAGGCTTTGGTTGACTTGTATTCGCCGAATGGCTCGGTGATCAAAGGGATGAACATCGGATGCTTCGCTGGAGCATTTCTTGCAGAAAGGTTGCAAGATGGCTGGTCCAAAGAAGAAGTACACACCGGATGGTCCGACGATGAGATGATGGACACGCTAGAGCTTTTCTTGCGGAGAGGATTCCAGACGGCTTGGTATGATGGATTGAACTCATCGGATGGTCCGGCGCTCAGGAGGAGTGAACACCGAACCATCTGGCGTTCACATTTTTGTTGAAATTTGGATTTTGACAGGGATTTTGAGTTGTACTAACTGCATGTGTTGTCTAATGTGGAGATACATATATCCCGGTGGCCATATAAAGAGTACAAGAGTTGATTACATGCCAAAAAAAATCCCTAACAATAAGGAAAGCTAGCTCCTGGAGATAGGAAAAAATCTTCCTGCCACCGTAATCTCCTTAGGTTGCCGCTGTGATCTTCTCAGGTTGTTGGTGTGCTTGTTGTTTGGGCGTTCAGGCCATACACGTACCGTGCATGGTACTACTCGGCTAACACACCCCACAGTTGGAACGGGAGCATAACAGACATTCAAGCTGGAACAGATATCCCGGAAGACTGCGGTAGGCAAGTCCTTGGTGAACACATCAACATACTGCGATGTCGTCGGAACATGAAGCATGTGAACCTCACCGAGGGCCACCCATTCCCGAATGAAGTGGTGATCAATCTCAACATGTTTCATCCGCTAATGTTGGACGGGGTTAGTCGAGAGATAGACAGAGCTACTGTTGTCACAAAGGACAATGGTAGCACGTTGGAGAGGACGATGTAGTTCAGCGTCAAGTTGACGAAGTCAGCAGGATACAACGATAGCATTTGCAGTAGCACGGTACTCTGCTTCAGCGCTAGAGCAAGAGATTGTCTGTTGGCGCTTGGAGGACAATGAGATGAGGTTGTCACGAGGAAGATGAAATAGTTTGAAGTCGACTTGCGGGTGTTGGGGCAATCGGCCTAGTCTACATCGATGTAGGCGGTCAAGGATGTTGGTGAAGTCCGATGGAGCTGCAGGCCATGGTCGTTGGTCCCCCTGAGATAGTGGAGAATCCGCTTCAGAAGATTGACACGCAGCTCACGTGGATCATGCATGTGGAGACAAGCTTGTTGGACTGCGTAGGCGATGTCAGGACGTCAAGTACTGGAGAGCGTCGGTGATGCTCCTGTAGTCAGTTGCATTGGCCATGGGTGCACCACCAAGGGGAAGCTTAGAGCTGGTGTCAACAGGCATGCTGCAAGGATTGCAGTTGGGCATGCCAGCGCACACCAAAATATCCTCTGTGTACTAGCACTGTGATAGGAAGAAGCCAATAGCAATACGCTGCACAAAAATGCTGAGGAAGAAGTGCAGGTCACCGAGGTCCTTGAGTGAAAATTCACGGTGAAGCAAATCAATCAGTTCACGGCGCAAGGTTGGTGATGAGGCCATGAGGACGATGTCATCGACGTAAATTAGGAGGTAGACGATGTTGCTACCATGGCGATAGATGAACAATGAAGGATCCACCTTGGACGCCAATAATCCCAAAGACACAAGGTACATCGTGAAGCATCTAAACCAGGCACTCGGGGCTTGCTTGAGACCGTACAGGGACCAGTTGAGGCGGAAAATGTACGTGCTGCAAGTCAGGTCGATGAAACCGGAGGGTTGTTGACAATAGACCGTTTCAGTGAGTAGGTCATTGACGAAGACGTTGTTGACGTCGAGCTGATGGGCATGCTAGTTATTAGCCAAGGCGACGGTGAGGATGGTGCGTACAGTGGCCGGTTTGATGACCGGACTGAAAGTCTTGTCGAAGCGAACACCAGATCGCTGGGAGAAACCCCGAAGAACCCAACGTGCCTTATATTGGTCCAAGGAGCCATCATGCTTAAACTTGTGCGATAAATCCACTTCCTTGTAACAACATTAGCACCAGCAGGATGGGGAACAAGATCCCATGTGTGGTTAGCACATAAAGCATCAAATTCTTGCTGCATAGCCAGACGCCAATTACCATCATTAAGAGCGGTGCAGTAAGAGTGTGGAATTGGTGATGGAACAGCCACATGGAGGTTAAGCCAATCCACTAAGAGACGAAATTCGCATTTACCACGAGTGGTCATGATGTGATCATTGACAAGTGGGGTAACTTGTTGTGTTGTAGGTGGTGGAGGTACGGCAGCAATAGCTGAAATGTACGGCACGACAGGTGGAAGCGGCGTGGCAGGCTGGTTGGGCGACACATCAGGCGAGAGGGTATGCGAAGTGGGATGAACTGTCACGGCAGGTGAGAGCGGCTCGAGCGGCATAGGCGTAGCTGGGATGGCGCGCGTGGTAGGTGGAGCCGGCAGCGTGGGCGCAGGATGCGCAATTGGGAGAGGTGCAGCAGGAGAAGTATGAGTAGCGACTGACAAAAAAATCAAAGTTGGAGGGAACTGGCGGTTGTGGCTGTTCTGCGAACGAAAAGGCAAACTCATAAAAGATGGCATGATGAGAGATGATGACAGGGTTCATGGAAAGATCAAGGCAGCAGTATCCCTTGTGGTTTGTGTGGTAGCCGAGAAATACACAAGGCACGAAGCATGGTGCAAGCTTGTGAGGAGTTGTGGCGGACAGGTTCGGATAGCACATATAACTGAAAACTCATAGATGAGAGTAATCGGGAGGTGACCCAAAAAGAGCATGATGAGGAATACCGAAATTGAGAGATTTGGTGGGGGTGGAGATTAAGAAGATAAGTAGTGGTGTGGAGGGCCTCAACCCAGTAGGGAGGAGGCATGCTGGCCTGAAAAAGGAGGGTCCGAAGAATGTTATTGATAGAACGGATGATACATGCCGCTTTACCATTCTGTTGAGATGTATGTGGACATGACATGCGGAGTGCAACGTCATGTGAAAGAAGATGAAGACGCATGGTTTGATTGTCAAATTCTCCTCCATTGTCACACCAGACACCGCGAACACCAGAAGAGAATTGGGTGCAGACATAGGCAAAGAAATTGAGAAGAATGTCGAACACCTCAGATTTCAAGCGGAGTGGGAATGTCCATAAGTAGTGAGTGAAATTGTCGGAGGATGAACTCCTGTCGCAGGGATCCCGAGAGACCCCTTTTTAGAGATTCGGCCGGGGGGATGATCCTGGATAAGCTTGTTGGGAAATAAGCGGGAACGGAAACAAATGCAATGGCTGGTGGGAGATGATCGCCCTGATGCGAGAAAAAATGGGTGCACTGGGGTTTAGGCAGGTTCGGGCCGCACGGAGGCGTAACACCCTACTCCTGTGTGAGTGTTATATCTGCCCTTGAAGGGAATTCTTCAAGGATGTATCTGATTACAAGAGAGAGACACCTACTGAGAGCTTGAGGCTCTCGTGTTCTAGCTTGGCTTGAGCGGGTTTGAGCGTCTGCGTCCTCTTCTTCACACACCACACCTTTTGGCTTTTTCCTTTTTTTTTTACGTGTTCTCCATCCTTTCCTTTTATAGGCGCGCCGACCTCAACATATCCTGAATGGGAAAGAGGGGATGCGAATGCCAAGGTGCCACGGAGAAAGGCGTAATCATTTCGTCTTGGCGAAGTGACAGGGGCGGTGGAGAAATGCGGAGCGCATCCGACCACCCGCCACTGTGGAAGCCCTCGGGCGCCATAAAGGGGGCCCACCGGGCAGCCTCAGAGGTGCCCGGTGCGCCCACCCTATCTTGTTCTTCTGCCAGGGCAGGGTGGCAGGCGGAGCGCTTCGATTCTGGCAACGTTATCCCGAGGCACCCGGATGAAACGGGACGGGACCCGTGCATTTAATGGACCCACGCCCCCCTGCCAGTGCATGGCAGGGTCTAACACTGGGGCGTGGGCAGTTGAGAATGTCAGGATGTCAGGATGTCAGGCCGCGCGTGCCTATTAAATGCGGCATTGGGCCTTTGACTGGATGACACCCTGACGACGGGACCCTTCGGGTCGTCGAATGATCTTGCGCGAACCTTCGGGGAACCGAGTCCTCGGGGGCTGCCACGTGCAGCCCCGAGCACTCTCTCCCGAGCACTTCGGTGGGACCTTCGGGGCACCGAGTCCTCGGGGGCTGCCACGTGCAGCCCCGAGCACTCTCTCCCGAGCACTTGGTGGGACCTTCGGGGAACCGAGTCCTCGGGGGCTGCCACGTGCAGCCCCGAGCACTCTCTCCCGAGCACTTTGGTGGGACCTTCGGGGCACCGAGTCCTCGGGGGCTGCCACGTGCAGCCCCGAGCACTCTCTCCCGAGCACTTGGTGGGACCTTCGGGGAACCGAGTCCTCGGGGGCTGCCACGTGCAGCCCCGAGCACTCTCTCCCGAGCACTTGGTGGGACCTTCGGGGCACCGAGTCCTCGGGGGCTGCCACGTGCAGCCCCGAGCACTCTCTCCCGAGCACTTCCTTCCCGGTATTTGGGCTCTGCGGATCATCGGGGAACTAGGGTGCTCGGGAACCAGAGGCGGCGGCCCCGAGCACCTTCTCCCGGGACTTAGCTTCTTCTTACCTTGCAGGGTGGTGACATGTGGCGGATGGCCGGCCGGGTCTCGGGACTTAGGGACCCCTGGTTCTGAATACACCGACAGTAGCCCCCGGGCCCGTTGGTAGCCGACGGGATGGAGACTGCGAATGGGCCCTTCGTCGCGACCGAGGCCGAGGCTGGCGCGGACGCCATGTGGCAAGCTTTCGAGAGGTGGCCCTTGCGGACCTAGACCTCAAGTACGCCCCAACGGGAAAATGAGTGGACGCGTGTCCACACAACTTCCGTAGGGTATGATGACCATACGGGCGGCACGCGCGGTCGCTGCGCAGATCGAGGAAAATACGCCTGGCAACCGCTGACATCGCGCGATCGGCGGGAGATTCGCTTGGCGGTTGCGTCGATCGAGGCGACGCTTCGCCGAGCGAACCGTTTTGGGCGGCAGTTTTTGAACTTTGAGATATAGAAGGGGGAATGGATCGGTCCGTTCCCCTCTTTACGCTCTCTTGCACTTGTGCTCCTGCCTTCTTTGTGCTCCGAAGCCTTTAGGGAATTTTCAGGCGACCGGAGCATTCTTCCTTCTCTCTCTCTTTTCACCACCAAAATACCTTTCATTCTTGCCGAGATGACGAGGGTTGGAGGAGGACGCCGTGACAAGGCTTCGGATAGCATCTTGCCGGAGTCTCGTCTGAGAAACGAGGAGGCGGCGGACAAGATCAGGAAACTGCTGGTGCCGGAGGGGCAAGCAGGTGCTGTGGTGGTGACGCCGGCGAGCCTGACGCCAGCGACGACCGTCCCAGGGCGGACCGTCCTCTTCACTTCCTTTGTGGCGGCGGGGTTGGTGCCGCCGTTCTCCGCCTTCTTCCAGCAAGTGCTGGAGACGTACGGCATTCAAATGGTGCACCTAAGCCCCAATTCCGTCGTGGCGTTGGCGGTCTTCGCGCATCTCTGCGAAATGTTCGTGGGGGTGATGCCGTCGGCGACGCTGCTTCGCCATTTCTTCGTCCTTCGGCCGGTGGGGAAGAAGAGGGGGCACTCCACGGCGGACGTCGCGGGGTGCTGCAACCTTCGGCTCCGGGAAGGCCTGGGGGACCATTACATTCCCCAGGTGCTGCGCAGCAAGTGGGAGGAATGGCGACGGGACTGGTTCTTCGTCGACATCGATCCCCACGAGCGCCTCGAATTGCCAGAGAAGGCGGCGGAACCTCGGCGATCGACGTGGGAGGCGCCGCCGCCAGAAGACGCGAGGCTGAAGCCGGTGCTGGAGCGCATCTTGGAGCTGCGCGAGTCCGGGCTGACCTCCGTCATGGTGGTGGCGGATTTTCTGCGCCGTCGGTTGGCGCCTCTGCGAGAACGGGCCCGGCCGAGCTGGTTCTACACCGGGCCGGAGGACATCACCAGGACCCAGATTGGCGCGAGCTGGGATCTGGGGTCGGCGGAACTGCGGGGGATGACAAGGGTAATCACCGGAACGGAGGACATGGGCCGGGCGGAACTCTCGTGGCCGGAGATGGCACTCTGTGCCAACCCCAACCGGGTGGCCATCATGAGGCGGCTGCCGAAATTCGACGCCCAGGGGCCCGTGGACCGGCCAAGAAGCCGGAGTCCTGAGGCCTCCGAACTCCCTGGGCTGGAGGAACTACTTGGCGAGGAGGTCGCTGGCAGTTCGGCGCAGGCTGGCGAAGGGGTCGCCGCAGGCGGCAGCCGCCGTGCCAGAGAGGAGGGCGCCACTGAAGTCGTAGAGGAGGTGGCGCCGGGAGACCGGGGAAAGCGTCCCAGGGCCCTAATTCTAGTACCGGACTCTCCGCCGTCGCCGACGGCGGCGGCGGCGTTCCCGGTGCTGGCGCCGCGGCTGGTGCGGATGGGGGCTGCGCCGGCGCCAGAGTCCCGCGCGGCTGATCCGGAGCCCCGCGCGGTGGCACCCGAGGCCCGCGCAGCGGCCACGCCGAACCCCCAGCGGAAGAGGCGGCGGGAGGAGTCTGGATCGACGGCACCGGACCCGGACATTAGGCTCCCAGCGGCCAAGTGGCAGTATCGGTGAGCCTCCTTTCTTGCTTTTTCCTGGGCATTTCTGGCCCGAACTAAGCTTTTGACATTTTTCATCTGTCTCCCGTAGGCCGACCGCGGGTGCCACTGCACCGGGGAAAGCGCGGGCGCCAAGGCCAGAGCCGAGCCTGCCGGCTGCGCCGACAGAGACCGGCACAGGAACGGCGGAGGCGCCAATTGACGTGGCGGCCACTGGGAGAGAGGCGGAGGCGGCGGCCGAGAGGAGGGCGCCGGCGGAACCTACCCCGGGCGCGGAGAGCCCGGGGCGGATAACGGTGGAGGTGGATGTTCTGCCGGGGCCGGTGGACAGGGCAGCCGATGCGGGAATGCGGCCGCCGCCCGAGTCTTCGGCGCCGGCGGAGCCTACCCCGGGCAGGCAGAGCCCGGGGCGGATGGCGGTGCAAGGCTCTGCGGAGAGCTCGGCCCCCCTGGAGACACTCTGCGGAGAAGCCTGGGCCCCACCGGTGCCCGGCCAGCCCGCCAATCCTTTCCTGGCCGCCATTGAAGGCGTCCAAGTAGCGGTTGGGCGGCTGGGTGCAGCGGTGAACGCCAAGGAGGGGGAGCTCGAGGCCGAGCGCGCTCGCCTGGCATCGGAGAAGGCGCGGCTGGCGGGCGCCCAGGAGGAGGCCCGCGCGGCGGCCACGCGGGAGCAGAAGCTCCTAGAAGACATCCGCGCGGAAGCCGCGCGGGAACGAGAAACTTTGAAGACCGCGCGGGCAGAAGCCGCGCGGGAACGAGAAGACGCCGCCCGCTTGGCTGAGGCGTCGAGGCAGCAAGCTGCCGAGGCCCTTGCCAGGATGGGGCAGGCGCAGGAGAGGGAGGTGGCAGTCGCAGCCCGGGAGCAGGCGGCGGAGGAGCGGCAAGCCGAGCTGGCCCACCGGGAGGGCGCGGCCGAGAAGACGGGCACCGACCTCCAGCGCAGGGAAGACGACCTTCGGAAGACCAGGGAAGAGATTCACTGTTGGGAGGAGGACGTTTCCTTGCGTGAGGTAAACAACGAGCTATTAGCGTCGGAGCTCGATGTTCGGGAGGATTCGGTGACTCAGCAGGAGGACGTGCTGGCCCGGCGGGAGGGCGAGATGAGGTGCCGAGAAGACGAACTGAGTCGTCGAGAGGGCGAGGCTGCTGCTGCGGCGGCCGCCGCGGCTACCAGGGCGGAGGAGAATGCGAAGCATGAGGCGGAACTGGCCGCCCGTGAACGCGCCTTGTCCGAAATGGTGGCCAAGATGAAGCAGGCTGCCGCCCCCGCCGCAGCTGGCGGTTCTTCCGGTTCGGTCGGGAACCAGGGACTCGAGGCACAGCTGCGGGCTGCCAAGGAGAAGCTCGAGACCGCCTTTGTCTCGCGGGTCAACCTCGAGTATATGCTGGACGACATACTCCGGCGGATGCGACGGGCCGTGGAGAAGGGTGGTCTCGGACGGCTTGTCGATGACAAGAAGGGCGACGGCCCCGCACGACAAGTGTTGGGGCTGCAGCAGGTCTGCGAGCGCCTCGAGGCCCTGCCTTGGGCAGTCCAGGAACTTGCCACCCGGGAGGGACGTGGCTTGGCACGTGTAGTGGCCGAGCACGTCCTGGCCTGCTACCGAAGCAGGGACCCGAACTTCCCACTGGAGCCGGCGCGGGAGGGAGTGGTCGAGGCTGAGGGAGAGGCCGCCCGGGCAGCGGTCCGGAGTACCGCCTCCGTGGTGGCAGCCGGCTTCAGGCGAGAGGTGCCGCCTTCGCCAGCCCCCGGGGACGACTCAGAGGATTCAGCCGACGCCTCCGCCGCCGACTAGATCTTTTGTAGCCTTTGTCTTTCTTTTGCCGTCTCAATGGATGTAAATATTAGGAGTGAACCCTTAGAAAACGCCTTGTAGATGTCTTGTGGATATAATGGCAGCTTCTCCTTGGGCTTGCGACTCCAATTTCTCTGTGTGTTTGATGTTTCTTCTGGTGTTCTGCCTGGAAGTCCCGGGGAGTACTCAGTCGGGCCGTTCCCGACCTTCCCATCCCCGAGAAACGAAGTTGTTCCGATCGCTGACGTTGGCGCAGCCAGCCCTCGAGCTCTCGCGAGTCCGCATTGCCTAGGTTAAGAAATGAAAACACAGACTCCCTTGTCCGGAAGATAGATTGATCCCGCTCGGAACACGCCGTGCCTAATGAACACTTTTTCACTTTGCGACCACTCAGTTAGTAGAAGGGAGACGCGTGCGGGCGAGAATGTGACCAAGAGTCCTCGCGGTCCGGTGGTGCCCGGGCTTAAAACGGGCCAGACCGAGCACTGACAGCCCGCCCCCGAGACCTGAGCTCCGGACTACCCGAGTAGCTCGAGCGATAGGATTACCCAGGGTACCCGAGGACTCGGTAGTGCTCGGGGTCCTTAAAAGCGGACCGAACACCACAACCACCACGAAGGGCTTCGGTCAGACATTATCGCACGCGCGCTACTCTTTTCTGCAAACCGCTCTGTCGTTCTGGGAAAAAGTAGACACGCGGCAGGGTTTTTGCGTGCGAGGAAAACACCTCACCGAATAGATTAAGGCGCGAGAGCCCCCGAGAATGACTCGGGAACATAAATTTACTGAAAGTAGATTTGTCTGAATATAACCACTCACTGGACAGCTGTCGGCCTTCCGGCCCACCGATCCAGGAGGGATGTGCTTCCGAGCTCGGGTGCCCGGGAACTTAATTCTTTCAACGGGGCGCCCGAGCGCCCGGAAGGCGTACGAGGCTCCTAGGGTCGGGTGATCTCGACCACCCATGCCTAAGTGGTAGGACCACCCGAGGACCCTTGGGGCCGACCAGAGACCGGGGCATTGAAGCCCTCGCGGCCGAGCTGCTCGTGATCGCCAGCCTGTGACTTAAGAGAAAAAAATAGGATTTCTTTGTCTGGTGCGCTCTGTCAGTGCGGTACTTGCTATAGACTGCTCTCGTTTTTGACCCGAGACCTCTCGAATACCCGAACCGGCGGACAAGAGCGGGCAAAGGCGTAACCCAGAGGTCCTACGGTTCGGTGGTGCCCGGGTATGACAGACCAGACCGAGCACCGACAGCCCGCTCCGGGGGCCTGAGCTCCGGCCTACTCGAGCAGCTCGAGTGATGGGATTACCCAGAGCACCCCGAAACTCGGTTAGTGCCCGGGAGCCTGCCACGACACCGAATACCACAGCCTACCATGTCGGACGTAAGTCAGCGGCGACTGCTCGCATGTATACCGATTGGGATTCTTTTATCAACGGGGAAAAATGAGAGAGCGAACTTTTTCTCGCACAACCGAGCACCTCACCAAACAGATTAAACATTGGGAATCCAGAAAAATAATTTGACATAGCGATTGCTTATTGAAATACTGAATGTGCAATATTCACAAGGTTGGGCGACAGCGACTTACCCCACGGGGCGAAGCCTTTAGATTGCTCGGGCGGGGAGAAGCCCCCGGCCTTGCTGACCTGAGCCGCGAGCACGACCATCTACGGGTAGAAGCGTCGGAGATGCTCAATGTTCCACGGATTCGGGAGTGGCTGTCCTTCCTCCGTCGCCAACCTGAAAGAACCTGCCCGGGGGACCGCGATCACGGTGAAGGGACCTTCCCACACAGGGGACAGCTTATTCATTCCTTCGCGCGACTGGACGCGTCGGAGAACTAGGTCCCCCACCTCGAGAGACCGGGCCCGGACATGGCGCAGATGATAACGCCGCAGACTCTGCTGGTACCGAGCCGCCCGGACAGCGGCACGCCGCCGGCGCTCTTCCAGGTAATCCACGTCGTCGCGTCTTTGCCGCTCCTGATCACCCTCAGAGTATGCATGCACTCGAGGGGAGCCCAGAGTGAGCTCGGAGGGGAGGACTACTTCGGCGCCATAGACGAGGAAGAAAGGAGTCTCCCCGGTGGCGCGGCTTGGCGTAGTCCGATTGGCCCACAGCACGGCTGGCAGCTCGTCTACCCATCCCTTCCCGTGCTTAGCGAGCACGTTATAGGTCCGAGTTTTGAGGCCCTTCAGTATCTCCGCGTTGGCGCGCTCGACCTGCCCGTTACTCCGAGGATGAGCGACGGAAGCGAAGCAAAGCTTGATGCCGAGATCTTCGCAATAGTCCCCGAACAAGGCACTAGTGAACTGGGTGCCGTTGTCGGTGATGATCCGGTTCGGGACGCCGAAGCGGCTGGTGATGCCGCGGATAAACTGGAGCGCCGTGTTTTTGGTCACCTTGACGACTGGGACCGCCTCCGGCCACTTGGTGAATTTGTCGATAGTGACATATAGGTATGCATAGCCTCCGACTGCTCGGGGGAATGGACCCAGAATGTCCAAACCCCAGACCGCGAAAGGCCATGACAGGGGAATGGTATGGAGAGCCTGAGCTGGCTGGTGAATCTGCTTTGCATGGAACTGGCACGCCCTGCAGCGCCGAACCAGCTCGGAAGCATCCTGGAGAGCTGTAGGCCAGTAGAAACCTTGCCGGAAGGCCTTCCCGACCAGCGTGCGGAACGATGAATGGCCACCGCACTCGCCCTCGTGGACCTCAGCGAGAAGATCGCCGCCTTCTGCCCGAGAGATGCATTTCAGGAGGACACCTCCTGCGCTACGCCGGTAGAGATCCCCATCTACTATGGCATAGCGCCTGGACTGCCGAGCAACTCTTTCGGCAGACGCCTCATCCTCGGGTAGGAACTTTTCTTTCAAGTACCCTCGGATGTCAGACATCCACGAGGTATCTTGAGAACATTCGGCGAGCACAGCGCACTCGCCGGACGGCAGCGCCCTGACGGGGCTTCCCACTGAGGGCACCGCCGGGGTCCCCTGAATTGAGTTCGAGGTTTCCCCTTCATCCTGTTCGGCAGGCAGGACGGAAGGCCGTGCGAGTCTTTCTTCAAAGACTCCGGCAGGGACGCGCGCACGTGAGGAGGCCAGGCGAGAGAGCTCGTCGGCCAGAGCGTTGTCACGGCGAGGGATGTACCGCAACTCGAGGCCATCGAAGCGTCTTTCGAGCTTCCTGACCGCAGCCACGTACGCCGCCATTTGAGGATCCGTGCACTGGTACTCCTTGGATACCTGGTTGACGACCAGTTGGGAGTCCCCCTTGACCAGGAGGCGACGAATCCCGAGCCCCACCGCAGCCCGGAGGCCGGCGATGAGACCTTCATACTCCGCCATGTTGTTGGATGCGCGGAACTGCAGCTGTACGACGTACCGGAGCTCTTCACCTGTTGGGGAGGTGAGAACCACTCCGGCCCCTGCGCCTTTAAGCGAGAGGGAACCGTCGAAGTGCATGACCCAGTACCTGGGCGCGTCGCGCCCGGGATAGGTGGAGATCTCTTCTGGGACAACGCAGGGGACGGGCGTCCATTCTGCCAAGAAGTCGGAGAGTGCCTGGCTTTTGATTGCCTGGCGACAGACGAAGTGTAGGTCGAACTCCGCCAGCTCGACCGCCCATTTGACAACGCGCCCGGTGCCCTCCCGGTTCCGGAGAATGGGTCCCAGTGGATAAGTGGTAACCACCGAGACCTTGTGCGCCTGAAAGTAGTGGCGCAGCTTCCGGGAGGCGATGAGCACGGCATAGAGTAGCTTCTGCGCCTGGGGATACCTTGTCTTGGCTTCCCGGAGGACTTCGCTGACGAAGTATACCGGTCGCTGCATCCGGCAGACCCGGACGGTGGCCCTACTCGGGGGGCTGCCGCAGCCCCCAAGGTCGGCGGCATGGTCGGGGCTGGCCGGGTACTCGGGCTCGATTCCTTGGCTGGGAAGAGCAGTGTGCTCGGGTTCGACCCCTTGCCCAGGGGGAGCCACGAGGACAAGTGAGTGGTCGGGGGCCTCTGGGAGCTGGGACCCAGCACCCGACCCCGAACATTCGTCGCGCTCCACCACCAGCACTATGCTCACGACCTGTGGAGTGGCCGAAACATAAAGTAGTAGGGGCTCACCTTGGGAGGGAGCCACCAACACGGGTGGCGAAGTAAGGTACTTCTTTAAGTCGCGGAAGGCCTGCTCGGCCTCCGGCGTCCAGTCAAAACGTCCGGATTTCTTCAGAAGCTTGAAGAGGGGGAGCCCTCGCTCCCCGAGCTTGGAGATGAAGCGCCCGAGGGCTGCCATGCAGCCGGCGAGGCGCTGGACCTCCTTGAGTCGAACCAGGGGTCGCATCTGCTCGATGGCCTGGATCTTCTCTGGATTGACCTCGATCCCTCGGCCAGAGACCAAGAAACCAAGGAGCTTGCCCGCCGGCACCCCGAAGACACATTTCTCCGGGTTGAGCTTGAGGCGGGTAGAGCGGAGACTGTTGAAAGTCTCGGCAAGGTCCTCGAGCAGGGTGGCGCGGTCTCGGGTTTTGACCACGAGATCGTCGATGTAAGCCTCGACGTTGCGGCCAACCTGCGAGTTAAGAGTGATACGAATAGCGCGCTGGAAAGAGGATCTAGCGTTGCGCAGGCCGAAAGGCATTGACATGTAGCAATAAGTCCCCACCGGGGTGGTAAAAGCAGTTTTTTCCTCGTCCCCTATGGCCATGCGAATCTGGTGATACCCAGAGTTTGCATCTAGGAAGCATAAAAGATCACATCCCGCAGTTGAATCTATAATTTGATCAATGCGAGGTAAGGGGAAGGGATCTTTAGGGCAAGCCTTGTTAAGGTCGGTGTAGTCCACGCACATGCGAAGCTTGCCGTTGGCCTTTGGGACGATGACTGGGTTTGCTAGCCAGTCGGGGTGGAGGACTTCTCGGATGAATCCGGCGTCGAGGAGCCTGCTGACCTGCTCGCGGATAAACTCCTGGCGCTCTGGCGCCTGCCGCCGGACCTTCTGCTTCACCGGGCGGGCGTCCGAACGCACGGCCAAGTGATGCTCGATCACCTCTCTAGGGATCCCGGGCATGTCGGACGGTTGCCAGGCAAACACGTCTATGCTGGCCCGGAGGAAGGCGACGAGCGCGCTTTCCTATTTGCTGCCCAGGTCGCTGCCGATACGGACAACCTGGGTAGCGTCTTCGCCCACCACGACCTCCTTCGTTGGAACAGAGGTGTCGGCGGCGAGTCGGGGTTTGGATGAAGAGGGTCCCGGGCCCCCTGTAGAGCCATCGACCTCGGCCTGTGCTGAGACCAGAGCCATGTATGATTGTTCAGCGCAGGAGACGGCGCCGCCGGAGTCGGCGGTCACAGAGATAGAGCCTGCGGGGCCGGGCATCTTAACCGTAAGGTATGCATAATGCACGGCCATCATAAACTTTGCAAGCGCCGGACGCCCGAGGATGGCGTTGTAGGGGAGAGGGAGTTCCGCGACATCGAAGAGGATGCATTCCGTGCGGAAGTTGTCCCGGCTCCCGAACGTGACAGGCAACTCAACCTGCCCGAGGGGCAGGGAGTGCCCAGGGGTCACTCCACAGAAGGGGAGCGACGGCTTTAGGCGTCGGGAGGACACCTGCAGCTTCTCAAAAGCCTCTTTGGAAAGGAGGTTGAGGCCGGCACCACCGTCGATCAGCACTCTGCCGACCTTAACATTGCAGATAGTGGGAGACACTACCAGAGGTAGCTGTCCCACGGCTGCAGTACTGGCGGGGTGATCAGCCATGCTGAACGTGATCGGAGCATCCGACCACCTCAGGGGTCTTGTGGCCTCCTCGCTCGGGGTTGCCGAGCACACCTCGCGTCGCATGATCTTGATGCCACGACGCGAGCAGGGTGTGTAAGCGCCCCCGTCGATGAAGGCAACGGCATGCTCGGGCTCCTGGAAGCCGAGCTCGGCGTTGTTGGGGGCGACCTCAATATCGCCTCCTCCGCGGGACTCGTCGCGCTCCCTCTGGCGCTGCTCCATGAGTCCTTTGACCGTACGACACTCCGTGAGGTCGTGCCATCTGGTCTGGTGTATAGGACACCATTTACCTGGCTCGGGCCCCGCGGGAACGGGGGCCCTCGCTGGAACAGGAACTCGGCCGGGGGCCGGGGCTCTTGCTGGAGCTGGGGCCCTTGCTGGAGCCGAGGCTCTGGTGGGTATGGGGGCCCGAGGAGGAGCCCGAGCAGGGGCCCTGGCGGGGCGTCGATCGACACTCGGCCGGCGCTCTTGCCGGTGGTCGGGCTCTTGCGGCACCCTATGAGCAGGGACCTGGGCTGGCTCAATGGGAGCGGCCTCACGCTTCCTCCTCTTCTTCTTTTCCCGCTTGTCGGAGCGGGAAGAACTTGGCTGGTCGGAGGTGGGGCGAGGAGCATGCCACGCCCTGGCCTCCGCAGCCTTGGCGCACTTATCGGCCAGTGCGAAGAGTTCCGCAGGGGTCTCGATCTCGTGCGTACCTAGCTTTTCGAGCATCCGCTCATCGCGGACGCCCTACCGGAAAGCAACAATAACAGCATGGGGGGCCACTCGAGGAATGGTGTTGCGAACCTGGCTGAAGCGCTGTATAAAGCGCCGTAGCGTTTCCCCCTCCTACTGTTGGACGGCATGAAGGTCGCACTCCAAACCGGGGCGCGTAAACGTGCCCTGAAAGTTGGCCACGACTGGTGGCACAGGTCATCCCAGGAGCCGATAGACCCTGGGGGTAAGTTCATAAGCCAAGAGCGGGCGGACCCCCTCAGGGCAACATGAAAGTAGTTTACCATCACCTTTTCGCTGCCTCCAGCCGCTTGGACGGCCGTCGTGTAGATTTGGAGGAACTCGACGGGGTCGATGGACCCGTCGTACTTCTCCGGCAGCTCGGGGCGGAACTTGGAAGGCCACCTGACCCGACGGAGCTCGGTGGTGAAGGCACGACAGCCGGTGCCGTATCCTGCAGCGCGAGCGGTGGTCCTTGGTGACGAGTGGCAGTGAACCGGGGATCCCCGGTGGCCTTGGGCCGGGAGAGAGGAAGCCTGGTCCTCTGCCCCGACCCCCTGCCGGGTCTCCCGCTGACGCTCGAGAGTAACTCGGGCATCCTCGTGGCCCCTCCGCTCGTCAAGGCGCAAGCGGAGGTCTCGGGCTTCAGACACGGCCAGGGGGACGGCACTCCGCCTGGAGACCCCTCGGCCCGTGCGGGTGTTGCCCGTTGAGGAGCCGGCTCTGGCGGCACCATGCTGAGACGTGGTGCGAGGAATCCCGGCCTGCACCTGGCGACGAGCAGTGCCGACCAAAGCAACGACATCTTGGATCCACCGACCTTCCGGAGTGTTCGGCGTGGCCTGAACGGGCGGGTGCCTAAGGAGAGCATGTGCTGCAAGCAGCGCGCTCCCTGGGCTAGCCTCGCTGAAAGCGAGCCCGCGTCGTGGTGGCACCCGACGCGGTCCAAAGGCGGACCGGGCGGCCGGGGTCCCGACCACCTGCTGGGGGTCGGAAAGTGCGTCGGCAGCGGCGGCGGCGGCCCTGATGGGCCCAGCGCCTTGATCCCCTTGAGCGGGAAAAACCGCGCACGTGGATGGCGGCTGCTGCTGGCATGCAGCAGCGACGGGGTTCCTTCGGACGTCGGGCAGCGCTCCGTCACTGGAAGTGGAGCCGGAACGCTGGAGACGGTGCCCACCGGCCATCTTTTCCTGTGGGAAAAAAGCGAAACAAACAATCCAGGGATATTCCCCCCTACCAGGCGCGCCAGCTGTCGGAGGATGAACTCCTGTCGCAGGGATCCCGAGAGACCCCTTTTTAGAGATTCGGTCGGGGGGATGATCCTGGATAAGCTTGTTGGGAAATAAGCGGGAACGGAAACAAATGCAATGGCTGGTGGGAGATGATCGCCCTGATGCGAGAAAAAATGGGTGCACTGGGGTTTAGGCAGGTTCGGGCCGCACGGAGGCGTAACACCCTACTCCTGTGTGAGTGTTATATCTGCCCTTGAAGGGAATTCTTCAAGGATGTATCTGATTACAAGAGAGAGACACCTACTGAGAGCTTGAGGCTCTCGTGTTCTAGCTTGGCTTGAGCGGGTTTGAGCGTCTGCGTCCTCTTCTTCACACACCACACCTTTTGGCTTTTTCCTTTTTTTTTTACGTGTTCTCCATCCTTTCCTTTTATAGGCGCGCCGACCTCAACATATCCTGAATGGGAAAGAGGGGATGCGAATACCAAGGTGCCACGGAGAAAGGCGTAATCATTTCGTCTTGGCGAAGTGACAGGGGCGGTGGAGAAATGCGGCGCGCATCCGACCACCCGCCACTGTGGAAGCCCTCGGGCGCCATAAAGGGGGCCCACCGGGCAGCCTCAGAGGTGCCCGGTGCGCCCACCCTGTCTTGTTCTTCTGCCAGGGCAGGGTGGCAGGCGGAGCGCTTCGATTCTGGCAACGTTATCCCGAGGCACCCGGATGAAACGGGACGGGACCCGTGCATTTAATGGACCCACGCCCCCCTGCCAGTGCATGGCAGGGTCTAACACTGGGGCGTGGGCAGCTGAGAATGTCAGGATGTCAGGATGTCAGGTCGCGCGTGCCTATTAAATGCGGCATTGGGCCTTTGACTGGATGACACCCTGACGACGGGACCCTTCGGGTCGTCGAATGATCTTACGCGAACCTTCGGGGAACCGAGTCCTCGGGGGCTGCCATGTGCAGCCCCGAGCACTCTCTCCCGAGCACTTCGGTGGGACCTTCGGGGCACCGAGTCCTCGGGGGCTGCCACGTGCAGCCCCGAGCACTCTCTCCCGAGCACTTGGTGGGACCTTCGGGGAACCGAGTCCTCGGGGGCTGCCACGTGCAGCCCCGAGCACTCTCTCCCGAGCACTTCGGTGGGACCTTCGGGGCACCGAGTCCTCAGGGGCTGCCACGTGCAGCCCCGAGCACTCTCTCCCGAGCACTTGGTGGGACCTTTGGGGAACCGAGTCCTCGGGGGCTGCCACGTGCAGCCCCGAGCACTCTCTCCCGAGCACTTGGTGGGACCTTCGGGGTACCGAGTCCTCGGGGGCTGCCACGTGCAGCCCCGAGCACTCTCTCCCGAGCACTTCCTTCCCGGTATTTGGGCTCTGCGGATCATCGGGAAACTAGGGTGCTCGGGAACCAGAGGCGGCGGCCCCGAGCACCTTCTCCCGGAACTTAGCTTCTTCTTACCTTGCAGGGTGGTGACATGTGGCGGATGGCCGGCCGGGTTTCGGGACTTAGGGACCCCTGGTTCTGAATACACCGACAGAAATCATCTAACACAGTGAGATAATATTTGTAACCAGAAAAACTGGGGACTAGCGATGTCCAAAGATCATAGTGTATTAACTCGAAAGCTGTAGTAGTACGAGAGGATGAAGGATAAAATGGAAGATGAACATGTCGGCCAAGTTGGCATGCATGGCACAAGGATTCTTCCGAAATTTTATTACAAGAGATACGAGAAGCATTGGCAAGGTGTGATAGAGCTTGGATGCCGTGGTGACCGAGGCGTCAGTGCCACAAGGTGGAGGAGGGAC
Organism: Phragmites australis; assembly: GCF_958298935.1. Classification (NCBI taxonomy): domain Eukaryota; kingdom Viridiplantae; phylum Streptophyta; class Magnoliopsida; order Poales; family Poaceae; genus Phragmites; species Phragmites australis. The sequence goes on along the minus strand of NC_084942.1, from coordinate 20,443,469 downwards.
GCATGATAGTAAGTGCATGTGGAGCAGGTGTGGCCAATGAAGAGGATATAGGTCACCACAGCTATTGCATTGGATGATCATGTTCTTGGTTTGAAGATCCTTCATGGAAAGGCCAAAAAGGTCAAATTCGACAGAACAATGATTGTCAAGTGAAACGACGAACATAAATCAAGTTCTTAATGAGAGAAGGAGTGACAATAACATTGTTTAGCTGAAAAGAACGTGAAGGAAAAGCAAGAGAAGTTGTGCTAGTGTGGGTAATAGGAATATGGGACCCATTTCCAACAATGGCATATGAGGAAGCAGTGGAAGGAATGCAGTGGAAGGTCGAGAGGTTACCCTAATCCAAGATCATATGCGCAGATGCCCCATAATCCATTAACCAATTTGAAGAGAGAGGATTCAGTTGCATTGTGTTGAACGCATGCATGACTTGTTGTTGATCTCAGGAGGCAGGTGGCATGAAGCTGTATTGCACGGAGGGTGCCGCCATGCCAGACCACTGCGTGCCTAGTGCGATCGGCCACTGGACACCAGGGGACAGAGCCGGAGTTGGGACAGTGGTGAACACACCCAGCTGTGGACCCAAGACACCCTGACCAGGACACATCTGAATGGACCCGGCCCAGGGAGTCTACAGCGAGGCCAGGGGGCTGAGCCCTGGGCGCTAGGCTGAGCGCCACCCCTGTTGACGCCCTTGCTGCCATAGCCACCATGGTTGCCAATGCTGCTGTTTCCGTGCCCATTGTTTTGGCGGCAATTGTTGTTGCGATGAGAGGAGCCGGAGTTGGTGGTAGTGGTGCGGTTTTGGCCAGGACCGGCAATGTTAGAGGAAGACCAACCGGAGGAGCCCTTGGAGGAGGTGGCGCCGGAGGTGGTGATGTAGACCGAAGGAGTCAAGTTGCTGCCTGAGGAGTTAGACGGCGCAGTCAGTTCTTCGAGGAGGAGAGTTGAGCGAGTCCCAGGAAGGACGAAATGGGGGCGCTGCATGGCGATAAGTGTGTGCATGTGCGCAAGCCGCGGGCTCAATCCGCGCAAGGTATTGAGTACGAGGCTCTTGTCGATCATCAGAGTACCAACCACAATCAGCTCGTCGGCGAGAGTCTTTTGCTTATGGCAGTAGTCGGTGACGGTCATAGAGCCCTGCATGAGGCCGTAGTACTCCTGCTCGAGGTAGCTGGCACACGTCTCGGTATTGTCGCGGTAGAGGCCCTCGATGTGCATTCAGATCGTGTGTGCTGATGCCGCAGAGTCCATGATCATGGGGAGCAGCTCGGGCATGATGGCTGCGTATAGGCATAAGCGGATGAGGGGGTCAAGGTGGAGCCATTGTGCGTTCAGAGACGAGGAGGTGGCAGTGTGCAGATGATCATCGAGAGCATGTTTCTCGAGAGCGACCTTGAAGAAGCCACGCCACTGGGTGTAGTTGCCGGCTTGGAGGTCGAGGGTGATGGAGATGAGGAGTTTGACGCTTGAGACGGTGACGGTCTGTGCCCACAGCGTGGTCTTGGCATCGAGGTCGGCCTTGGCCAGGGTGGCAAGGCGAGCGGCCTCATCATCAGCTCGAGCCTTGTCTGTATCTCATGGTGCAGTCATTGCGAGACGTCGCGGTGAGAAGCTGGAGGCGAAGAAGGACGAGACGGATTGCAGAGGCTAGGACCAGACCTTAACTGATACCATGAAGGCATATTGGAAAATCGCACTTGAATTCTCATTAGGAGCAGGTGGGCATATAAAGAGTACAAGAGTTGATTACATGCCAAAATAAATCCCTAACAATAAGGAAAACTGGTTCCTGGAGACAGAAACAAATCTTCCTGTCGCCATGATCTCCTCAGGCTGCCACCATGATCTTCTCAGCCTGTTGGCGTGCTCGGCGCTTGGGCGTCCAAGCCATGCACTTACCGTGCATGGTACTGCTCGGCTAACAAATTGTTCTTCTACTTCGTTAACTATGTCTAAAGAGTCTTTATTCCATGCTTCGATGAAAGGATAACGATAATAAAATTGAACCACGTGATAATAAAATGTAGCTGCACAAATGCGCAGACCACTTATTACAAAATAGAGTCTGGAAAATGCAGATAGTAGCTCTTGCCGTCCTTTCGGAAAAAAGAAATGCAGATAGTAGTTATTCTACTGAACTAGGCTTCGATTGACAGACGTAGCGAGCACAATTGCCAATTCTTTTGGCGCCTTCCTGTTGACAAGTTCTTGTGCATCTTTCACGAGGGAAGCCAGAGACTTCTCAGTCTTGGTCGAGCCACCATCGCCGCAAGATAAAAGCACGAGACCGTCCAGGTCTGACATTTTCTTCGAAGCAATGGACAGAGAATCCATCAATCTCCACAGGTCATCTCTCTTTCGGATGTAGCTGTCTTCATGTTTCATCATTGATATGACCATCTTGCTGGTAAGCTTCAGCATTCTCAGGCAGTTGGGTGTGGGTCTCTTGTTTCTTTGTACCAGTTCCTCGAGCTTCCTCGCGAAGCTAATCGCAGCATCACTAGGCCCAATCACATCCAAATATTGATCTGCACTGATCATTTTGTCAAATACCGTCACAGAGAAGGACAACAAAGAAGCATGCAATTTCATGTCACCGTGCTGCCCATCGTTCTGATGAGAGGAAGAGCTGTTGTCATGGCTATTTTCTTGTAAAATACCACCGTGCTGCCCTTCTATGTCAGTACTTGGTGCAGAGAACGCGTCCTTTCCAGCTTTTGTGGATGCACAATACAGTATTTCTGAGAGCACCTGCAACATGAAAGATATTTTTAGTTCGGCAACGAGAAGCGTAATGGCTCAAGACAGGATCATGTCGCCCCGGCCATATACTATGTTGATCAAAACGAAACAAAATGTTACCTTTGTCATCACACCGGGCAGTATTTCCTTCGATTTCCTGAGACATGCATCATCATTATTATCATTGGTGTAATGAATACAGAAACCCTCAAGAATTCCGGCTGCACTTATCCTGCATTCGTTGCTTCTGTCTTCTATAAGTATTTTTGCGAGATTGATGACAACGTCGTCTCTTGCTCGCAAAATAATTGTGCCATCATTGCTTTCTCCAGATAGCACCGCGAGCTTTTGACCAGCCAGTCCTCTGATTTTGGTATCCTCTTTATTATCGGTGAATATGTCTACCAGAAACTTAATTAATTCTTCTCTGCTTTCGGTAGGCACACCACCGCAAGCTGTATCCGTGGGTAGATGTGTGAGGATCTTAACGGCTGGTATAGCCAGCTCTGCTTTACAGTCTTTACACCTGACAATACGCTGCATGGCACCAATTGCTTCCTTGTTGCTTGAGATTCCACAGCCCGCCTTGCTGCCCGTCTCTCCAGGAGCAGTCACGACCTGGTACATCACATTAAGTGATGCGCCTACGATGCTAGACCATGACTCGTGGTCGATGGAGTGTACTAGGTCGTTGGTTACAGGCGCCATGATCTTCGATAGAAGACCACTGGTTTTGCAAATGACTTTGCAGTTGTCCTCGTCGGCAGCGGCGAGTTTCTCAAGGATACACAGGCCTTGCAGTACCAGCTCTTTGTAATTAATGTTCTCTAGTGGGCTAAGATCATCGCTCTCCTGTGGCGGGGTCCTAGTGTCGTCGTCGTCCTCCTCCTCCTCCTGGGGTGGGGTACACTCATCTTCTTCCTGCGAAGAAGTCTCGAGCAAGGACGCTATGCACTGAATCCCTCGGGGGAGCTGCACGAGACGGATCTCGCCAGCAAGTTGTGCCACTATCCTTGCGGTGCGCTCCCTGATCTCGCCGTGGTACCGGTTTCTCCAGTCCAGTTTCAGTAGCAGTTTCTTAAGTATGTCAACAGATGATGCCGACCCAATCAGTTGTTTTATCAGCATCTGCTGCGCCTCTTTCACGTTTGTAATCCTGGGCCCGGTAAGTGTGTCCAGAATCCTTGCACCTGAAAGGTAGCGGACAGGTGACTCGGATCTGATCATGTCCACAGCATATGTAACCAGGTTCCTTCCTGAGGCCAACGATGGGTCCTTCTGGCACATGTATGTGGTTTCTCGATAGTAGCTAAAAACTGATTTGCGCGCCCGACCCCTGAACCCATATTTTTTGGCCACCATTCTCGCTAGCTCATATCCCGTAGAGTTGCTGATCGAACTGTAGGTAAAGACGACGCCCTGGAGCAGAACTAGGGAGTACAGGACGACCAGTGCCATCTTCAGGTTTGCTGCCTCTCCATCTGCCTTGCCGTAATCGCGCTTGATTAGACGCCACAGCGAAATAAGGCTACAGATATACGGCCCAGACAAATGGAGAGTGCTTAGGGGAATCAGTATAACGGTGGACGCCACTACTTGAACTGCCACTTTCACAGCTACGAAGCGTCGTTTAGGGGACGACCCATGAGCACTTTTCCAAGCGTTAGCTGCAGCTCTGCATAAGCCGATGTACGGATCCGTAATATTGCCGATCTTTTTATCCGCAAAGGTACTGAGCGCCCTGTTATATGTTCTCAGTTAATATATTTAGTAGGCTGCGACAAGACAGAGCAATGCTATTTTCTAGCAAAATATAATGTTCGAAACATTTTGTCTAGACCGATCCTTATTGATCTCTTTGTTGTCTTGATACAATGGGGCCTCACTGCCTCTGCTTATATCCCAAATGGGTTAAAAACTCAACCAAATAAAAAAAGAGTGCAATATCCCAAATTCATCCCACAGATGTAGCTTATGAAGATTATATACCTCCCCATGAGGACTACAAGCCCTTGTGCAAATAACTCAGATATGGTTCTCTAAAGTGGAAGCATGGAAGGTCTTGGTGAAAAGATCTACAAGATTCTCACTTATTTTGATCTTTTCTATTTCTATTGCCCATTCTTCTGAGTATGTGTTTGTTCATATCCGTTTTGAAATAAATATACCCTTCATATGCTCATTATAGCAATTAATAAATGGAAGGAATTGGGCATTAGTTCATGAGGAATTCGCAATGCAAGCTAGCTCCACTATGCGCAAAGAGGAATGTGGAGGATTTATCAACCTATGCACCACTAAGTAGTTGGTACGCTTAATCAGCCTTCTAAGACATACACAGTCCTTTGCGCTTCAAGAGTGTTATGAAATTGAAATGATTAACTTAGCAACAGTCATCTAGTTTATAGATCTCCATGAAATAGTGGCATTTCTACTTAAAAACACACATCTAGTAGTATACGATACGGCATTCTGGGATCAGACAAGTCTTAGCATTGATGTGATTGTCAATTTGGTATATCGGCCCTCAGTCCAAAATCAACTATACCCTAAAGGTAACTAAGGATTTCTTTTATTACTCCCTCCATTCAAGAATATAAGACGTATTTTATTATGGCCTGATCTTTAAAACAAGACATTGATTATTATTTTTCTCACAAAATGTATTATTTATAGCTATAGTTAAACCAATATAGCGTGAAAGTATTTTAAAATATGAATTTAGTGGTATAATTTTTATACACTAAATATATTTTTAATTTAGCTGATTGTTAGTCAAAATATATAAAACTCGATTTTTTTTTAAAATAAAATATATCTTGTATTTTTAAACGGAGAGAATATATTCCAATGACCCGTGTCTTGTATGATGGTGGTCTAATAACTTGTCCTTCGCCCAATCGTAATGCGAGACAGGCGCGATGCACAGTGCACGTCCCACACTAGGTGTGGATGTAGCGACCAGCCAGCAGGTTGCGACCAGCCAGCCATAGGCATGGACAAGGCTGTAATGTAGCGGTTCGGTGGCCGGCCATTCTGCTGAAGTCATGGATACGACCAACAGCAAGTCTAATCACACCATCATACAAGACAAAGGCGTAGCAGACAAAGAGATCTGACGACGCTAAAGGCAAGACTGTCGAAAGGAATAGATCTTGAATGAATTTTTGCAGCCTTGGGAACCACATCAGATGACATTCCTAGCTATTAAGTTTTTTCACCAACCAATTGACTTAAAAATTTAGACTGATAAAGAAAGACCGATAATTCACTTATATTTTAACACTTTCTCAAGTGAGCTCATCGGACTCAGAAATTGGTGTCGGCTATTTTTTTTAATTGCGCTGTAATGTTAAACGGGGCCAAAATAGTTTTAACTTACAAATTCTTGGACTTCTGAATGGCATCTGCTGTCAAGATGGCTAGTCCCACGGCCCTGCCCCAGTCCTTCTATTGTTCTTTGGCCAGGCAGGGGCGAGCCCTAACCCGTTCGGATAACACGGAAATTACTACATTTTTCTTTCGTATTTCGAGAGAACTCGTCCTAATCCTCACCCATGCGAACATTCCTCTAGACAGTCACCACCCCACGTCTTGTGCCCTCCCATTCTGGAATCCCAACTATGTCTAGTCTTCCCTTGTAGTAGATCTAAGACTAAATCAGTTGCATCCGTCTTCAATTTACAAACCTTATTTTAATCGTTTGAGTTACATAAAGTCTGGAATTAGAATTGCATTTCTTTTTGGTTCACAACAGTAATATATATTATTCCCTAAATTGCTCCGTTGTCATTCTACTCCGAGTAGTTTATTGGATCTATTTGAAGTCTTCGAAACAATAAACTTCTAGGGTTGTTAGCTAAAACTGTAAATCAAACACTTCAATTGACAGACATATACCTCTGTGTCTATTTTTCTCACATAAAACAATAAATTAAAAAAGAACGGCCGCAGTAAAGATGCAGGATAGAATTAAAAGGTGAGGATGCTAACTCACCTTGTCTGGAGAAGACTAATCACCGTCAGACACCAAAAATCCTTCTTCGCCAGCATGGAGACAAAGCCTCCGAGGAGGACGACGGTGATCCAGACAAACACGAGAAAACCCAGTCCCCTCCCGGCCATCCACATGTAACCCATAAACACGGCATGGCTGTTGATATAAACATCTTCCAGCGATTGGTAGCTCCGGGGGACATCAACATCTGCACCCTTTGTGGGCTCTGGTAGCTCCGCTCTCTTGGCCATTCTTCCCAGAAATGTGGTTTGTATCTCAGCAATGCAAGTGCATTTGTAGCATGCAAGCTCACTGCTCTAAGTAATGCTATTATACTATGAAAGATTGAAGTCACCACTTTCTGGCGCGCATGAGGGCTATATAAGGAACCGATTCTTGAGAATCACAAGGAAGAAAGGAAAGAAGCAAAGGGACAACCTGCAGCATGGAATGCCGGGAAAAGGTGACCAGCGGCCCTATGAACATGCTTTTTTTGCTATAATTTATTCCTTCCCTCCACAATACGCAAATAAATTAAGCAGACGCTTTAGTCTTTGTTTCCTTTCAACCGTGCCTGGGTCATACTTTAAGGCTTTCAGCTGACATATGATTCATCTCCACCTTGCAAGTCGTACAATCTGCCTAACAAGGATTTCTGGTCTCTCAGAGTTATCACACTCATTCAAACTGTCGGGTGAGTCTCATTACCGTTTAATGCATGCATCTTTACTGGTTAATTTAATGTTCATATTTCCACCTAAACTTATGAATGAATGATACAGTAGTTCTTTCATTAGCTCCTGTTTTCTGAGTGTTCCTAGCTATATGGTAACTTCGTATAAGTAAAGGAAACTCGATCCGCTTTTAGTACTAACTAGCGAGCAATTTCTATTTTGGCGCTTCTTTCCATCGTGATTGGTAGCCATTCAAATAAAGCAAGTGAAGGGCAGCGCGCTCCTCGAATTGAAATAGTTGTACTTATCATTGAAACTGATGAAATAATTATAAGGGCATGTTCACTACTATAGAAAAATGTTTCACTGTCGGTTTTGGAGCCGGTAGTTGGCAACAGGCAATGACAGTCCTCAATTATCACTGCCGATCCCGGAACCGACAATAAACTGCCGGCTGGTGGCTTCAGCCGGTAGTGTTGCCATTTTCCAGAAAATTCACCCGAAATGATATTAAAAAGCGGAAAAAAAATTGTTTCAATTTTTTTTAACAAATTTTCACAAGCGGCTGCTTACGATAGTCGCATGTGGTAATGGTACGATTTTCAGAGACGGGCGACATAAGAAGCTGTGTAAAAGGTAATTTCCAAGACGGTTTCTTATGTGAACCACCTCTGGTAATGAGATGATTACCGCAGGCGGGCCACATAATTAGCCGCTTGTCAAAACGTATTTTCGAAGGCGGCTCCTTATATGACCCGCCTCTGGTAATCTCTCTTCAAACAATACCTGTTCGCGGGGAGCTCCATTCAGACCGAGCTTGCTCTGTCAGAACAGAGCAGCTCAAAGGCGGCCCGGAGATTTTAAAATAAAGGGGAGAGGTTTTGTTTTTGAATTTCTTGGAGGATCTGGCTCTCTAAGGTAAGAGTATCCTATCTCTAGCTAGCATCCTTTTGAAGTTTAGATATATATTTAAGGCTTAATTAGGGTTTAGATGTGATCTAGAGATGCACATGGTTCTAGCCACATAGATTCTCGAATTATCTAAAATTTGTGGCCAATGTTGATTCAATTGTGTAGATTCACATGATTCTAGCATTATATTTTAAAAAATATAGCTTCAATTTGATGTTTTTTAACCTCTAGGATGTTTTTTATCAAGAATGGAGATTTTTTGGATCTATCTAGATCTATATCTATAGATGTAGAGGGAGAGAGAGTAATTGTCGGAGGGTGAACTCCTCAAGTAGGGATTCGGAGGGACCCCTTTGAGATTCGGCCGGGGGGATGATTCTGAATCTGTTTTGCGGGTAAAATAAATGGGCGTAAATGCGATGCAGGTGGAATGGAATGATCGGATACAGAAGTAGTAAATGCACAGGAGAATTTTAGACAGGTTCGGGCCGCACTGAGCGTAATACCCTACTCCTGTGTGTATGCTATAAATGCTCTGAGAATGTCTCTCAGAGGTTCTGCTGGGTTACAAGAATATTTGTCTAGTCTAGAGTTTCGGGCTCCTTGTTCTTCGGTGATCCGAGCTTCTGTGCTTGTACTTGCTACTGTCTTCGACTTGCCCTCTATCCTCCGAAAAACCGTCCCTTCTCCGGGGAGCCCGCCCCGCCTTAAATACCCGCTGGAGCGGTAGCGTGTCCAAAAAGGGAGGACGTGAATTCCGAGGCGTCATAAATGAAAAGCAACCATCATGGGCTGCTACGCGAAGTGACGAGGAGGGTTGAAAACGCGCTCCCGTCCGATCTTATTCGTCATCATGCCGTTCTTCAACGGGCGCCGAGGGGAGGGCCCACCGGGCAGCCACCAAGCAGCCCGGCGTGCCCGCTCGATCAAATATGGTCAAATATGTGGCCATCTTCTTACTAGGAATCTTTGATCTTATCTACTTAATATTCCATATAAGGCACTTTTCTCAATCATCGTTGTCACCCTTTTGCACCAACTTGTTAGTCCAACATCTTAAACTTTTTTTTAAGAAATCATGCCTTGATTATCTTCTCCAAGCCAGTAGTCCCTTGGACCGAACAATCACTACTACAAAAATTCAGATCCTTGACAACTCATCGGTCACTATTGGTTTAAAAAAAAACGTACGTGATAACATTATCACTGACTTTTTTTTTAATTCAATAGTCCATTATGACTAAGGAGCTAAGAACCATTAGTGATACTTCATTATCACATATGGTTCTATTTTGCATCTGTCAATGATGACAGCTTGCGTTGGAATCGTCAATGATCATGGAGTTATCACTGACAGGTCTATACGAACCGTAAGTGAAATCCTATTGATGATTGGTATACATAACCATCATTGATCGATTGGGGACTATATAGAACCGACACAGATATCCTCAATGGATGTTTATCCCCATCCCAATAGCCTGCCTAAATTAAACAAGATCTTGTAGATCCACTTCCTCTTGGTGTCCTAAGGTGAGTATTTTTTTTTCTATTTTTGATCTAGTTAGCTTAATTTGATAATTATGTAGGGTTTAGGTGGTTGGTTTCATGGATATGTATATGGATGTAGCTAGAGCTCTAGTTTAAGAAATAATGAATTGTAAGTCCTCAGTAGATGCATGAGGAATGTTTAGATCTAACTGTAGCTCCAATTTTAGGTTTAGATCTAGTTAAATTTTGGTGGATGGATCCATGGAGAATTTACCTTAGGTGGTTCAGTTCAGGGAGATGCATATGGATGTAGCTAGAGCTCTAATTTAATAAATAATGGATTGTAAGTCCTTGGTAGATGCATGAAGAATGTTTAGATTTAACTCTAGCTCCAATTTTAGGTTTAGATCTAGTTAACTTTTGGTGGATGGATCCATGGAGGATTTAGCTTAGGTGGTTAATTTCAAGGAGGTGCATATGGATGTAGCTAGAGCTCTAATTTAAGAAATAATGAATTGTAAGTCCTTGGTAGATGCATGAAGATTGTTTAAATCTAACTCTAGCTCAGTTTAAGGATTATATCTAGTTTAATGTTGGCAGATGGATCCATGGAGAATTTAGCCAGGGGAATGGCTAGCTATTAATTAGATGAAGTAGTAGTATCCTCAGAATGTCATGAATCACGAGGATTACATCCTATGTAACTTGTCATGTTGGCGGCGAACTTGACACATTCGACTAATTAAGACTCAGAGAGAGAGAGAGAGAGAGAGAGAGGGGGTTACATGGGCTGGATTATACTTAAATTGGAGTTGGGCTGTCACGAATATGTTTTTGCATTTTTATAGTGGATATTCCAGGGAATTTCGAATGGCAAAATAACTCCACAATGGCAAAATAACTAAATATATTATTCTTTTTTTTTCTTGATGAGGTAAACCACTTGTCATTGTTCTGATCCAATTTGCAACGCACAACAGGGTGTTTGATTTTCTTCTGAAGGAAAAGTTAAGAGAAGTTCTAAGTTCAGTATGGGCTATATTTGTTGCTATATCATTTACCATGACTGGAGTAACAGACAACAAATCGTCAATTGCATTATTGCTAGCACTATTGCTAACACTACTTCTATGGTTGGTTCAAGTAGTGGTGTTTTCCGTTGTATTGTGCCCACTAGCAGTTCTCTATGTGCTTGGCATATATATCTCTACCGGTGTCTCGCTTTGGCGTCTGATAGAGAATTATTATGGCAATGACAACGGAGGTGCAAACCTGAAGCCGGCACTGAACGTCTTGTACTCCTTAGCCGTGGCACAAGGTCTGCTCTTCGGTTACATGGCCGTCTATGGTTGTGGGTCGCGAATCGTGCTACTAGCCAAAGTAGTCGCCAAAGACTATTCACTTGACCTAAACATAGTTTGTGACTACCTAGATGAAACTGTAACGGGGTGCAAGAAGGACCTCTCATTCGCCAAAGGAAGGAACCTCGTCACATATGCTCTGGACCTAATGACGGAATCAGAGTCAAATGAAGGCTATCTTTCTGGGTTAAGGATTCTTGGCACATGTACTACGTCAGACGAAGGGCAAGAGGTGCTGGTAAAACAGTTGCTGACTGGATCGACATACTTCAACCACATGATCCAGAGGCTACTTGAGACGCTGGGTCCCAGGAGCCCGTATAGCAGAGAGATTAGGGCGCAGGCCGCAAGGGTAGTGGCGCACGTCGCAGGCGCTATCTATTTGGAGCAGTTCCCGCGAGGGATCCAATGCATCTCTTCCCTGCTCAACACGTTTGAGGAATACAGTTGGCTACCCATGTCATACGAGCGACACCATCGGCTGCCCAAGACATATGAGCCGGACTGGTTTCTAGAGAAATATGAGTGGTGCTACCTAATCAGAACATCTGGTCACGAGAGGCAAGAAAGTGTGCCAATGGAAGGTGACAATGACCGGTTCCATGGCTATCAAGAGTTGGTGGTGCAAGGCCTGCGTATCCTTCAGAAGCTCACCGTCGACCAGGAGAACTGCAGAGTCATGACCAACACCAAAGGTCTACTATCAAAGATCATGGCACCTCTAATCTCCAGCAAAATCCACAGAGACCGTCATGATGAATGGTGCAGCATGGCTGAGGAGTCACTGGAACTCATGAGCCGGCTCATGGCTGATCCTGGGGAGACCGGAACGACGAAGCTCCAACATGAGATCTCAAGCAACAGCAAAGCAATTACTAGCACCCTGGAAGGTATTCTCGGGTGTGACAACTGTGAACCCAAGCTGCAGGGACAAGTAGTGGAGATGCTATTAGATCTGTCTGTGGATACATCTTCCATTGTGGCCAGTGGAAGCAGCAGCACGATATTCATTAGGACACTGCTAGACTTGTTTCTTTGGGGCATGAGAAGAGTTTCAGTCAAACCACCGTCAAAATCCTCACCTTTGTGGGAGGAAGTGCAGAGCAGACGGATCTGTAGCTATTACAATGCTTCCCCAATTCATTGGCTGAAGAAGCGCAGTTACATCCAAGATTTGGCAGGTGAAAAGCTGCAGTCCATGCTATCTTCACAGAGTGAAACAAATGCCACGATTATCTTACAAGCAGGTGGTGATGTTGTTGGCTGTCTCACTAGAGCAACTGTAGATGCCAAAAGCAAAACAAACAGAATGAGGGCAGCAGAAATCCTTGAGCGCCTATGCAGTCATTACACCAAGGATGATGAATATCTCAAGGAACTCAAGAAATCCATGACCGGCGTCATGACAAAGGTAAGAACAATCTGTGTTGTCAACTTTACAAATTCAAATGCCCTTGGCCACATCGTGTTTGGGGTGAGGTTGAATCATCTCCCTTGTCAAACTGAAATACCATCCATGTTGCAGGTGCTCAGAGAAATACTTGCTAAGCCGACTGAATCAGACATACAAGATGTATCAGAAGCAAATAACGCCATGTATTCGGCACCAGGTGCTGACTTAGAGAAAGATCATGCTGTAGAAGATGATGATAATGGCCAGAGAAACACCACTGCATCTCATCAGCAAAATTGTGATCAACTACAGGAAATCAAACTGAAGGAAGCCTTGGTGTGCCTCTGTGAGACGGTGTGCAACAAATTGATCAGTGCAGATACAGATCTGGCTGGTCAGTTCGACGAGATTGCTGCTCACATCTATTCAGAACAAAGGAATCCTGACAAGACTTTTTCTTCACTCATAAAAGAAGCACGGGAACTTCTGGACAAGAAGAAGGCACAAGAATTAGCAATTGTATCAGCTACCTCTTCAAGGGAAATTAGATGGAATTAAATTGGGTAGGCTGAATATTCATCTGTAGTGTACCCTAGATGTTAATCTATATCCTCATTGCAAAACTGTGCCATGTGGATGCTCGGTATATGTTGTATTGTATTGGCACGAATAATGGAACAAAACTATATTATATCAATATATCATGTACCTCTTAACACAACATTTCTGGTGGAAATGTCTAAGAATGTCTGACTATGAGCCGCATCTATTATGGTACATTTCGTCCGAGTCTTACTGGATGTAGGAGGCCATATTTTTGCTGCCGCTTGTACTATGTCTTCATTCGTCTGTCCTTGATGTAACTTTTATCAGCATCATTTGTGGGGTCTTGCATTATTACCCTGTCAAATTGAAAATAAAGTTGATGTTGCAGGTGCCCAGAGAAATAATTTGGTTGTTGATCAACACAAGCGGTAACAGAAGCAGACAACATCCGGTTTTCGGCACAAGGTATCCACATTGAAAAAGGTGGTGTTTCACAAGATAATGGCCAGAAAAAATACCTGTTCTTCCCATCAGCAAAACGCTGAGCTATAGGACAGCAAGCTGCAGCCAGCCATGGTACCTTTGTAAGCAGCAGTATGCGTCAAGTTGATCTGTGCATATCCAGATTTGTCTCCTCAGTTCAACGAGATTGCCAGCGAGATCTATTTGGAACAAGGGAAATCTGTCAGGAGTTTTACATCACTCCTGAAAGAAGCACAGGAACTTCGGGACAAGAAGGAACAAGAATCAGCGATTGTACCTGCCAGCTCTTCATGGAAATTCTAATTGAGTTTGTAAACTGCATATTGATCTGCACTGCTGAAGTATACCATGTACACTAATCCATACCCTCGTTGAAAAAATTGTCTGTCATGACTCCTGAGGATGCCATGTAACAATCTTGAGACTTGGAGGCTTCGTGATGCAGCTTATCATTCATATATAACTTCTTGCCCTTTGATTCTTCAAAGACCCTACCGCTGACTGCTAATACACATTTCTTTTGGATCACTAGTAATGTAGCGTGCACTTTTAAGTACAAGTAGGACGCACACACGCACTCATGCACGTACACCACACTCACGCCCACACACCCACATGGGTGCATCCTAGCGTATGTCTAAACAAGATTGGGTACATAACCTCACGTAGCGTGGGCACGTGATTTGACCACTGAACGCATCTACATGTGCATGTACTATTCCTCTCAGAATTTAATCCCAAGAAAATGCGAGCGCTCGTGCCGAGTCTAGGACTTGAATCCGGGTGGGCAGGTTCCACCACAAGAACCCTAACCAACTGAGCTATGCTCAGTTCGCATGTAGTGTACACTTTAACTTGACCAAATGATACCTGAAACAAGTGAAAGTATTGCAAGCAAGAGTTATAGAGGTTCAGACAAAAGATAACAGATTATAGAGATTCAGACAAAAGACATCAGATGATAAAATGATACCCACAAAGATGAAAACTCACCTACATGCCAAAAACATGAATAACTGATTTGGACGTGCTGCCCTTGCCATGATGAATTTCAATTTTAGATATCTGCATGTCACAGCTCTAGAAAGGTCTCAAACTGCTTGAGGTAACATCTTAATAAGACCAAATTAACACAGTGGGAGTTAGTACTGAAGGGACTTCACTTCAGCACAATTCACCAGTAGTCTCCACATGAACAGCTGCCATTGATAAAATGGTGAAATCTGTACACGTCACGTAACACAATTTCTCGTCCCATGACTTGAGAGGTAAATTTCATCCAATTGTGGCAGTCGTTACAAACGCGAAGGTTCTTAATCACTCGAAGGGGCACACAAGGAGGCAAACTCATTAACCCAAAAGCCACAGCTAACTTCTCACTATGAACAAAAGCAGTGGGGTCTTTTCGTTCTTGCTCTTTTTCATGAAAGAGATGATAATTTTCTTGCATGTACCCTATTTTGGCTATCCTATCATTTAGATCAACCAAAAAACTGTATATCTGATCAGCCAAGGGGTGTGACCGATCACCAACAAAGAACGCATGAACTGCATTCTTTACTTCAATCCAGCTACGACCTGGTTCCTTCCTGACTCCTCTGTCTTTCATCATCTTTCTGACCTGATCCCTACCGGCCCACTTTCCAGTAACAGCATATGCATTTGAAAGGAGAACATAAGATGCCGAATCATGAGGCTCTAACTCTAGGAGATGCTTCGCTGCAAGCTCCCCGATTTCTATGTTCTTGTGTTTTTTACAAGCACTGAGAAGGGTTCTCCAAACCATTGCATCAGCAGAGATTGCCATTTCCTCAACAAATCTCAATGCACGGTCAAGTTGCCCAGACCGTCCAAGAATATCCACGACACAAGCATAATGGTCAGGTCTTGGATGAATTCCATACTCATTAGACATGGATTTGAAGTAACTAAGGCCTTCCTCTACCAAACCAACATGACTGCAAGCAGCTAACACTCCTATGAAGGTAACATCATTAGGTTTCAGACCTTCTTGCTTCATTTGATCAAATAGATCCAATGCCTCTAGTGCACGTCCATGCTGTGAGCAACTTGTAATAATAGTATTCCATGACACCTCGTTCCTCTCAGGCATTTCAGAAAACTCCATGTTGGCATCTTCAATGCTGCCACACTTTCCATAGAGTGAAATCAAAGCATTCGCAACTTCAATTTCAGATGCGTGACCTGTTTTAATAACTCTACCATGTATTTGTGTTCCTTGTTTTATATCTGCAAGGTTAGCTGAAGCACTAATAGAGGATACAAATGTGAACACATTATACTTGCCACCTGCTTGACCCATCTGCATAAATACTTTGAGAGCTTCTTCATAGAGACCACTTTGTGCAAAACCGGATACCAATCCATTCCATGTAATCTCATCCTTATGTTCCACCGCCTTAAACAAAGAGAAAGCTTCTTTACTTCTTCCACATCTTGCATAGAGGTTTACCAACGCATTCCAAATTGAAATATCTGCTGAATAACCGGACACATAAACCCGAGCATGAATCTGTGAACCCTGACTCATTGCTTTGATTCCAGCACAAGCACTTATAGCACTTGCCAGCCCTATGTTATCTGGCCAAATTCCACAATCCTGCATTTCTTTGAATGTTTCAAGAGCCTCTTTACAAAACTCATGCTGCACATATCCAGCAATCATTGAAGTCCAGGAAACCACATCTTTTTCTTCAAGCATTTCAAGAATTCTTCGAGCTTTGTCAAGCCACCCACATTTACAATACATATCTATCAATACACCACTGACATACATATCAGACTCAAAGCCAGTTTTTATGCTTAATGAATGAATCTGCTCTCCAAGTTCAATTGCTCCAATGCAAGTGCAAGTCCTTAAAATGCATGGGTATGTGAATTGGTTAGGTCGTATACCTGCAGCTTGCATCTGACAAAAGATGTCTAAAGATTTTGCTAGATCACTAATCTGCCCATATGCCACAAGCATCAAATTCCACAGCACTACGTTCTTTCTATCGCCCAAATTGAAGATTTCGAGGGCAGTTTCAATATCACCACATTTCACGTACAGGTCAAGGAGAGAGCCTTCCAATATGTAATCTGAAGACATACCTGCTTTCAACAAATACGAATGAAGCTGCTTCCCGTTTTGAAGATGCCCAGAAGAGGCACAGGCTGCAAGCAGGCTAGCAATGGTCACACAATCAGGCCTCAACCCTGCCAGTCGCATCTCATCAAATATCTCCAAAGCACGGCCACCATGTCCACACTGAGCATGCCCTGAGATCAATGTATTGAACGTTACTCTATCACAGAACAGCATGTCACAGAATACCCTTTCTGCTAGCCTAAAGGATCCACACCTTAAGTACAACGCGATAAGCGCATTCCCCACAAAGGTTTCAGAGCAGAATCCTTGCTTGTAAACGTGCGCATGGATCAGCCGTCCTTGCGCAAAAAGACCCCCTTTAGTGCAAGCACTCAGCGCACTAGTCAGAACATATGGCGTAGGACCAACCCCGGACCGATGCATCTGGCGGTACAGCCCAACAGCTTCCTCTCCAAGACCATTCTGTGCATACCCTGACAGCATTGCAACCCACGAGACATTGTCCCTGGCACAAAGCGCCTCGAACACCCGCCTCGCCCGCCGCACAAGTCCGTCCTTCGCATACAAATCAATCAGAAGGTTGCCGACGATCCGGTCGCCTCCGAGACCACGCACGGCCGCCGTCGCGTGGATCTCCGGGACCAGCGACCAGCGGTTTGCGCTCCCCCTGCACGCCCGCAGGGCACACGCGAGGTCAGCGGAGCCGAGGCCCCCATGCTGCCTGGCCTTGGCCGCGACGAGCAACAGGAATTTCTCCGGATCGTCATGCGCGAGGAACCCCGCGAGGGACCGGTGCAGTGAGGCCGCCGCTCCCCGGCGCGTCATTTCGTCAAGCACCCTAGGCGCGGCGCGGTGGAGGTCATCATCCACAGTTTCCTAGCGAGGGTCGCGGCGTTAGTGAGCGCGGGAGTAGGGGCGATGCGGCGAGGTCGCAGGTGGCGGTGGCGGAGGCGATGCCAGCGGCGTGCGCCGGGCAGCGGCGGCAGCGGGTAGGCGTCGGGAGGAGATTGCAGAAATAGCATTTAGCTGCTGGGGCGAACCAAGACGACAGGGAATAAAAAGGGTGTAAACAGCGAATCATGTCCGTCCAATTCTCATTTATAGACAACTGTCAATCTCGTCATCTAATCAATGAAAAGGGTTATTTCATACTCCCTCCCTCTTAAAATATTAGACGTATTAAGATTTAAAAAAATCTTTAAAAATAGACTTTAACCATTAATTTATTTTGTAATATATTATCGATTGCTGCAAAATCAATATTGTATTAAAAGATATATGAAATACAAATATGTTGATATAACTTTTGTACATTAAAACATGCGTATAATTTGACTAATTATTGGTCAAAATTTACGAAATTTGACTTTTACAAATTCTAATACGCTCTATATTTTTGGACGGAGTGAGTAGTATTTTATTGTTGTATGGAGGGTTTTCAGCAAATCACCCCTCCACTGATAGGGATAGTGGGATTAACTGTAGCCTTCGAATAGGGAACAGACAGACCATTTACTTGTTTGAAAAAAAAAATTCCCCAGAAAAAAAATCCAACGGCTACCATCTATGATCTTTAGATCATCCAACGGCTGAGGTTCCTATAGTTCTGTTTTAACTGTATTCGCTTGCAGGCTGCTGCACGCATGAGTCCTGTTTTATGCATTTGAAAATTGAAACACATCAATTTCATACGAATTATATAGGAATTTCATAGAAACAGTTCAATTCTAATAGAATTTGAAAAAAAAAATCCGCATCCCAAACTGGCCTTTTGTAGGGATTGAAATGCAAGAATATCAATGATCTTTTTATAAGAAGCACGGTATAATTCATATAAGAAAAGCATACATGTTTGTCAGGAATTGTCTAGCATGCAATGATAGATACATCAGTAAATCATCCAACAGTTTTATATGTTACTCAGAAGATTATCTGTATGGCCGTAGAAATGTAGAATCAGATCACCCTTTTAAAAGCCAAAAAAAAAACCCAATATTGTGCACAACAACCGTGAGGCCTGCCCTTCAGGGTTGAAGAAAAACAAGTTTCAATTTTTGCACTTGACCCACGCTTTTGCATTTGCTTCCGCTGAACTCTCCCGTCTAGTACGAGCATCGCTGTGGAGCAATAGCTAGTCCACGAGACTCATACCTAGATGTTGGAGCTCTTGGTACCAGGGTCCGACCCAAGACAAAAACTGAGAGGGGCACACATCAAGGGCAAGAGAAATTAGCATGTGTTTGTTCCTTAGCAAGAGCCTCGTAATTCGTTTGAGAAGGGGCACCCATGATGGAAAATTACGAATTAGCTATATTTTTCCAAATTTTGAGCGTAGGACCTCGCTAGGCTCCTCTTGGGCCCACCCATTTTTTATGCTTATCAAGGCATTTTCTCCATGCTAAAGACCACTTCCAATGCTTTGTTTTTTAAGTAATATCTTAAAGGAGAAATAGAGTAAAAAATTGAGGTTAAAAAATAAGCTTTCAATACATGCCGTATATGTGGTACTTATTTCTTGAGATCTTTCAAAGTAATTTATTGTCTCACAATCATTTAGAATTGCTAAAATACTAGTTTTTTCAGTAAGAAACAAGCTATATTTCTCTCTTTAAATATCTTGCCACATCAGCTTTTTACTTACGTAGATACCTAATTAATGTCTAAGAAACCATCCATATTAAAGCATTAGGAGATGTCTAATAATATGAAGCGAATGGATTCAATGTACACTCGGAAACAGAAGGAAGGACAATTCCGTATCTCAAAACACAAGTACAAGCAGCACTTCTTGTGAGTTTCAAAAGCAAATAGAACTCGCACAAGTTAGTACATTACATAGAAACTAGATGTACAAATCAAGATGCACGCATGCAGAACTACAGATCGACCAGCCAATGCATGTTTCTCATCACAAAGACTAGCCAAATTTGATCGAGATTCTAGAAAATTTCACCACAAAAACGCTGTAAAAGGCTAACTACAGAAGCAGAAGGACATATCATCTCTTGTCAATCTACATGCTGTATTTTATTCTTACCCAGACACACACAAATTAAGACACATATAGAACTAAACTTAAGACACATGTTCAGATTTCTTGTGCTTTGGCCTCTTCACTATCATCACGGTGCAGTGCGCGTGGTGGGTGCAGTAGTCGCTCACGCTCCCAAGAACAGCCCTGCACGGAATTGATGAATGATTTTTCAGGTAAAGTCAATTAATAATGAAAAAAAACTCATGGGTGATCAACAACTCGATGATCTACAATCATGTCACGCTCATTTTTAGAGCAACAGAGTCCTCAAACTTATGAACAGCAAAGGACCTCTTCCATGCTCCATAACCATGGCAGCCCACGACCAGCATCTCGGCGTGATGCCGGTCGACCGCCTCGCAGATCACGCTCCTCGCGTCCCCTTCGAACACTTCGTAGCTGACGTCGATCACCTGCGACGACGAGGAGGAGCTCGAGGTCGTCAGCTAGGGCGCGTCGACGCATGTGGTGGTGCACAACTAATGCATGCCCCGTGTTCTTCTTAGATAACTGCATAATTATTACCTGGGTGCAAAGCTGCTTGGCCTTCTCGATGACCCTGGCGGAGGTGCGCTTGAGGTCCACCTCCACCGTCGGCAGCAGCTCCGCCGAGCCGACGCCGGCGATGCCGATGACGGAGGACGCGGGGGGCTTGGCGGTGAGCACGACGAGGTGGTACTGCTGCGGCTGCCCGGGGCCGAAGAAGTGCTGCAGCGTCCACTGCAGCGCGTAGTAGCTGTGGTCGCTGTCGTCGATCCCCACCACCATCACCCCCTTCCCCGATCCTCCTCCTCCTTCTGCCGTCGCCTCCGCCGCCATGTCCCGTTCCTCGATGCTACCAAGATCCATGTCCGGGCGAGCCTAGCCTGGATTGGTGCATGCCAACCTGGGGAGTGAGTCTTGGTGGAACAAAAGGGGGGAGAATTAGTAGCCAGAGAGGGTGGCTATTTCTGTAACGAACTTAACTGCCTCCGGAGTGGGACCAGCGGCTGGGAGGAGGACAAGGAGCGCGGGAAGCGCCCACGTAGGCACGTGGCCTCTTGTTCTCTCTGCTAGCGAGTTTTTAAGATAAAAAAAAGCTTTATTCCATCAGTTTTGACCTCTGCTTTGAGTTTGTGTATGTAGCGATATAAATAACCTCCCGGCCTTTGAACAGTAAAAAGCATTTAAAGCATCAGCAGCTCTTCTAAAACTCATCCCTTATATCTCTCATATAGAAATTATCTTAAAAGATTCATCCTCTATATCTCTTCACTCTCTAGCAGTCTTCCTAAATCTCACCTCTTATATCTCACTCTACTTTATTTTATTGATATCCTGTAAAAAGATGGTCCTTGTGTCAGTGGGAGGTGTGGCCAGATAGGGGATAGAAGATGTTCCCTATATTTGGGGATAAGGAGACTGGTTTAGAGGATCCTTAGAAATAGGGCATGGGTTACGGGAGCTACTGGAAAGGGTGTTTAGGTCAAATTCCCTATATTTAGCTATAGGGGATAGGTTAGGGGGTCTGCTGGAGATGCTCTTACTTATTACATAAAATAGGTCATAGCTGCACACCATGGATAGGATATAGCGCCATTGACGTGCCCGGCGAAGATCTCCATGATTGTGACCTCCAATGTACGGTTAGCTAGCGTGAGAATATCGCGATCCTCCTCCTTTTGAAGGAATGACCAAAACTGTAGTTAGTAAGTACACCTAAAAAATCATCGCATATCCTCTGTTGGCAAGTGAAGATTATTTCCCTACTGAGGTGACAGTGTGGAATTCTAGCAATTGACTCGTGTAATGTGCATGGATATATATGCTTCAAGAGGAGGTCCTAGGGGCCAGGCAAAGACGTCTTTGTGGGTCTTTAGGAGGTCGAGGAGGTGGGCCTCGGCTTTGCACGTATTTATTTAGGGCGATGTCACAAGGGGGACCCTCTAAGCTTTATTGTCGAGCTTTGTCTTCGGGACCCACTTCAGCAAGGCAGGGATGTACTCCGTCGTGCCTCCTTCTTTGAGGGTGTGGACATTGCATTGACTTAGAGGGGGCCGAACTCGAGGCGACATGCCAGGTTCTAATCCCCTTGAACGGTGATGAGGCCCTTGGGCCCCGGGACCTTCATGCACAGGTAATTATGGACCCTTGTTCAAAGTTGTCCTTCCATATATGGCGTTGTATTCGTAGGGCATGTCAACCACATCGAAGGTGATGACTTCCAATTGAGCCCCTAATCCTTAATCGAAGATCAATTCTAGATCGATCTGTCAGAGGGCCATGATCAAGCTACCTCCGAACCCTTGAAGTGGCCTTCTGGTGGCCCCAAAAGGGTTTGCAGGATATGCAACTGATTGAAGGCTTCTACGAAGATGAGGTTGGTGGAACTGACCCTGTCAACCAACACTCGCTGAATTTTGTATCCCATGATGTCCGTTGAGATTATTAGGGTGTCGGAGTCTGGGAAGTCAACCCCCATTGCATCCTCGGAGCTGAAAGAGATGGGGATCTCTAACCACCACATCAAGATGGCGAGGAGATACCCATGTGGTTGACACGATGTGCGTATTCGCGCCATTGCCTCTTAAACAAGCCAACCACGGAGCCTCTGCCTGTGACCATGTGGACCACCATCTTTGCGCGATCATCATGCTCTTTGATGTGCTAGATCAGGGGTGAAGGAGGGAGCACGAGGTGCTCCAGAGCCCTCTAGGGGCCCTAGTGCTGGTGCTCGGGCCTGCCGCATGGCATTTGGGGATTTTAGCTTTCCTGGAAAACCACCAAGGTGTGGCAATCCTCGAAGCTATGGCCAATGCCGTGCAAACTACACAAGGACTTGTCCCTAGCACCTCATCCCTTATCGCAGCATCGGTCGCCGCCACCCTCGAGGTCATGTCCCTTGCCGCAGCCCTACAGTGGGGGCCCTCTGCTGTCTTCCCTACCAATGTTGATGTTAAATACCTTGCGCAAGTAGTGATTCTGGTACTTGTTGCCCTCAATTTTTTTCGAAGAGGACGGCACGAGATCTGTCAATTTTATTAGACTAGAGAATAGGTTAAGAGTAAGGTACAAAAACGTTTACGTTACATAGCCTATGAAGGCCAAAAGGCGCACATGGCACCAGAGAAACTCTAGGAGCATAGTAGTCAAGAAGACAGGAGAAAATACCACTCTAAGTTACCATGTGGACTACTAGGCGTTCATAAATCTGCTCCCTAGTCGCACAAGCCACCTCCATCGTGCTCTGGCTTGCGTGTTGGAAAGTCATGGCGTTATGTTCCTTCAAAATATTCCACTAGAAGAAGAGCATTGCGCCTTGGAAGTCGGCATGGAGCTGGATATGCACTCTTCTCGCTATAGCCTTGAACCATCCCTTTAGCATACTGTACTGATCAAAGCCCTATAGGTCTTGTAATTGGAGCCACTATGATAGGATCATCCACACTTCATGTGAGAACACTCAATCTTTGCACAGATGTGTAGATGTTTCATCGTCATGTTGACATAGGCAGCAAGTTGTGTCTTGGGACCGGCCCCTTTTGACGAGGTTATCCGCAGTTAGAATTTTGCCTTGCATAAGCACCCCTTGCACTTCGGTTTAGCCTTAGCTTTCCAAATTCTGGCCATGTTAAAATGTTTTGTTGATCCAACAACTGAATTTTATAAGCGCTCTTTGTCGTGTACTGCCCATTCGATGTCCAACGCCAGGTGATCATGTCTTCCCTATTCGAGTCAATAGATAGATTTTCTAGCACTTCCCACAAATTAGTTACTTGTTGCAGTTCTAACTCCGACTCTAGGTGTCCAACATATGAAAACCATTGGTGCTCTAGGAGCCCTTGCTTCACTAGGAAATTCTTGCGAGTGGATTTGTGAAATATGAGTGGGGCGATGTTTTTCGATGCTCTTTTGTTCACCCATCTAGAATGCTAGAAGGATGCTTTCTCATCGTTGCCTATGTTGATGATTGTGGATACGTTGAAGATGTCATTGTCCGTTTGGTCACACGACAAAAGTAATCCTTTCCATGGCCGGTATTGATCTTGCCATTGGAACCATAGCCATTGTAACCGCATGGCTCGAGTAAGGATGTCAATGGGGCCCCGATCGCCGTTCCCCGACGGGGAATTCCCCTATTAGGGGACGTGGATGGGAGCATTTTTTTTCCCCACGGGGAGTGTAACGGGGAAAAAATCACCCCTGTCGGGTATGGCGGGGCGGGGATGGTTACCCAGCCCCCGTCCCCATTTCCCCGCGGGCCCCCGTATTTATCTGGGCTTATATAATCCTAATCTGAGCTGTAGCTGATCTTTAGGCCTACTGAATATTGATCCTCCACTCCTGTCAACCGACCCACTCCAGTCGCCACTTGGGCCGCTGGCCGCACGTTTAAGCCACCGCGACGGACCAAGCCTCTGGGCTTCCGGCTTCTGGCCACTGACCGGGCTGTCCGGGCACCGGCTCACGGCCTCACGCCACGCCGCTCAGCGCTCACGGGCTCACGGCTCAGTGCTCACCAGACAGCAGACATGAGACACTGCAGTTCTCTCCTCACTCAATCGGTCAATCCTTATCCTCTCACCCACTCCCAGCCGCCAGCCGCCGCTAGCCCCCAGCCGCATAGCGGCACGCTTGCGGCCGACGGCCCGAGCCCCGAGCGCCCCACTGCCCCAGGCCCCCAGCACTCCAGCAGGCAGCGCAGCGGCTGAGCGGCACCAGCGCGGACCGCGGAGGCAGCGCCCAGCGCCCCGGCCTGGCGCGGCTACGCCCCAGCTGGCAGCGGCATGCCACGCACGGCCTGCGCCCCACGGCCCCAGCCGGCCAGCGTCGCGCTCGCTGCTAGCCATCCCGCCGTCAAGCTCGCGCACGGCAGCAAGCAGATCGAGGCATAGCTGGCCGTCGTCCGACCCATCCCGCCGTCAAGCTCCCGCACGGCACACGCACGACACCAAGCAGATCGAGGCACACCTGGCCGCCGTCCGACCTGTTCCGCTGCAGATGGAGCAGATCGACTCCGTCATGGCTTCGCCCTCCTCGCCGTTGAGCTCCGACGGCGACGACGCAAGGTGAGAAGCGAGCTCCCCTTCCCAGTCCTCCTCCTACCTTTGTATTCGAGTTCGAGTCGTGTCGCTGCGCTGTTGTGTAACTAACCAACGTCGGGCGGTCCACGCGAAGGAACGCTAGCAAGGACCTGCCACCACCTGCTCCAACCGACACAACACTCGACGAGGCGACCGCTGTTGTACCCCTCGATGCGCAAGGTGCTGCACCTGCACCTGTCATCATGCGCAAGGTGCTTCGAAATCCGGCTGGGAAAGGTGCCATCGTGAGGAAGAAAAGCCGCCTTGCGATTGCAGGAGCCCCAAGTTCCCCAGAAGCTACCTCCTCCGACGTGCATTTGTTGAAATCCATGGGGTTCGATTTCGAAGCTCGCTAACCCTCTTTTCAGTAACAAATTAGCATATGGTTGTTATTGATTCTTGGATTCTATGGTCGATCTGTATTGCAATTTGTATTGATGTTTTGTAGCTTATTTCTGTATTGCAATATGTATGTATGGTTAATCTGTATGGATGCTATTGTTAATCTTGTAGCTTATTTCTGTATTGTTGTATGGTCAATCTGAATGGATGCTATGTCGATCTGTATTGCAATTTGATTCCTGATGCTTATTTCTTTTATTTGTCAGATTCACCATGTCAAGTCCATGTACTGAGAGTAGCAGCCAACAAGAATCACATTCTGTTAATGACTCAGAGCCAATACAAATTGATGATGATGATAATGAGAATGTGGCTGAAGATGTGAACTTTGGCACAAAGAGAAAGCTTACTTCTGTTGTTTGGAAGGAGTTCAAGAAGGTGAAAGTCTTGGGTGAAATTAAAGCTCAATGCCTTCATTGCCACAAGCAGCTTGGAGGAAAAAGCAGGAATGGAACGAAGCATCTTCATGATCATTTGAAGATATGTACATTGAGAAGAATCAAACTGAAGGGAGAGAACAAGACACTAGCACAGTCAGCTTTGCGGTTTAATTCTCAAGAGGGAGGGAAAATATCTGTGGAAAATTACACATTTAATCCAGAACTAGCTAGAAAAGAGCTTGCTGCCATGATTATACTACATGAGTATCCTTTATGTATTGTTGACCATACCGGCTTTTGGAGGTTTGTGAGTGCACTTCAGCCATTATTCAAGATGGTGACTAGGAACACTATTAGGTAAGAGTAGTACTTTTATGTATCTATGACAATATATAAGGATATTGTCTAAGTTTCTATGATATAATTTTAGGAAGGACATTATCGATGCATATAACGAAGAAAAGAAAAAGGCCCTATAGTACATGGCAGGAGCTAAGTCAAGAGCGTCTATTACTACAGACATGTGGACCTCTGAAAACCAAAGAAGAGGGTACATGGCTATTACAGCTCATTTTATTGATGACTCTTGGATGCTTAGAAACATTATCATGAGGTAATTTCTTATTGCCATTACCTTCATTGAATTGTAATTTAGATTCTTGATTGAATTCTTTGCTACTATCAACTTTAATTCATAAATTTGATTGCATTTCTTGCTATCATCATGTAGGTTCATATATGTTCCTGCTCCACATACAACTGAAGTTATTTGTGAGGAGTTGTATGAAGCTTTGGTTGAATGGAATATTGATGAGAAGATCTCGACGGTGACTCTTGATAATTGCACCACAAATGATGCGGTAATTCCTGAACTTGTCAAGAAGATTGGTAAAACAAAACTCATGTTGGAGGGGAAACTATTACATATGCGTTGTGCGGCCCACATTCTTAACTTGATTGTGAAGGATGGTTTAGAGGTGATACAACCTGCAATTGCAAAAGTTCATGAAAGTGTAGCCTTTTGGACAGCCACACCTAAAAGAGTAGAAAAATTTGAAGAAATTGCTAAGTATGTCAAAGTCCCAATTGAACACAAGTTAGGTCTTGATTGCAAAACTCGGTGGAATTCTACATACAAGATGCTTAGTATTGCTTTACCTTATGTGGTGGTTTTTAACCATGTAACACGTGTTGAGAAACTATATGATTGTGCTCCAAGTAAGGAAGAATGGACTTTTGCTAGAGAGGTGGTTGAGAGGCTCAAGATGTTCAATGACATAACTGCTGTGTTTTTTGGAACTAATTATGTCACTGCCAATAATCAGCTCCTTAAAATTTGTGAGGCCAAAATGCAAATTAGGCAATGGGCTGCTTGTGCAAATCCTATTATAGAAAAAATGTCAAGTAAGATGATTGATAAATTTGATAAATATTGGAAGGACATTAAAGGACCAAGGGGAATAGCCACTATTCTTGATCCTCGATTTAAGACTGACTATCTCCTTGGGTTTTTTGAGACCCTATTAGTTCAGACCAATGAAGTGTGTATTGAGAAAGTTAATGAAGTTAGAGACTCTCTATGTAATTTGATGAAGGAGTACCAAGTAGAAGAGGATGAGGATAACACAGAATCATCAGCTCCTCCACTTGACAATTCGAGTTTATTATCTACAATCAGTGCACGTGTTGCAAGTAGAAGACCAACAATCACAAGAGTCAAATCTGAACTAGATAGGTACTTGGAGGATGAGTTGGTTCCAATTGCAACAGAGAACTTTCAGATTCTAGATTGGTGGAAGGTGGCTGGGACACGTTATCCTACATTAAGGAAGATAGCACGTGACATATTTGCTATTCCAGTCAGCACTGTTGCATCCAAATCTGCATTTAGCACTAGTGGGAGGGTTCTTAGTGAGCACCGTAGCCGCCTCACGCCAGAGATCTTGGAGGCGCTAATGTGTTCACAAGATTGGATACGCAACAAGTACAGAGGTATATATGTTGTACAATTCATATTCATTCAATTTTCAATGTCATGGTTGCAATGTAATTATTGTCATCTTGTGATTGTGTTTTGTAGATGATGATAATAATGATAAGCCTGAAACCTTTTGGAGTTGCCTTCAAGAGATCCCAGAAAAGATGGAGGTGATGTTCATGTTTTGTTATAGTAGCAAAATGTATGTTTACTCATTTTCTTGTTATATATTTAACTACTCTGTTGCATGCATGGACTTGCACTTTGTTGAGAGCCTCAGGAGGATAAGAAGTCAAGAATGCACGTGCTTTTGTGCTTTTGTTGCCTTGTTGCTTCCTAGCTGTTCTGAGGACAAGAAGTCAAGACTCAAGAATGCATGTGATTTTGTGCTTTTGTTGCCTTGTTGCTTCCTAGCTGTTCTGAGGACAAGAAGTCATGACTCAAGAATGCATGTGCTTTTGTTGCCTTGTTGCTTCCTACCTGAACAATTGCCTTGTTGCTTTGTTGGTGTAGCTCTCTCAATCTCTCTAGAACTATATGTGTGAATTGTGATGTTATTATGATGTTATGAACTTATGATGAACTGATGCTCTTGTTAATTGTTATCTTGTTTTTTTTTCTTGTGTGAATTTTGGATGTTGAGGTCTTGTTTTGATCACCTACTTGCAAGATCAATTGATGATATTTATTTCTGGGTAGCGGGGACGGGGACCCCGTCAGGTACCCATTCCCCGCGCGGGGGCGGGGATGGGACAATTTTTCCCCCTGCGGGCGGGGACGGGGACGGGGACAGGAAAATTTCCCTCAAACGGGGATGGGGATGGTTACCCATTCCCCGCGGGAATTTTCCCCGTTGACATGCCTGGGCTCGTGCAAACCTCTCCAAGTCCAGAATACCTAAGCTGCCAAACTCTTTTGGTTTACTTACTGTTAGCCAGTTTACTAAACAGTGTCCTCCACAAACTTTGTCCAGCTCATCACCTCTCCATAGAAAACTACAGAGAATGCGATCGATTTTCCTCCTCAGCCATTTTTGCAACAGGAAGACCGTGAGGTGATAGATCGGTTATGATGAGAGTATTGACTTGACCATTGTGTTTCTTCCCGCTAAAGAGAACTGCCTGCCTTACCAACCAGGCAATTTTGCACCAATTTTAACAATCAATGGTTGGTAATCAACTCTGCGCAGCTTTCTAGTATGCAGCGGAAGGCTTAGATACTTACAGAGGAAGTGTCCAATCTTTCTTGGGAAGTCCGATAGGATGTTGTATATGTTGAGTTCCTAGCAATATATCAGATAAATTTCTGTCTTCGCTAGGTTAGTCTCCAAGCCGAAACATTGTCCGAATGCATCGAGTATCCAGTATAGCGCATATAGTTCATCTCTGTCTGAGCTTGCAAATATGGCCACATCATCAGCGTACAACGAGCATCGTAGGTTAGCAGCCCTAGGAAGAGTCGGCTTAAGTATGTTCTGGCTTGCAATCAACGAGATCCGTCTTTGCAATGGATCAATTGCTAGGAGAAACAACATCAGGCTTAAGTATGTTCTGGCTTGCAATCAACGAGATCCGTCTTTGCAATGGATCAATTGCTAGGATAAACAACATCAGAGATATGTCTCAGGCCTCTGGCATGGCGAAAAGCTGGACCGGGGTTACCATTAAGGATCACTCGTGACGACGATGTGGTGAGCAGTGCAACGATCCAATCATGCCATTTATGGCCAAATCCCAAGATTTGCAAGACCTCTAGAAGGTACGACCAATTTACACAGTCAAAAGCTTTTGATATGTCAAGTTTGATGAAGAGTGATGGCTGCTTTGATCTATGCAGCGCCTCTACTACATTTTGGACGTATAAGAAATTATCATGGATGCACCATTTTGTAATGAAGGCACTTTGGCTCTTTGGAACTAGGTCATTGAGGCGTGGGGCTAGCCGGTTGGCAAGTAGCCTGGTGATGATCTTGATTAAGCTACTTATTAAGCTAATGTGTCTAAAATCCGATATAGTGCAAGTGTCTTCTTTCTTCGGCAGAAGCATGATGTGTTCATCATTAATCAAGTGTAGCTTGTTTGACCCTAGGCGCGAGAGCTTGTTAATGGCACTTGCTAAATCAGTCTTGATCATGTGTCAGCAGTGCTTGTAAAAGAGCCCTATATAGCCATTATGCTCTGATGCCTTCTCTGAGTGTATGGAGAAGATGGTGTCGTGGATTTCATCTTCGTCAATTAACTGACATGTGAGGGATAGGGCATGGGTAGCGGGGAGGTTTACCCCTTAGTAAGGGTAATTGAAGGGGTACGAGGAGAATCACTTGGGCGGTTCAAATTTGAGTTAATTAAACCATTAATATATGGAAAGTAATAGGGAAGATTAGAAGAACAAAAGTCCTTTTATATATCAAATATTTCTCATATAGTTCGAGCCTTTCGTGTTTGAAAGTCAGAAGTCGCAACAAAAAAATTACTACAACACAGTTATGTAACTTTGCTTCCAGTGGGCCGCACATTTCTTGTGTTTTTAGATATAACGCTAGAGTGATAAGATATCGACCATGAATTCTTCATCACATCACCCTATCTGCTGATGGTAGATACACTGTTTTCTTAACATAAAAGGTACAATAGCATAATTATAAAAGAAGTACACGCACGCTCACTGCAAAGAATTTGCAATCACATATACATAAAAATATTGAATTGCATGAATCATAAACACGTTGTTTTGAAGTTCTAGACAACAATTATTTGTACTTCTCAATCCAGATGTGGAAGGACCACGTCGGGCCTGGTACCTGAACAAGTTACCGGAGATGTGATGTCGATGATCCATTTATTCACAAACATACACATACACAATTTGGCAATACATATACAAGAATACTCGTCAGTCTGTAGCATGTCTCAATGCTTGTTCTTTGGCTTCTTTACTATCATCACTGTGCAGTGCGCATGATGGGCACAATAATCACTCACGCTTCCGAGAACAGCCCTGAGGGAAGGCTCAGACAAGTCAATAATACAGAAATGAAGTGAGAACAAGAAGAAGCATGAGCTAGAGATGAAAAAAATGTAGTGTTGAAGTGTAAAGTAATGGCCATTACAGTAACTTGTTTCCCTGTATACAGATAGAGAGTGAAAAAAAAAATCCGTAGAAGATAGGTTCAATCAAGTTTATAAATCCTTCAAAATAGCTACATATTTTTCTCAATTCTAGAAGCATGACTTTGTCAACCACCAAGTTTTTAGATTGAATTACATTCCAAGCAGCAGGTTTGGCGATTGTATGGTTATACAATGATACACACCAATTAATTCTAGTCTAGCCTAGTTCATTGATCATCACCCTTAAAAAGTTTTGTTAATCTGAAATTTTGGTGTTTTGTCAATGTTGGTGCTACTTTTAGTGTTCTATTTTGCCAAATAGGTGCAAAGCTGCAAATCATGAAAGGCAAAGAGAATCGGAACTTCATCGCGGTAGATAACCGTAAACCAAGAGGCATGAGTTCCCGAAGAGAACTACCGGAACACTGTCGGAGTCGACAATGAAGCTACTCCAAATGACCTTGCGAGCATCACATTGTCTAAGGAAAATACGTTAATTGAGAATCTGAACCTCGGGATCTATGGCTTAAGATCCCTTTGCTACATGTATACATATGCCTATTTTTTGTTGGGCATGGCACGTACCACATTAGCAAATGTTAGACGATCAAAGTAAATTCAGGGAGAGGAAGATACGAATTCATGGGTTTGTTTCTCACAAAGTGGAGGCATGAAAGTGTTTATGTGCGTGTGCTCCTTATCCATCACAACGTGAAGTTACCAGTTGTCTCGATAGATAGAAAACAGGAGTTGAGAGAATAGAGGAAATAGATGGCACAGACCTTTTAATTGCTCCGTAGCCATGGCTGCCGACGACCAGCATCTCGGCGTGGTGCCTCTCCACCGCCTCGCAGAGCACGTTCCTCGCGTCACCTTCGACCACCTCAAACACGGCGTCGCTCACCTGCAGCAGACTTATCACCCATCACGATCCCAATTAGCATACAAACGCCAGACGCTGACGGCTGAGTTCATCAGCCATGGAACACGCAATTAGGAAGTTAGAAAGGATACACAACCAGGTGGAATCAGCAAAGGAAAGAAAACATTCTTTTTTTTCACTTCGATTCGTCGTAAGAATTTGATGAGCACATACATTGATTAGAGTCAAGATCATGCGTTTTGGAATTGGTCCAGCCAGGGATAAGCCCTGAGCCCCTGACTGTAGCTGATAGCTAGCCTGATAGGAATTTGGTTTCGATTTGTGGGATAGCTGGTTGGAAGCCTAAAGCAGTAAGAACATACAGATTGTAGGAGAGTGGTTGCTGTAAATTTGGTTGGTTTTACTTTTACCTGTGCGCAGAGCTCCTTGGCCTTGTCGATGACGCGGAGGGAGCTGCGCTTCAGGTCCGCCTCCACGAACGGCAGCACATTCGCCGCACCTAATTAGCATGGATTAATCGAGCGGACCATTTGATTCCGTATTCCGATTCAACCAACACAGATCCCCACCTCGTCGAGATGGAGAGGCACGGAGCGAAGAAGACGGGTGGGGTGGGTACCTGGCCCGGCGAAGCCGACGGCGGACGCGGCGCTGGGCTTGGCGGCGACGACGACGAGGCGGTACCGCTGCGGCGGGGCCGGCGGGAAGAAGTGCTGGAGCGCCCACTGCAGCGCGTAGTAGCTGTGGTCGCTCTCGTCGACCCCCACCACCATGGTCATCTTCCCCTCCCCCGCCGCCGCTGCGGGCGCAGACGCTTCCTCCGCCATGCCTCCTGCTGGATCCCACCCAGAGGAGAGGAAGCTAGCACGAAACACTGCACCTGGCTGACACTCGACGCGCGCTGATTATTAGTAGGAAACTGTCGCCTTGTCCTCTGACTGGTGGGGCCACCTGTCAGATTCAGACAGTCGGAGCACGATGGACAGGTGAAGTAAAGCCTTCACCGGTGGAGCCGGGCAAGACGATAGGATCAGGCCGGCTGGGAAGAGTCCACACGCTGCCTAGATCCGCCCACGGTTTCCTCACCTGGCTCGTGACTGGTCCTCGTCCTGGTCGAGATGATGATTTGCCGTGCCGTATTGGGGTTTCGGGACTCAAATCAGTCGCTCCCAGTCCCAGTGAAACTAGTGGAGCAGTACTAGTTTTTTTACAGCCTGAGAATAAGTTATAGTATCGAACTCACATCATTTTTAACCCATATATATATATATATGCCTTAGTGAAGAGATTCAAGACCTACAACCTATATATATGTTTAGTGAAGAAATTCACAAAGCCTTAAGCTACACAAGCAACGAGTACATCACGTTCCCATTATAATCCACATGCGCTTGAAGCTCTCTGAAAGAAATCCATCTGAAAATAAATTCCTATCCTGTATAGAGGCATGCAAGAGTCCGACGTTGAACGTCTGACCCAGCCGCTCGCAACTAGCGAGCGAACCACCAAACTAAAAGCTCGTTTGTGAAGTAGTACTTAGTTTGTTAGACGTAAGGCAAGCGATGCGGCGTCTTGCGACCAAATTAGCAACACACTGGAGCCGACCCAGCCCAACCCGCAGAAGCAGAGCATAGACGGGCCTGGGCCGTGGCGCTGCTCCTCGCCTTTTCCTGTGTTTCTATGCGGATTTTCCATCTTTTGATGCAAAACACACTTTTTCATAGCGTGGAAGTTATGAAATCAACTTTCAGCATACTTATTATCAATATTTATCTCTCTCTCACTCACACACATATATACCGACAGAGTTTTACATAAGTTCTGCATAACTTATGCCTAGGTTCTCTAATCATATATCCTTTCAATCACAAGGGAGCAGCTAAAAAGTAATGACCCACAATGTACGTCGATGAAAGTGGTTCATCCAGGGTTCAAATGTCAGGAAATTGTCACTATGTTAGCACTGGAAATTTGCAATAAGGGTTTGCCTTGATACACACCCCTACTGTATATCTGATTTGAGCTTTTAATGAGATGGATAGGCGAATGGATACAAATCATTTGGATGTTTTGACTTGAAATGTGATGGATACAAATCATTTGGATGTTTTGACTTGAAATGGATTTACGATGGCAAATCCGCCCAGGAGATACTTTGGATAGGCAGCTTCATATATCCATAAAAAAAAATATCAGACATTATCTTGGCTTATATTGAAAGCCAATTAAATAGAGTTCAATCATCCAGGAAAAAAAGAACAGACACTAGAGCAAAACCAAAAAAGGACTAGGGTTACTAGCGCACTAGATACAGTAATATTAAGAAATACAAGACAGTAAAATGCTATCCTATTACATAAGAGGCCAAGAGGCACCAAATCAAATGTCGCAAATATCAGTGATTGAGCCGGGATACGGATTGAAGCCCTGCAGCCACTCCCGGACTTGAGAAGAGACACTGTCCACCATTAGCTTATCGTTATCATGGAGAAGGATGTCCCATTTCTACACGAACGATATAGCGAGAGACAGAACTTCAGCAAGCCTTTTGGGGAACTTCTTTCCATCACCATAGTGTTCCTTGTCCTCCAGAGAGCCCAAGAAATACCTGCAAAAAGGAAAAGCCCTAGGTTTTGAGAGATGTTAAAAACCTTCAGGAGCTAGCTTGCCCATAATTCAGCTACCGAGGTAGGGAACCCATTCTAGCCAAAGACATCTCTCATGACACCCCATGAAAACTGTGCTAGCACACACCCAAAAAATATATGGTTGACATCCTCAAGTTTACCACACAGAAAATAATGTATGTTCCCTTGACAACCCCTCTTCTTAATGGAGGAGGCCACTGATAGCTTATTATGTAGAAGCTGCCACAAGAAGATCTTGATTATGAGGGGTAGTTTGGTTGACTAGATTTTCTTAGCCCACTTGCTGGATCTATATAGGGATTTAGCAATAAATCTCCTTGATTTATTTAGAGCCCAAGCCACTTCATCTTCTGAGTTATATAGGTGCACATTACGCAGTTTGTGCATCAGCTCTTCCCATTGGAGCAAATCATTTGTTGTTAAACTTCTGTTAAAATGAACCTCCACTCATTATTATCCCAACAATTAGAGACTAGTGAATCTGGGTTAGAACACAAGCCAAAAAGGCCAGGGAATTAGATTTTTAGAGGAGTCTCTCCCAACTACACATCTTTTCAGAAGAGTACCTTGTTACCTTTATTTACTTTATAGACAGCTCTCCATTGAAAAGGTGTTTAACCTTGTGTAATCCCTACCAAAACTGAGAAGTGCCTCTTTATCAGAAGGTGAAGAAGTTTCCATCTGGCATGTATTTGGCATTAAGGAGTTTGAGCCAGGTTTCCTCACACCCAGAGGACATCTTCCCAATCCATTTAACAAGCATACATTCATTCATAACCATTGTGTTTAGAATACCAAGATCACCATAGTCTTTAGGCCTACAAATAGCTTCTCATTTAGCCAAGTGATATTTGTTCACATCCTCAGCCTCCCTCCAAAAGAACTGAGATCTAATAGTGTCCATTTTCTTGTGTACCCTCCTAGGAAGGAGGTAAAACCCTATGGTGTACATGGGTAGACTGGTTAGACATGAATTTGTCAGGGGCAACTTGCCCCCATAGGTTAGGTTTTTTTTCCCTCCATGGGTCTAACCTTTTAACCATGTTTGATAGAACCTCAGAGGATGCAGCAATACCTAAGTGATGACCAGAGACAGGGATACCCAGATATTTCATAGGAAGCACCCCCAGTTTGCAGTTAAGCATATTAGCCACTTTTTGCTGATCCTCCTGCTCCATTCCAAAGGAAAAGGCATCACTTTTACGAAAGTTTATCTTGAGTCCAGATAACATTCAAAACAGTAAAAAATGATCTTAAGATTGAGGATGGAACTGTTAGAGCTATCAATCATCAGGACTGTGTCATCAACATATTGGACATGGGTAATCCCTCCTAGGATCAGATGTTCAACCACTCCTTCAAGCAGACCCTTGGAGGAAGCTTTATCCATCATAACATTCAGAACATCTGCTACAATGTTAAAGAGCAAAGGGGAGAGAGGATCGCCCTACCTTAACCCCTGGTAGGTGTTGAAAAACGGCCCTCTTTGACCATTAATATTAATGCAGACTCTGCCTCCCTTGACAGATTGTATAATCCAATCAATCCATATGGGGAGAACCCTTTCCCTTTCATGACTTCTTCAAGGTAACTCTATTTTACCTTATTATAGGCTTTTTCAAAATCTATCTTCACCAGCAACCCTTGCTTTATTGTTCTTCTTAACTCATGGATCACCTCATGGAGAGTCACCACACCCTCCAGGATGTTTCTGCCCTTGATGAAAGAAGTTTGGCTTAGGCTAATAACCTCCTTGCCTACTGGGATGAGCCAATTATTAAGAACCTTGG
Organism: Phragmites australis; assembly: GCF_958298935.1. Lineage (NCBI taxonomy): Eukaryota > Viridiplantae > Streptophyta > Magnoliopsida > Poales > Poaceae > Phragmites > Phragmites australis. Next base: position 20,407,464 of record NC_084942.1, on the reverse strand, counting down.
TGAAAACTTTGAAATCCACATTGAGGAGGTAGATAGGTCTGAACTGCTTAATGGTGTTGGCCTCTTTAATTTTAGGCACCTAAGTTATTACCCCATAATTGAGCCTTTTGAGATCTAGCCTCCCAGCATGTAGGTCATTGAACATGTCAAAGATGTCCTCCTTAACACAGTTCCAGAAAGCTTTAAAGAATGTAGCAGCGAAACCATTGGACCCAGGAGCAGAGTCTTCTTTCATGTCCTTGAAGGCATTTTCAATCTACTGGGCAGAGATGGGTTGGATCAGAGTGTCAATGGCCTTAGCTGGCAACCTGCTATGGTTGTCCCAGAAAGACAGCTAACATCAAGCCATCTCTTAAGTAAGCTCCAAAGAAGTTTTTGTAGAAGTTGTATATGTGATCCCTAAGTTGGTCTTGAGAGGTGATCTGACCATGATCAGTCTCCATAGACAGGATGAGGTTCTTTCTCGTTCTCCCATTGGCCAACATGTGGAAGAATCTAGTGCTGTTGTCACCCTCCTTCACTAGAGTTTTTCCACATTTCTGTTTTCAGAAGATCTCCTCCATGGAGATAATTTTCTCAAAACTTTCTTCAAGCTTGCATCTATTCTTCCAATCCACCATAGATAACCCTTCTGATTCTGCTTGTCATCGATGGTAGCCAGCTGAGCCAACAAGTCATGCTTGTGTTTGCTCCATTAACCGATCCTCTGCCTATACCAACCTCTCATAAACTACCTAGTGTCACATAGGCTACCATGCCATTTATCCATAGAGTAAGCCACTGGTTGGCAAACGTCGTGCCCGGGTTGGGGTTTTCCTACGCTTCGCTTCTCCTGAAATTTGCTACGTGGTGTATGGTTCTTGCTTGATCGAAGGATTGCTTTGCCAAGCTCTCTTTCATGGTCATGACCTGCGGACACTGCTTGGTCCTATGGCCAGCTCCTTCGCCATGTAGCTCACAGTAAAACGTGGCCGGGTCCTGCGAGACTCGTCCACCTCGCCCCCACGACCCCTCCTCTACTGGTTTGGCCTCCTCGAGTAGCCGCACTCTGAGCTTCGCCTGCCACTTGAGCAACTTCAAATGGGCCAGAGTTTATCTGATTGACCTCTTTTTGCCTTGTTGTATAGTCGGATGCTACAGCTTTCCTCGCGTGCCGCAATCTATCTCTTGGGTGGCCAGCGCCTGCCTCCCTAGCTAGTGTATTTATTTTTACTATTTTTGATGCTATCATTTCATTTTTCCTTCGAAGATGATCAAGCTCAGATCTCGTATATTCTTCCATCTTATTGAGCAGCTCTTGTACACTCCCGGGTCTTTTTCTTGTAAGCTTTCCTGCTAAGAGTCCCCCTCTGATGCCTTGTATTGCCGCATCAATGATTGTGTCTTCGTTCAGCCCCTTCGCTTGGCAACGTATGTGCACGAAGCGGCGCATATAGCTCTGCAATGTTTCTGTTGGCTGTTACTTCAGTGCGAAGAGGTCACTCGTGGTGATCTTGTCTGCCCGATTTCCCTGAAAGTTGCTGTATAGGGCATTACGCAATTGCTCCCATGAGTATATGGATCCCAGGGGTAACACAGAGTACCAAGATCTTGCTATCCCTTTTACAGCTAAACGAAGGCCTTCGCCAGTGTTACACCGTCTCCTCCCACAGACTCGACTGCCGCTTCGAAGCTCATTACGAATTTCCTTGGGTCTGACTCTCCGTCAAACATTACTACTCTGGGCATCTTGAAGCCCGCTGGCCATGGTTGGTTCTGCAGACCCATGGATAGAGGAGATTCTGGGTCTCCCGCGAATGATCGCCGCCGAAGGTCCTGCGAAGGTCGTGTCGTGTCTTCGGATGACATCACTTGGCGAGTTGTTTCCTCCGTACGATGTAGCATATCAATTTCCTCTTGCATTTTTTTCCAATGTTTTTCTAGCTTCCTCTACTCGTCTGCGATATTCTGCAGCTTTTCGGCTCGCTGCCAGGCTATCTAACGTGCGCTTCTTCTGCGCAATCTGCCTTTCCAGCTCTTCGGCCTCTAGCCTGGCTGTCCTTTCCTCCTGTGTTTCATCTTCGTTTTCATATTCTGCAAAGTCATCCAGATCTTCCCACTCTTCGTCTCGCACCTTCCATCCTTCTTGTGCCGAAGGCTCGAAGCGTGCGCGATCGCTTGTTTCTGTGACCCGCACCAGTGCCACATTTATCTAGACGACCTCTCTGTGTCTGTCATCATTGCTTCCTAGTGGTGCTACTTCAACGCCGTAGCATTGCTCGCGCCCGCCCGAAGCTCCTTCGGCCGAAGCATTGCTCGACCCTGGCAGCACCGAAGGGGGTCTTTCGACCGAAGCCCCGACCGCAGCCGAAGGTTCCGGTAACGCCTCTACTGCACCAGTTGGCTTCGTCTTCTTCTTAGGTGGCATGGCTTCGATGGGTTCGATCCCCCGGACGGCGCCAACTGTTAGGACCGAAGTTCCAGACAAGGTGGACCTTCGCTTATGAAGAATGTCAAAGGGTTCTTGGGGTGACATGTACTTGAGGTAAAACTATTCTTCGATCCCTCGTTTGGATACAATATGACCCTATTTATAGTCCGTACTTAACCTTTCAACGCGTGGTTGACAGTTTCTATCCCCTTACCTATTACATTTTTGGAATATTCGAGAGCATTATGGTACAATCAAGCATATTTACATAATCACAACTCTGCCCCGGGCAGTTAAAGCAGGCCCCGCTATCCAGTCATGGTCTTCGGTCCCCCGAAATCCGCCGAAGGGTTCTCCACTCCGGCGCCACGAGCTGGTCTTCGGCTTCAGGTCGAAGGCACACTGCTATCTTCGCCCACTCCAGTCAACAAAACCGTTGATGTAGCCACCGCCTTCGCCGACGCGGGAAGCCGGGACTACGGGCACGGCTACAATCTTCGACCGAGAGTACTTCACGATCTTCGCTATATTCACCTACAGTCCTTGAAACAAACATACAGTGACAAGAGTACGAAGCCTCTAGCAAACTTCGAGCTATCCTCCGAGGGGGGCAGAGATCATCCCAACATCTTGGTTTGAACAGGCTGTTATGACCTGTAGATTTTTCTTCCTCCTCACAGCAATTAGCCGTTGCTCCTCTGCTCTGTATTTCTTCTCCGATTCCGATCACCTCCGGGTTCTCTCCGGCCGTCGGACCGTGACAATCATTTAGTTTGGAGACATTCACGTCAAAACTGAGCTAAAATTTAGTGTAAATTGCTATGCTAACATGAGGGAGTGGTGGCTCTTTGCGCATTTTTCTCATCTGTCTCGCCTCGTTTTCTTTCATTGTTTTTTACTGCAACTACACATGTGACGTCCGCTCGCCGCTGATTGTCTATCTCGCTCGTCATCTTTGATTATTTCTGATTAAAACAGCACGTGTGCTGCTACTCGGTTGTTGCTCGTTGTTGATTTCTTTCTTAGAAAGATGCGTTCTACCCCATTTTGTCAATACTGATTTCTAATATATTTGTTTTATTTGGATTACGTAAATAGGAAGTCGGCACATGCAAGCAGCGATGATTCTTATCTTCGAAGAACCTTACCTTGGTCCAAAGCATGGGGGGACTGTTTGGTTAGTGACGATTCTTACGGCAAATCTTGCCTTGGTCACCAATTTTTTGGGGGCTCAGATGCTAACAAACTTGAGTGATATTCAATAAATATATGGTATCACGAGAATGTACTAGGGTATATCTATTCCGAATATAAGTTGTTCCAGACGAGCACTCATGATTTATCGTAATAGACCAAGGGACCATATTGCCATGGGTGAAGCTATGTTGATATAGGATTATAGGGTGGTGCATTGGCATTAGGATGAAGAAAAACTTTACTAATATTCTGATCATATGATCATATGAATTTGTGTTGTTGTTAGATGTATAGTAAAGTAGCATCAAGGGCATTTCGGCTTGAGCTTCGCCCTTGCATATTGCTCCTCTATTAGATGTGTAATGAAGTAGCATCGGTATCATTTCAGCTTGAGCTTCGTCCTTACATGTTACTTACTTCTCAACTCCCCACCTAATAAAATTAATATGTGAATTCATTAAGCAATCATATAACATGAAGAAAGAAAAGGAAAAAGTTTGTTAATGTGTAGAACAATAGTATATCTTAAGAAAAATCTGAAAAAACTAAAATGAATTCCATTTGGAACCGGAATGTGGTTCATTCATTGATCATCACAACACAATTACAACAAGTAAACACGCGCGCACACACTCGTATCACCATACAAATATACTCACACGAAGACTTAGAGATATAGAACTTGAAAAATACATCATTTATCATTAATTTTTTTTTACCTTAATAAAACACATAAGAGGAAATCTAACATTTGAGCATTAATGAATAGAAACTATAACCATCTCCACTAACTATCTAAGCTATTCCTATTCTCGACGAAAAGCTTCTTATGAACATGTGACTACGAGCATGCTCGGGCCACACGATCAATACCAGCCGGTCAATTACTATAGCTAGTAAAATGTCAAAATTAACAAAAATAGCACAAGGTTTTTCTATGCATTGTCAAATTTCTACTCAATCATTGCAATTTTCCCTGTGCAGACACATTACTGCTCTTTTATGTGTTGTTCAAATTTTATAAACTACTCTTTTATTTTGTGGTTCTGCATTGCCTTTTGGAAAAAATAATTTATGAAATTCTATTTAACAAAGAGAGAATTACATTATCCATAATGCACAACTATATGATCCGGGGTATTTTGGTCATCTTCTCCATCGCACTCCCGATCTGATGAGGGGAATCGTATCCTCTGATTTTGTTTCTGCAAAGTCAGAGAATGAACAGTACCGTGACATTGGTTTTTTTAACTGTTAGATCTGGAATGGAGGTAAGTAACCCTGAACAGCAGAGTTGCTACCGTATTTAGCTACAGTAAATTGCTACAGTAGAATAATATTAGGATACTGTTTACTCAGACTCATTTACTGTGCATTTCGGTGCCTTTGAAGCAATGTTAGAGATGCGCGTCCCTGATGAGGTGCTATCTTCGTCCCTCACCTGAGGCAGGCGGTATTCCGACCGGCATCACCTATCCACATCTCTCTCTCTCTCCCTCTCTCTGCTCCACAGCTCCAGGTCTCTCTTCTCTCTCATCACCTGTCGAGCTACACACCGCCCGTACCCACCTCCCCCCAGTCCCAACCCGCCCGCCTCCCCCTCTCCCACCACGGCTTATCCACCACCTCCGCCGCCGGGCCGGATCGGTCGGGATCGTGCTGCGCAACCGCCGCCGCCTCCGACCTCGCGGGATCCTGCTCCTAACATGCTGCGGCGCTGCGGCCTCGCCCGACCGCGCCGGCCCGCCGCACCGCGCCTCCCTCTCCCTGAGGACCACCCCCTCGTCGCCGTCTTCTCCTTCCTCTTCATCCCCACCTAGATTGAGTTCTTTGCCACGGTTTTCTGGGGCTTTCTTGGCGCTGAGCTGAACGGATCGCCGCTTGTTCGACCGACGGGATGAGCCGGGAGGGGCAGAGGCTTGGCTGTGGCGGCGCCGGAGGTATCGGAATTGGTGTGCTGTCGCTGGACATGCTGGGCCAGGTGCTCGATCGCCTGCGGGAGCCGCGGGACCACAAGGCGTGCCGCCTCGTCAGCCACGCCTTAGAGCGCGCTGAGGCCGCGCACCGCCGCGCGCTGCGGGCGCTCCGCAGGGAGCCGCTCCCTCGCCTGCTCCGCGCGTTCCCGGCGCTAGAGCAGCTCGACCTCTCCGCCTGCGCCTCACTCGACGACGCCTCCCTTGCGGCGGCCGTGGCCGGCGCGGACCTCGGCATCCGGCGCGTGTGCCTGGCGCGCGCCAGCGGCGTGGGGTGGCGCGGGCTGGAGGCGCTCGTGGCCGCATGCCCCAGGCTGGAGGCGGTCGACCTTTCGCACTGCGTGGGCGCTGGGGACCGCGAGGCAGCGGCGCTGGCGGCAGCGGCTGGGCTGAGGGAGTTGAGGTTGGACAAGTGCCTCGGCGTCACGGACATGGGGCTCGCCAAGGTAGCTGTTGGGTGCCCCAGGCTGGAGAAGCTGAGCGTCAAGTGGTGCCGTGAGATCTCCGACATTGGCGTCGATCTGCTCGCCAAGAAGTGCCGCGAGCTCCGCAGCCTTGACATCTCCTACCTGCAGGTTACTCCTATGAGCTATTGAACTGTTCTTGGGTAGTAGAAAGATGGCTACTCTTGGCTAAATGGGACTAAGAACGAAATGCTGTTTAGGCCATCTTCAACAGTAACCTCAAATTTTCATCCTAAAAAATATTATTACAGTATTCTATATCACTATTATAGTATTCCTTATTTTTTCATCTCCAACAGCTATCTTATTTTTACCTTCTACTACTCTTTTCTTCCCTTCGGATACACTGTCAGCCTCTGTCTACAGTACTGTTACAGTAACCTGACAGTGTTTTCCTGCCTCCGGACCCACTGTCAGCCTCTGTGACTGGACCCGACAGCATTCCCTATCACTGTATAGGGGATTTGTTGGAGATGTTACAGTAGACCGCAAAGTACTGTAGCACTGGAATCTGCAAATTTGAGGATTCCGTTGGAGTTGGCCTTATAGAAAAGGAGATGAACCCCAACAAGAACCACACAAACAAATTTCCGATGCAACATGGTGACAAATAGAGAGGTGGGGTGGAAACATGGTGAATGTTAATTTTAGCGTGGAAAATGTCGAAAATCTTCTGAGGTTGGGATTATTGGACGGTTCTTCTAGTTAGAAACTAATGCATTTGAGTGAAAAAATGCTATGTAAAACAGTATGGATAAAATAGTTAGACTGTTTTGAACGAATGCAGCTAGAGTAGGAAATTGTTGGATCTTTGTGTTTTTTTTCCTCTCAGTTTGTAGGAAGTAGTGACAGTTTAATGTGTACAGTAGTTATATGTAATACGTGGCCTGTTTGGAGTTGGCGCATGTCGCCCAAGTGGTGTGTTGTGGCACTAGGATAGTCCCAGACTGGGCGTTTAAAGTTGGGTTGTACTAGCATACAAAGACTCATGATCCATACATCTCGCCTCCACCTTAACCCTTTTACTCAAAGTGTTAACCCTTTTACTCAAAGTGAGGATGGGAGTGTAAGCGAGGTGCTATGTGTACTACTATGCTATGTGTGGGCTGGGTGGTGAACGAATTTTGGTGCCTGAGGTGTTACATTATTTAATTTTCACGTTGGCGATAATGACATTGTGTTGTACTGTTGGTTTTCATTGTTTGTTTTGTTTTACTTTTGTGTTGCAGGTGGGCAATGGATCCCTTAAATCAATATCCTACCTTGGGAAGCTAGAGGAGTTGGCAATGGTTGCTTGCTCATGTATAGATGATGAAGGCCTGGAATTGCTAAGCAAGGGGAGCAACTCACTGCAGGTTAGCACACTTTGGGATAGTAATTTTATAGGCTTTTGATGTATACTATTGTGTCGATTTGATCATGTGAAATTTGAATATTTCTAGCTTGTAGCCTCCTGGCAATTGGACTTTGCGTACACTCGGCTGGAACTTGAAATTTGGATACTTATAGAGTGCATTGTGCAACATCACTGGCAACTGAATGTTTTTGAAGTGTTAACTTTTGATCTTTTTAAAGCATCGATCCATTCTAACTATCTTCTTTTATTTCAGACTGTTGATGTATCAAGATGTGATCATGTGACTTCCCAGGGATTAGCTTCACTCATACATGGTCACAATTTTCTTCAGAAGTTACATGCTGCAGATTGTTTGCATGTAAGTTGGTCATCCCAACATTACTTGCTCGTTGCACACATTAGCATTTTTTTATAGAAATGGTCATGCCCTTGTTTTATGCTAAAAACAAAATGGTTATTTAACTAACATATTCAGTGGGACTCAATCCTCATGAAGGGTGAATAAATAACACAGTGGGGGTTTCCCTCGCTGTTTTCCTTTCAAAAAAAGAGTGAATAAATAATCAAAAGGGGCAAATATTTTACTGCCTGTGGTTTGTTGATGTTGTCTTTGGAATTTATAGGAGATAGGACAATGTTTTCTGTCCAAGTTGGCAACACTGAAGGAGACCTTGACTGTGTTGAAACTTGATGGTCTTGAAGTCTCGGTCTCTCTCCTTGAAGCCATTGGTGAAGGTTGCGACAACTTGGTTGAGATTGGACTTAGTAAATGCAGTGGCGTTACAGATGAAGGAATTTCATCTCTGGTAGCTCGATGTAGCCACCTAAGGACCATTGATCTCACATGCTGCAATCTCATCACCAACAATGCCCTTGATTTAATAGCTGACAACTGTAAGATGGTTGAATGCCTCCGGTTGGAATCCTGCTCTTTGATAAATGAGAAGGGACTAGACTGGATCGCAACCTGTTGCCCCAATCTTAAGGAGATCGACCTCACAGACTGCGGTGTGAATGATGCAGGTTTATGCTATCTCTTATTATTTCTATATTTGCCCGTTTTTCATCCCAAATTTTCTTTTAGTTGAGCTTCATCATGTAAATCTCTTGTTTTGCAGCATTGCAGCCTTTGGCTAAATGCTCTGAACTGCTAATATTGAAATTAGGCCTATGCTCAAGTATTTCCGACAAAGGCCTTGCTTTTATTAGTTCAAACTGTGGAAAGCTTGTGGAGCTTGACCTCTACCGGTAATTCAAATCTTCCTGTTTGTTTTGTTTTGTCATGAGGATTTAGTCGTCATGTATGAAAATAATTGTCTGCAATATTTGTTATAGTTGCAACTCTGTTACGGATGATGGGTTGGCAGCTTTAGTCAATGGCTGCAAGAAGATTAAGTTGCTAAACTTGTGCTACTGCAACAAGATTACTGATGGTGGTTTGATCCACTTAGGCTCTCTAGAGGAGCTCACAAACCTTGAACTGAGGTGCTTGGCCCGCATTACAGGTATTGGGATCTCCTCAATTGCAATCGGATGCAAGAGCCTGATAGAACTAGACTTGAAACATTGCTATTCGGTTGATGATGCTGGCCTGTGGGCCCTTGCTCGTTATGCTCTGAACCTTAGACAGGTAAATGTTTTCCAGAATTTAGCAGCTTCTCTTGCAAGTTCTGAAGAAGCAGGAACCTCATAAGCTTGTCCTTGTTTTGCAGCTTACTATATCCTACTGCCAAGTGACCGGCTTGGGCCTGTGCCACCTGCTGAGCTCCCTGAGGTCCCTCCAGGATATTAAGATGGTGCACCTCTCGTGGGTCTCTATAGAAGGGTTCGAGATGGCGCTGCGAGTGACCTGTGGGAGGCTGAAGAAGCTGAAGATGCTCAGCGGGCTGAAGACCGTGCTGTCCCCTGAGCTGCTCCAGATGCTGCAGTCGTGCGGCTGCCGAATCCGATGGGTCAACAAGCCTCTCGTCTACAAGGACTGAACTCGTGTCCATTTCATCAATTGTGCAGTGTTAACATTCTCACGGATTGTGAATTCAGATCATCCAAGCTTGCCCTGCTTATGTTGTGAGCCATGTTAGATAATCCACAATAATCGCTTGGGGTGCAAGTTCATGCCTCAAGTTGTGGTTACAGTGGTGTGTGCATTTCAGTGCCACCTCTGCTTTCGGTGTCTCCCTAGAACCAAACATGCCATTTTTGGTCTAGCATATGCATGACCTGCAGCGGAATGGTGTACTGTGAATAGTTGGGGTATCGGTTTATGATATGGTTTGAGGTGAAAGGATCAGAAGAGAGATGATCTTTGTTGTGCATCACAGCTTCTTTGTCACCTTAGTTTCTACAATGGGTTGTTTGTGCGGAGTTTTGCTGCTATGATTTTCCAGGATACAACGGCTGACATATCCGAGGCAACAGTAGAAGCAGAACCACCAGGATATCCCGTATGAGGCACCTCCACGTTCTTGCTGTTGGAATATACATCCTGGCCCAGCCAGGCTCTAGCCGCTAGGCCCAGCTGACCTGGCCTCCCCCAGCCGTCGGCCAACCCTAATTAGGGTTGTTGCATATATGCTTGAACAGCTGTACAGATAGACTATGATTAAAGATTGATTTACTTCCTGTTTTAACCCTTGTACTTCTATATATGCCCACGGGCTATATGAGAATAATCAAGCTGAGTATTCTCCCCACGTCTCTATTTCCTTCTCGATCGAGCTTCACCTGTCGAACTACTCCTGCTGGTGCAATCTATTTCACATGCTCGTCGGCAAGTTCGGCACCAAGGGCTACATTGATGACTCCTCCCCCAAGCTGGATGTCAAACCGGAGAATAGCGCTTCAGCTCGTGCTGTCTGGACCAGTCTGGAGGGACTGTTCCGCGACAATAAGATAGCATGCACCCTCTCTCTCGAGGCTGAGTTCCACAACTTGGCTCAGGGCGATCAGATCATCCTCGCTTACTCCTAGCGTCTAAAGGCCTTCGCCGACGCCCTTGCCAACCTCGACCAACCAGCGTCTGAGGACACTCTTGTCCTCACCATGTTGTTCGGCCTGTCTGAGCTATTCCATAACATTGCCGCCATCATCAAGACTAAGACACCATTCCCGAAGTTCCTCGACACCCGCTCTCTCCTCCTTCTTGAGGAGGTCAACCTCAAGATCATGGCTCTCAGCTCCTTGACGGCTTTGGTGGCCACCACTGGCACCAAGCCCACCAGCACCAACACCTCCAGCCATTCGACTGGCTATAGCGCCGGGACTAGGAGCTCCACTACTGCCCCTAACGGCGAGAAGAACAAGGGTAGTAACAACCGTCGCGGCATCAGTGCCCCCCTTCCCTTGGCTCTAGGGCACCATGCTGTCGGTCTGGCTCGGTGCCAGCTAGGGGATCCTCGGCCCACGACCTCCGGTGTCCAGCGCACAGGAATGTGATTCTCAAGTGCAATAGCTCTGGCGACTTGCACCCGTATTTTGTACAGCATGTTTGCCGCAAGGTTCACAATATCATTTAAGGCACGAAAACTGGTCTCCGACGGTAACCGGAAATTCACAGTTATCACGAAAACCGCTCAAAATATCGGTGAGAATTTGCTCAAAATTCACTCGATCAAATTTGTAATTAGGAGAAAAAATTGATCGAATCGGCATTCGGTAACTGCTCGAATTAGACTGGTTACTGAGCAAATTCACCGATTTATCGACCCTTTTTTCCGCATTGAACGCATTTCTCGGTAACCATTCAGTTTTCCTGATTTATCGAGCAATTTTCTAGAATTTCAGTGAAGTTCAACAAAAAAAAAATCAAAAAAATGACTCAACCTTGTAAAATCAATAACTAATTCATCTGAACTTCAAATCAAGTGATTTTTTTGTTTGTTTCCTTGTAACATGATCTACATGATAAAAGTATTTATACTCATAAAAAGGTAAATATTTTCTATGAGAAAATGTATTTCCTAAACATAGTTAAATGCATAGTTAACTCTTTGCTAATCTAAAAATCATGAAACTAATTTTGTTAGTCTTCTTTACATTATCCTATGTCTTTTAAAAATACATGAACTCATAAAATAGTTACTGTAACATGCAGGATTGTGTAAATGTGTTGCAACTAGATTAATTCATAACTAACTCATCAAACCTCCAAAATTAGTGAAACCACTTTTATTAGTTTACTTATACTATGCTTTATGTAGAAAAAATAATGGTAGACATGAAAAAGTTAATTACAATATTGTTTCTTAACATATTCATTTTATGCTTGTGAACTTTGTAAAAATCATGGAGAAATTAATAAAACTCTAAATGAAGTGAAACCAATTTTAAAGATCCTCTTAAGATACACCCTACACAAGAAAAATATGTGTTTGCATGTTAAGCTTTTCCTTAACATGAGTTAATATATGAGATGCACGCTTCAACTTTTTTCTTTTTTTTTCTTTCAAACTTTCTCCCTATAGAATATGATGTAAACGATATTATTTTTGAAAAAAAAAAATCAAAGAAGGTCTTAGAATTGTCTCTATTTTTTTAGGATTTTTTTTATCTTTTTGAATTTTTGAATTCAAATTCGAAAACCGCTCGTATTATGAATTCAGTCCAGCCTGGTAAGCTTAGTAATCGCGGTTTCCGACCAGTTACCAACGATAAGTTGAATCCTGATCCGTCGTCATCATGCCTTCAGCGCTCCTTCCACCAATACTTGGCACCAACGTTTGGGTCACCTTGGCCACTAGCCCCTCTCCAGTCTCCGCGCTAGCAACGCCATCACTGCCACCACAAATAAAATGACACCATCCCTTTGTCATGCATGCCAGCTCGGGCGGTGATCTAGGAGAGCTACGTGTCATTCCATTAAAGAAGAAGAGAGTACGACGTACAACACCAAACACACACCCAGAACTGAAAGTTACATTCACACCACAAACAGTTTTGGAGTGACCTATGCATGATCTAGGAACAACTACTCCTAGTCTACCATAACAGGAGGCTGCGGAGGTGTGGAGCTCCAGCAAGACACCACAAAGAACCCTCATCAGCCACTGCCTGCAACACCACATTCACACTTGGTGAAGCGCCATTGAAGACACACTCATTTCGATGTTTTCAAAGTTCCCAAGCCACCAAGATGATGAGGGAATTGAGGCCTTTGCGGGTTTGCTTGTCCATTCCCTTGATTGTGTGGTACCACCAGCTCGAGAAGACGGTTGTGTCCGGCATTGGTGCCACACCTTGTAGGCCAGACTTTTGTAGGATAGAGAACCAAACTTGTTGAGCAAACACACAAGAAACCAATATGTGTTGCATTGTTTCATCGGCCTAATCACAGAGCAAATAGGCCACTGGGTGCGACAACCCTCGCTTTGCAAGCCGGTGCACTGTCCAGCACCGGTTAAGGATCACTAGCCATATAAAAAACCTGCACCGTGGAGGTGCCCAGGTCTTCCATACTTGTCTCTCGTCTCCAAGGTGCCCATCTGATGGACCCGACGAAGAAGGAACCATAGACTGATTTGCTTGAGTAAATACCCGAGTTGTTCAGCCTCCAAACATGTTGATCTTGTACACCTTGCTGTAAAATAATTTCTTCCAATAGCTCCATAAATAAAGGTATTCGGGATTCAGTAAACTGACCTTGGGCCAGCAAGCAGAAAAAGGACTAACGTCTTGGGGCGCGCTAGCGTGGCATGACTTGTACACCTTCCCCCACCCTTTTCTTCAATTGTGAAACGTTAGCAATCCCGGCTCTGTGTGTTCTTTCTTCTGTGATGACCTGTCGATCGAGACCTTGCACAGATACGCTTCCTCTGATGTTCGACACCCAGTTTCTCTTATCAAGAGCTTGCGCCACAATCCGCATGTTAACAGCTCGCAGAGGGACCAGAGCAACAAGGTTGGGTGCCACTTTTGTTATGGACTTACCATGCAGCCACCTATATGCCCAGAATTTTGTATTTGTGCCATCTCCAATCATGGACATTACAACCATGTCAAAGAGCGCCTTTGCATTGGGATGGGCTTGCATATGCAACCCAGCCCAAGGCTGTGTCGGCTCTATTTTCTGTAGCCACAACCATCAGATACGAAGGGCCCAACTAAGAGTAGGGAGGTCATGAATGCCCAGCCCCCAAGCAATTACCATCGTGAGCTTGTTCTTGGCCCTTCCAAAGAAAACCATGCCTTATTTTATCAATCGCCTTTAGGACCCATTGGGGAGATCCATCGCGATCATGGAATAGATAGGTGTTGTTGTGAGAATTGCTTTCACCATAGCTAATCTCCTAGCCCGGTTCATCAAAGAAGCTTTCCAGAGTGACAAATGATCAGCCACCTTATCAATCAAATGCTGAAGTTGCACCTTGGTTAATTTCTTGATGGATAAAGGGATCCCAAGATACGTGCAAGGAAAAACTTTAACCTCACATGGCAGGAGGTCATCAATGGTGGCCAATTCCTCATCCCGGCATTGGATTGGAGACACTGAGCACTTGAAGATGTTGGTCTTGAGCTCTGAAGATTTACCAAAGATATCTAGCATTTGCTTGATCAAGTCTAGGTCCTCGACGGTTGGGCGGAGGAACAATACCACATCATCCGCAAACAAAGATATGCGGTGCTGCACCCCACGGATCGAGAGCGGCTGAAGCAAATCTTCTTCACAAGCCCGACCAATCAAAGAATTCAGCACACCTATGACTAAAATGAATAGCATGAGGGAGAGGGGATGTCCTTGCCTGAGCCCACGCTGGTGAGTGATTACATGGCATGACCCCCCCCCCCCCCCCCCATTTAGCAATATTCTAGTGAAGGAGGTGTTTGGCAAGCTGCACAAAAGGTTACACCACCGATGCCCGAAACCTAATCTTTGCAAAACCTACAATAAGAAGGGCCAAGAGATGGAGTCGAGCGCTTTTGATATATCCAATTTGAGAAGAATATGTGGCTCCTTTCGTTGATGCAAACATTTAGCCATCTATTGGACACGGAGAAAATTATCATGTATGCATCTTCCTCGAACAAAAGCACTTTAATTTGGTTAGTAGAAACCATGGAACACAGCTCTGGGCCAGCCGGTTAGCCAATAGCTTTGCCACCAATTTTGCGAAGCTATGGATCAAACTTATGGGGCGAAAATCTTTTACTTGCATGGCATCAAATTTCTTGGGTATAAGGGTGAGAAAGGCAGTATTTAGAAGATGAAAATTGGAGGTGCGCCCCTGCTGGACCGCCAACAACGCGCTCATAATATCGTCTTTAATAATTTGCTAACAAGTCTTGTAGAACCGATCGGTAAACCCATCCGGTCCCAGAGCATTATCCAATGGAAGATCCTTAACCGTCAGCCAGACTGGAAAAAAATCGTATGCATCGGTGATGCAAACCGCGGCGCGTGCAGCACGACTTCGATCGACGCCACATGTCCTCTCCATCGAATCTCAACGACACGAGCTAGCTGGACTCAGTCGAAGCCAAAGGACGCACGCCCGAGCCGGCTGGGTCTCGATCGCCTCGACTCCGTGCCATTGTTAATTCCCGGGAAAGATAAACAAGCATGATAAAGTTGCATCATGCTACTTTTTTTGTTTACGTAATGCTTGCACATTATGCAATGCAAAATTGAGTATCAGAATTATTGTCTTGTTCCTTGATAAAAAAACATCATATATGTGCAAGTATATGGTTAAAAAACAAACATATAACACTCCAGTTTGCAATGCATAACTTGGCACATTGAGAGGCAAAATCTTCCATTCATTGGCAGATTACATTGTTGTGTTGCCGAGCAGGTGAAAGCCCTCAGCTTACAACCAAAATAATTACATCTACTACAAAAAATACTACCATTCGACTGGACCGATTCAACAATGAGGCAACCCGACATTTCTAGCAGCAATGCGGCCACCAGCTATCATCAAGAATTGGTAGCCCACCCCATTACACATCAAACAGAAATTCTACGCCACAATCCAGTTTGTCTTGATGTCCTTGAGCTTCTGCTCCGATAGATTGTCAATGTTGCTTAGCACCTTCATGATATCATCTTTTCACATGAACTCATATTCCTGAATTGGATAGCAGGAGGGGGGGGGGGGGATCAGGCAATTTGTAACATCCTGATAGCCATCCACATAATTCTGTTGCAGACTTCCCGTATAGGCATCCAGAAAATTTGATGGATCTTCCTATACAGACATGTTAATACAATATCTTAGTAGCAGTACATTATATGTACGTTTGCAAAATATAAGCAATTACGAGATGATCGATCTTCCTCTACCATCTCCAAGATCAGCGTGCTCTCCTCCGGCGTGATGCGATACTCCAGGTAGCGCAGCCCCATGTCCCTGGACGGGCCGCGGAAGTACCCCGCCACGAACTACAGCCCGCCCAGGGGCACCACCTGCATCACCACCCCGCCCGTCGGTAGGAACACCATGTTCGTCAACCCGGCGCCGTGCACGCCCACGATGCTGTCGCAGCTGTTGGGCAGCTCCGCGAACGGCGCCACCTCGTGCTCGCCCTCCGACACCACCACCTCGAACCATACCTTCTCGAACTCGGATGCCGCCGTGGGTGTGGAGGAGGAGGTCGCAGGCTGCCATATTCACCGGCGGCGGGCGCCATAGAAAGCCGCCTCGATGCAACGTCGAAGCTTGGGGAGAAGAGAGGCGGCAGCGCTGAGCGGGGAAGCAAAGGCGGAGGCGGCAGCGGAAGGACCTGGAGAAGACTGGGACGCCGCCGTGGCTGCGGAGGAGGAGGATCTAATTTGGTTCACCAGCGGCGTTAGTTCCGCACGGAGCCGGGGCGATCGAGACCCAGCTGGCTCGGGCGTGCGTCGCTTGGCTTCGACGGAGTCCAGTCAGCTCGTGTCGTTGAGATTCGATGAAGGGGACAGGTGGCGTCGATCGAAGCTGTGCTGCACGCGCCGCGGTTTGCATCACCGATGCATACGATTTTTTTCCGGCCAGACTTCGTCCTCAGAAAAAGATTCCTCCAAGAAATCCAGATCACGAGTTCTTAAAAAAGAAGAAGGAAATAGAGAAAAAACAAACCATAAACACAACCTATTTTGTTCCGATTACCCATAAAGCACTCACACGACTTTGTACGCATACTTATGGTTTCTTTTATCACACATCTACAACGGTTAGCACTAAAAACATGGCACGTGCACAGAAGATGGGTACTAGAATTTGATCCCTAATAAGTTATTGGTTGAATCTTACTCTAACAACTCTACCAGTCTGCCGAGAGGTGGTTTCTAGCACGACTTTGATTCGTGGATGGAGGGAAGGTTCCGGATCAAACCCACAACAAGTCAACTACAAGCATGAGATAGGCTGTTACCATCCAAGCACATGAACACCGATTCATAGCAAGCTAAAGTGATATATTGCCAAATCAACACCGGATACACAATATAGTTCATGATACAAATAGGGAGAATTAGAATCAGGGATTGGGAGTAGTTATGCTGGGAAGAAGCACGAGGTTGGGGTTAGAAGAATCAAAATAGGGGAGTAGTCATCTTCTTCTTTTCTTTTTTTCCCTTTTCTGTATTTTCTTCGTTTTGGTTTATATAATTTTGCAGTAGGATACTCTCCTACTGTTTTTCGCTAAAAAAAAATAGGGGAGGAGACAACACGGGGGAAAGAAAAGGATGCCATTGCCTGTGTCCTATTCGTCTATGTCCTAATGGGATCTAAACCCGATGAAGTTAGAGGGAAATAATGATCTGTGAGTGATAAATAGTAGCCGATTGCCGAACGTTATAGTAATGGTATTGTAGCAACGAAACCGTAGAAATTTTACTGTTTACAAACCATCGTAGCATCTAATCTTATTCGAGCTGCAACTGCTCACGATGGAGTGAAGTAGGATCCATTCCGTCCTAACCACGACATTGGTCACCGTGGCAAATTCAGGCGCCACCCCAACCTACTCTATTCACGCGTGTATAGCCACGATCCGAGAGACCGAGGCCTAGTTTTTTTTCCCCTCGTGTTCGTGATCCACCGCTCGCACACTCGAATCGCAAACTCCGCTGCACCGCTTTGTCTTCGTGGCGGCCGGGCTGCCGGAGCTCCACGGGGTTCGAGGCAGGGGCAGCGAAAATCCGACCAGCCTCCTGATGCGGTGATGCCCGATGCCCGCTTCAGCGAAACGAGAGTAGCCAAGGGCCAAGGCTATACTTTTTTATCCTAGCACAGTACTTTTTTATTTCGAGGATTTTTTTTTTTAGGAAAGTGTACTTATTTGGGAATTAAATAGTGTCCAAGAAAGAATGTTGAGAGTTCAAGAATATATACAATATGGTTTTAGCCGTGAATGCACATTTTTCAGAATACCGCTAGAAAATAGGATACCGTAGAAATAGGATAGTAGTAAGCACCGGTCTGGGGGAAGCTTAACCCGAAAAGATTCAATTTTCAGAGAAGTTTGATGAAATCTTCTCTTTGAAAGGAAAGTTTGATCCAATTCCACCCATGTCAAGGTTCCAGAGAGGTTTCATATATTTTGGTTTTCAGGAGAGAGGTTTTACTGGGTTTTTGCACACCGTCTGGCTTGTAACCAAGAACATGCTGACCATTTTGATTCAGGGGAGTTCTGATTCAAACAATATAATTCAATGCAGATCTTTACCAAAAATCGTGTCCTATATTCTCTTTTGTAGTGGCAACTTGGGAACGATATAGTCTGGCACCCTAGCTCGCCAACCTGATCTGCATGGCCACCGTCACCACCACTAGCTGGCGTTGGGTAGCGATGGCCGCGTGCGGTCTCCATCCCTTCCCTCTCCTTCCCCTACTCCTCTTGATTTGGTGGTCCCCATGTTGTTAATGGTGGTGGTGGTGTGGTGGACGTCGCGGTGGCAGCTGATCTACACAGTGGCCAGCCAGACTTGTGCATTGGCGAGTGGATCGACTTGGTGGGAGTCAGATCTTCTTGCTCGGTTCAGCGGGCAGTTGATGGTGCGTTGTGGGGGTCATCACCGTTGTTGGCCTGTTGGTCTCTATCGTTGGTGGCCTCCATTGCAGCGGCGTGCTGATGGACTGCTTGAGTCCCCTTCACTTGCTTGTGACATTACTGTGGTTGCACGTGGGATTGGCTGCTATGCCGTCGACATGCAATTGTCTTTCGGTGGTGACGTTGGAGCCCATGATGATACTCTCGCCATCCTTGCATGTGGCGATGAGGCCGTGATCTCCTGTCTTGCCCTGCTTTTCGCCCACCTCGGCAAGTTTTTGGACATGGTGGGTGTCCATGGTTGTGCGAGATGTTTGGTTGCTGGTTGTTGTGTAGCAAGAGTGTCGCACGCGGTGCCAGGTGCTTGGGGAGGTGTTCCATCTTCGCACGGTCCAGCAATGCTTGTGGGCTTCAATGAAGACATCTATGGACTCTGAAGTTGGAAGTCATGCAACGAGAGCGCCGCTCTTGGTGCACTGAGAGGTGCTTCACCTTCACACGGTCCGGTGAGATCCTCAATGGCCTCTAGATCATTGGAGTTCTTCTGGAGTGAAGCTTTTGGAGTGAAAATGCTAGACTAAAGCTCTCACCGGTTGGTTGATTGGGTAGTCACACCGTCGACGCCTGCATTGGTGGTCACACGGTTGTGTCACCATTAGTTGGCGACGATGGGCCGCACTGAGGGGCTTTCACATGGTTGTGGTTGGCACGGTTGTTATGTTAGTCATGTCAAGTGGTCGTCTATTCTCATTTTGTGGTGATGGTCAGCTGGGTACGGTTTTGCGAAGGGGTTCTGGTCTGACTGGTCGGTGTCAAATAAGATTTTGGACATGGTTGCATATGAATTGCTTTAGGTACCTATGAACTTTGCCTCATATTTGTGGGCGGACGACAGATTATGTGGTGTCGTCGAGATCCTCTCAATATATAATGGAAGACATGTGGACATCAAGCATTTTATTGTCTCGAGTGTAGGATGGTTTCGAGCCGACGGTCTTAGTTTGAGATTCGATATTGCTGTGTACATACTAAGTTTCAGTCTTTTGTTCTTTGTTTTTTTTTTCTTTTATAAAAGCTACATGTACTCACTTGTAGCAGAGACCATAATATTATTTCATATTAAAATAACGCTTCCTTGATCTAAAAAGAATGTCCTACATTCTATATATTGTTCCAATTTAATCGGTCAAACCCATGTAATTAATCGCGTGCAACAAATGTTATGCATATATGTACCTTTCTTAGCATGATTCACGAATTGCACAATGTGGATGTGAAGAAGACATTGCAAAATCCATGGCATATCAAGGTAACACGCACGCAGGTCAGTTAAAAAAAAAAACAGGTAACACGCAGGTGTCAGTGCAACAAGGGTACGAAACTTTCCAGTCAGTTGATGATCCGAGAGTTTTGGGTCGCGCAGTGACGCTGCGATCGACGAGTGGCCGTGTGACCCGACCGGCCCTTCTCCTCTCTCTCTCTCTCTTCCTCTCTCTAGAACGCGCGCAAGAACACGTACGAGAAGCCTGATTGGCACCAACCCCCCCAACTTAATTAGGGGGAGGAGAGGATTGTCATCGAAGTCGTTGCGCTCTTTAATTTGCCGCTGCACGCCGTTGTCATGGAAGGTGGTGGGTCGGCAGGCGGAGGTGGAGGCGGCGTTCTTTGCGCTGCCCAAGAACCGCGGAGGCAAGAGGAGGAGAAGGCCGGGGCTGCCGCGAGGAGGGGCGCCGGCACCGCCGGCGCTATGAAGTTCCGCGTGTGCACGCGGGCGCCGCACGGCGTCGGAGCGCTGCTGCTGATCGGCGGCGCGGCCGTCGTCGGGGCCGCCGTCGTCGCTTGGCGGCACGCTCACCGCCGCGGCAAGGACGGCGCCGAGAACCAGCGCGACCGGCAGCCAGCGTACGTCTCGCCTGTTCAGAATCGCCTTCAAATTCGTGGCCTTTAACCATTGATAGGATAGAAGCAGATGACCGTACTGTTTCTTGGGCATCGGAGCTGAAAAGGTTGGCTTTTTTGGATGAATTTTTCAGGAAAGAAGAGGTTTTGGATGGCGGAGTCGTCGAGGATGGGAAGGTGAGGAGTGATGGCGTTCATCGATGGGAGCCGGTGTTGTTGGTATCTTTCTCTTTCTGGTGAAATTTTACATGCAATTCTGATGAAACTTATGGGTTCAGGATCGCGCGTCGGCGCGGGAGATTGATCTGTCTGATGAGAATTTAAGCGGCGAGAAGACCGAGATTGGATCAGATGGATTGGTTAGTCTTCCCTATCTGCATGCGCAATGTTTGAAAAATAAAATTGTTTGATCGGGGTATGCGTGTGTCTATGTATTGTTCTTGTAACCTTATCTCTGTGCAAATCTCTCTGAAGTATGGATTCAGGATGGCGAGGTGGTAGAGGAAATTCAGCAGATTTGTGGCGATAAGGAGATTGTTTCAAACCTTTGAAGTAACTTGCATCAAATCAATGTGAAACATGCACGTATTACATGCACTGTTTTTTTCTTTCGAAAATACGGTATGAGGTTTGCCGATTTTATTAGAGTAGGAGTAAAGTCTGAGAAAAAGCAAAGAGTACAAGATCACAGAACAGGGGCAACAAAGATACAATAGAAGGTATGGACCGTCCCCTATAGTATTAAAAAGGAGAAATCAGCATAAGCAAACTAACTAGACTCCATACTTAAGGAAACACCACACAAAGCACTAAAACGACCGACCCATGCTCCACCAAGCGAAGAAGACAACAGAAGCAGTCATTCCTGCATCACGCAATGGAAAAGCTCGAATTGCTACTTGACTTTCTCTGCTACCTGCACCACATTGCAATCGACATTTTGGAACGTTCCGTTATTCCTTTTTGTCCAAATATTCCACCAAAAAGCAATAATGAGACCATCAAAGGATCTTCGGAGTTGTGCGTCAATTCGTTGAGATGCGGCATTCCACCAACCTTTTATGGTTCGGAAGGCAGAGAAGTGTGGCAGAATAGGCAGCTGCAACCAAAGAGCCAATTGAGCCCAGACTTGCCGGGTGAAAACACAGTCTTTGCTTAACTGCGTAGGTTTTTCGTTTTCTTGATCACAGAGACGGCATGTCTGTTGCCCAGGCCAGCCTCTTTTAGCCAAGTTATCCACGGTGAGGATCTTGTTTTGCAAGAGCACCTAGGAGAAAATTTTGCATTTCGGCTCAACTTTGGCTTTCCAAATAAATCGCATGTTGAATTTGTTTATTTGGCCCACAAATTGGATTTTGTACGCGCTCTTTGCCGTGTATGTACCATTACCAGTCCACCGTCATACTATACGGTCTTGGCTGTCAGGTTGGAGTTGTTTGTCTCTTAGCAAGCTCCATAAGTGAGAGACTTGAAGCAGCTCCTGTTCAGTTACAATATTGCCGGTGTAACTAAGCCACTTGTGCACCGAGAGGCCCTGTTTGACTGTGATTTTTTTCCTTGACGACACCGCATAGATGAGCGGCGCGATATTCTTGGGAGCTTGGCCATTTAACCAACTCGAATGACAGAAAGAGGCCTTTTCACCATTACCGACCGTGACAACTGTTGAGGCGTTGAAAAGGTCGATGACCACTTGATCGCAATGAACTGGAAAGCCAATCCACGGCCGATCGTCTTTCCATTGAAACCAAAGCCAGCGAAGCCTAAGGGCTCTTGCAAAGCATTGCAGCTCTAAAATACCAAGACCGCCCAAATCTTTGGGTTTTGCTACTGTAGGCCAGTTGACGAGGCAATGTCCCCCCGAGACTTAAACGAGTCTTCTCCTCTCCAAAGAAAAGCTCTACGAAACCTATCAATTCTCTTGAGAATGCATTTTTGTAGGGGAAGGACCGTTAAATGATAGGCTAGCTGGGAGGACAGCACAGATTTGACAAGTGTTTCTCTACCAGCTATGGAAAAGAAACTTCCTTGCCACCCAGGGAGCCTGTCACCAATTTTATCAATGAGCGGCTGGACGTCGACTCTTCTTACCCATCTCGTATGCAGCGGAAGACCCTAATTTGGGTTACTTTTGTGTGTTTCTCCGAATTTGGGTTTCAGGACAGTGAACCTGTTGAGAAATTTGATGATAATTCAAGGAGGAACCCTACCGAGATCTCCTTGCATGATGTAGTCAGTGTTTGTTTGCTATGCCAAATTGTTTAAATTGATATCAATCTGCTATATCTGCAGTGATTGTTGTATGTGCCTTTACTTCTCTTCATTTGTTTCCTTCTGAACTTGAGTTTCAGGACAATGAATATGTTGAGAATTTTGATCAGAATTCAAGCAGGAAACCTGATGAGATTACCACGCTCGATATGGTCAGTGTGTGTTTGCAATGCACACTTGTGAAAACTGAAATAATTCTTTTATAGTGCCTATTTGTTCATTTCTAGTTCTAGGAGCTTGAGTGTTGCCTCCTTAGCATGCAAATTCTTCTAAATGTTGGTTTCAGGGCTGTGCAAATGTGGAGAAGGTTGATGAGAACTCAAGCAACAATGACATCGGGACTGAGATCGCTCCTAATGTATTAGTCTTTTCTCACTTTAATCCAAATGATCGAAAGCTGCGTCTTGTGATCATACACGCACCCTTATTTATTCTCTCTGTTTCTTCTGAATTGTGATTTCTAGGATAATAAAGATGTGGAGGCCTCTGATCAAAGCACCCTTAGCATCATCGGTCCAGGGATCATCCTCAGTAAACATAGTGATCACAGTGATGGTGCTCAAGAGGCCGAATCAATGGAGAATACACCAACTGCGCAGCTGATGATGCATCAAGAACAACTCTTAGATGACATGATGACGGATCCTGTGACAGAAACAGATGCAAAGCTGGGAGAACAAACAATCAAGGACAAAAGCGAGTTCGAACAGGACGAAAACAAAGCGCTGGCAGGACTTGTTGAACTTGTCAGCTCACCAGCACTGTTATCTCTGGTTAAGTCAATAGAGAAGAAAGAGCCAGAGCTTCCGGGATGGAACGAGACAGGGATGAAGACAGAGCAAGACCACACCAATGGTGAGCTGAAGAAGCATGACCTGATCAGCAAAAGAGGAGTAATGCTGAGAGGAGCCGTCACGACAATGGATCGCAGGAGTATTTCTATGGCCATTGTTGCTCTTATCTTCGTAGTGACCATTGGAATAACAATCATCGTGCGCTTATATGCCCCTCCGCGAGCAACAAAGCATCAGATAAACTTGCAGTAAGTTTGCAAGGTGCAATGGAGTTCTTAATTTATGTGATCAGTACGTGCAAGTGCTGAGGTTTGCAAGTATCCATTGAGGTTTCATGGCTTTAATGACGCGGATGAACGGCAAAGGCGGAGTCGAAATTTACAAGATGGAAAGGAATCTACTATGAATTATAAAAGAGTATGGTTAGCCAGTGTGTAGCATGATCCATAATGAGATAGCAAGTTGTGGACGTGTGGTACCAAGAGGCACAGTGAAGTAGGGCAGCAGATGTAGGGTTTCTTCTGGAGGCTACCTTTTCTTCTGTTTGGTAACTAAGCGCTGAGAACGTATGATAGGAAAATCATCAATCACAAGTTGTGCTTAAGAGTTTGTTTTATTTGAAATGAAACTCTTCCCTTGCCATTCTGCCTTTGTTAGCAATCTTTGTTATACTCTCTTTCCTGAAGCTGTTGATGATTATGGCTTGAAGCAATTCATCAGATCTTTGCATTGCACGAGGTTGGAGGCAGAGATGTCTCCCCAACACAGATTAGACTACTACAAAAACACTCGTATGAGACGTCCTGTCTCTAACGGTTCCTTTGGAACTGTGTGAGATAAGTTATCTCTCACGGTTCAGAATTGGTGGCCTGCTGGTGGCCGTCTGGTATTAGCTAGATCCATGGAGACGGTTGCAGCTACGAACTGTCAAATATAATATCCCCCAATTATCTTGCACGGTTCCGGTTTGGAACTTTGTGAGATATTCTCCTCCATTATTATGTCCGAAGTCACGACCGCTACTCTCTGGTCTGTCCGAAATAGAACGGTGGTGGCCAGGCGTCTGCTCCTTGAGTTGGTGGCCGCGATTTTGACCAAATTGATGCAATCAAACTTCAAAATTAGGTGGGATTTGGTGGATCCTCTTCTCCAAGATGAGTGCTTAGTTGCAAATTTGTTGTAGATAACTTTAATTTGATGATTAGATCTAGGGTTCATGGAGATGTCTTTTGTGATTTTAGCTCTATTGCAGCTAATTTTATCAAGGTGGATGGATCTATGACCTAGAGTTAGGTAGTTAGCTTAGATTTTAGCTCAAGTTCTCTTGGTGGATGGAATATATGACTTAGGGTTTTATGGTGATGGTTTTTCTTTCAATTTAATGGTGGATGGTCATGAAGCTTAGATATATAGTGTTGAGCCTATTAAATGAATTATATTGCTTTGTTGAAAATAATTTTGTAGCATTTATTTTAGAAATTTATTTGATTAATTTGATAATTTAGCTTTAATATATTGTCCATGGAATGATTATTTTCTTTTTGAATTCTTGTGGTGTAGATGGACCGAAGTAGGATGTACCTTGATAACCGTGAGTGCAAAGAGTACATAGATGACATATCTGTATTTACAAAAGTTGCCGAGGCGGATATGGCGGACAATGGAAAGGAATTTGTGTGTTATCCATGCATTGATTGTGACAATAAAAGGTTGTGGAAGAAATCATCGTAGGTCTAAGCACACTAAATTCAAAGGGGCTTCACCGGGGGTTAATGTTATACATATTGGACCAAGAGAGCGGGTTGCATAGGTTGACCATGATGGAGAAGACTATAGGCCGTACAACAACGGCTATCCTTCCGATGAGGATGAGGATGATGATACATTGTTCGGTGATAACAATATGGACTAAATGCTTTGCCATGGAGAAGTGAACTATGAAACCACGAGAGAGTTTGATAAATTCAATGCCATGAGGAAAGACACGAATATACCTTTGTACCCGGGCTGCAAGGAGGAATACAACTAGTTGCATTCCATTCTTGAACTACTCAAATTGAAGGCAAGCAACCGTTGGTCTGGCAAGAGTTTTACAGAGTTGTTACGCCTCTTAGGAGGCTTGATTCCGAAGGGACATGTGTTGCCTAGCACCATGTAGCAAACCAAGAAGGTCACTTGTCCCATAGGATTGGAAATATAAAAAATACACGCGTGTCCAAAGGACTATATTCTCTATCATAAAGAGTATGTTGATTTGACTAAATATCCGGTGTGCAAAACACCCCGACACAAGCCTAAGAAAGAGTTTGATGGCAATGAGTAAATTGAGTTGAAGAAAGGAATTCTTTTTTTAGATAAAGAGAGATATATCTCATCAAACCAATGAAATTGTCCTGTTCATCACAAGATGAATTTAGCTGTTCATTATTACAAAATACACAGCCAAAAGGTACGCCAAAAACATCATAAGATGCTAGGAAATTTAACAAATAGCATATGTTCATTTTAAACACTTAATCTATTGCTAAACCTCCACCTGAACTTGGCGAAGATATCCATCGTTGTGATATCTAATTGACGACATCATGCCCTCATATTCTCTTGGTCTTTCTTCCTCTTCTGAAGTATTACCCAAAAATGAATCCAATGTGTGACACTGTAGATAACCTGCATGGGAGTAAATATGCTAGCCTTGTCAAAAACCATATCATTTTGACTAAATTGAATTGCACAAGAAATGGCTGTGGCTCCCTCCAAAATTGGTTTCTTTGGTCCCAAATTTAAGAATTCTTGCTAAGGTGATGTGGCATTTGAAAATAATACGTCATTTGGAGTGTTTGTTTGCTAATCCAAAGGAGGCCAAATGGTTGCGTTGGCATTTAAATAAGCTTAAGAAGGATATAAAGCTAAGTCACCCAACCGATGCCATCTAGTGGAGAAACATAGACGCAACCTTTCCAGAATTCGAAAATGGACTAAGAAATATAAGGTTCAGGATGAGTGCGGATGGAGTGAACCTTTTCGATAACATGAGCACCTGACATATCACTTGGCTCATGCTTTTCTTCATCTACAACATTCCTTTTTGATTTTGTATGAAACGAAAGTACATGGTGTTGTCTATACTTGTCCAAGGGCCAAGGCAACCTGGGAACAATATCAATGTGTTCCTAGCACCATTAATGGATGATATTAAAGCATTGTGGCACAAAGGAGCCCGTTATCTACTGCTATGTGAATCTGAAGGATGAAGACTAAGTAATCATTTTACACTATTATGTGAACATAAAGTATGAGGAGCAAGTGAACATTTTACACTATTATGTGAACATGAAGTACGAGGACTAAGTGATTATTCTAAACTATTAGATAAGTTTGAGAGAAAACCTCATCAAATCATTATAAATAACTTAAAGCAATTCTACAAGTTAACTAGCTGTGAGGCGAGTACTAGGGTTCCCTATGAGTACAAGCGTTTTTCATGTGTTGTACTTTTTCCTATTTTATGATTATCTGGCATTTTTACCTAATTATTAGGCATTGATTTATTCACTACACCAATTAAGTTACTATTTAACCTACTGAAATATCTTTTATTTATTATATGCACATATTAAACTATTTTAGAACATCTAAAATTTCCCTTATAGCCTAAAACATGGTTACCTATATTTATCTACACTTTAGAACTACCCCTAAATTGGCTAAAAGACTATTCCTAGTTTTATGGCAGAATACACTCAAGGTAAATAAATTTAGACTAAAATGTAAATAAATTAAAAAAATTATGAAAATTGTGTGGTTGGATAGATATTGAATTTAAATGAATATTAGTGAAATAATCGTTCAAATTGGAGCTAAAACGGAGGAGAAACGGACTTCGGAAGATTTGCTGGAAGGTTAAATCTAGAAAAAGAAAAAGAGAGAATATTCCCAGAATATTGCCTAAAAAGGATTTTCAGATTATTGTTTTTGGAAAATCGAAAATGATATTGTGCCATGGATGGGGTTCACTAGGCTGTGGACCGGGGAGCGGTTTTGGGGTACGGTCCACGGTGGACTGGGTCCATGAACAAGGGCTAATGTGGCGACTTGGCTCGGCTCGGCTCGAGTCAGCTCAACTTAGCTTGGTCTCAGCAAGGTGGCTCGGCTCAGTTCTGCGGGCCCCACTTGTCAATCACATAGGGAGAGAGATAAGGGGGAGACGGCCGGTGCAATTCAAAGAGAGAGCGATAGAGAGTCAGAGAGGGGGAGAGAAAGAGAGATAAGGGAGGGAGAGAGAGTGTGGCTCGCGGTGGACCGGCGGCGGCCAGTGCAGGAGATGGAAGAGGAGGTTGGCGAGACAGAGGGGACCGACGCGGTGACGCAGGTATGTGGGGCTTGGGTGAGTTAGGGATCGAGTGTGGCTCGGGTCTAGGAGTGGAGAGAGGGAGAAGGGGGGAAAGGGAGGGATGCGGCGGCGCTTACTGGTGAGGCGAGCGATGGTTGGCTCAGCGAAGGTGGTGATTTGACGGCAGCAACAGGCTTTGGTGAAGAGCAGAGTGGGAAGGAGAGGAGGTGGCTCCGAGAGAGGGAGGTGCAGTGCGACGAAAAGGGGCTGGTGGGGCTCAATTTATAGGTGGGAGGGCAACGGGGAGGTATGGTGCCTGGCGTGGTGCCAATGGAGAGCGGTGTGGCCACTTTGGTGTGGTGGCCACAGTGGCAACGATTTGTGGTGGCGCACGCTGACAGGATAGGGCAGGCGAGCGGGCGGCGGGGACGGGGAAGGACGGCTGCGCAGCATGGCTCTAGTGCCATCGCACGGCGGCGCTGTGCGACGTGGGAAAGAGGAACGGGGAGGAGAGAGGAGAGAGGAGAGAGAAAGAATGTATTATTTTTATCATCTAGAATTCCATTGACTAGTGAAATGTAGTAACAATATATTACTCTATAGTTTTTTTTTTTGAGAATTGTATTACTCTAGGTGATATCATTTGTCAACTTTATCCCAAATCCACTTATGTTTATGGGTAGCTTGATGTTCCTCGTCTTACTAGAAGTCCGACCATTGAATATAAGATGCACGTGTCTATGTGGGTACCTTACGTGTTCCAACTTGTTGGTGCAAAAATGTGGATCCTCACGCCAACACACGAGCACCTCGTGTGTAATCCACAACGGCACACGCATGACGTACATCAATGGGGGTAACTATTGCGCTTTCGCGGCAATGAGCAGCTGATTTACAAGCAAACCGGTAAAGGATAACTAATCCGACGAGCAGCACCTAGGAAGTCTAGTCTGGCAATGCAGGAACAGATCTTCATCAGTAAATCGCAGCGGAAGGGACCTTGTTAGGGCACAGTCGGCCAGCGGCTTTCCCTAGATCGTGGAGATCAAGGGCAGCAGCAGTAGGAGGAAGAGGAAAAGTAGGATAAACGAGAGGAAAAATAAAAAGACATGATAATAGATTAATTTTGTATTGATTGTGGCTGTTTCAATCAATCATGACCCTCTCATATTTAAAAGGTGGTAGTTATTAGCCATATAAGATCAGAACTTCTAATTCAAACTGAACAAGACTTACAGATATGATTTAGCTATGCTTTAAAATCTTCAAACTTTCTATAACTAATGTATCTTTCTTATTCAACCACGTAAATTTCCATATACCTACCCGAATATCCTTAATTGCAGTTCGGCCTGGTCGTGGTCTCCTGGCTGGTGGTCACTTGGTCGGTGGTCGCTGGTCAGTGGTCGGTGGTCACTGGTCATGGTCATTAGACGTGGTCACTGGTCATGGCCACTGGGTCACCTGGTCGAAGACCACCTTATCCAGAGACTACCTTAACCAAGGACCACCTTAGCTAGAGACCACCTTGTTGGAGGCCAACCCCTCAAACTCGACCAGGTCCAATAAGATCCTTGAATAATCTCAACCAGCTTTAAGCTACATCTTTGCACCTTGTCATCTTTAGCAGTTATCCTCCGACCTTGACCATCCTTTCTCAGTTAGAGCACTTTGCCTTATGATTCAAAATCTAATAGTAATTGAATCGGCAATAGCCTTAAGTTCACCAATCAGCACCGCAATGACTATCATATATGACAAATCTTGTCATCCACACATGCCCCCTATTTTTTGGTAAAGCTTAATTGTCAAAAAACATTTGCACCGCCAAATAACCATGACCAATATATTAATGACCTTTTTCTTTTCTTGGGACCACGATCAACCAAGCATTGACTATGTATACTTCTTCGGGTGATGAACAAATTGCATCGTCCATGTATGCTCGCAGATCCCTCTCATTTAACAGCTCGAAACTCAAACGGCAATATGCACACTATATTAATATTCGTACTTTTAACCACTGTAGAGTTCTCATCTTCTAGTATATCATCCTTGTCATCACTAGGTGCAGGAACTTCAATTGGCTTCACTCTCCATTCTTTCCGAGTAGCCATCATCGGCTTAATTTCATTAAAAACTTTATCTGTCACCTTTTCAGTTTGAGCTTCCTCCAATTTTTGCTTGTGTAATTGTGTAACTTCTGCAATCTTTTCTTTTGAGAGTGTGAGAGATCTCGAGGACACCATTGGGGATGTGATTTAGTTCCGGGTAGCACGGACATCTTTCTTTTAGTCTTTTTCATGCTTGAACCTTCACTTTGTTCGGCCATGCTTGCTGATTTTGGTGCCTCTTTTTGTGTTACTACTATGCTAGCACCATGCCCACCAGTGTCAACAACCAAAGCTCTGCTAGCCAACTGTTTTTGCACTTCTTCTTACTCAATAGCCAGCCTTTTCTCTTTTAGTTTTAGATCTGATTTCTCACTTGAATTAACCTCTTCCTTCACACAATAAATCCTTTTTACCACTTCCTACCTCTCCCACCATTTGACCGATCCTTTGGCTTTAATCGGCCCTCTCTATGATGAGATAACCTATCAAACACCGGTGATCTAGGTGCTGTCCACCCTAGACAAAATGGCTCACAGGGCATAGGAGGTGGCGCCCATGGACAACACCAGCCCCACAACGGACAAGGAGAGAATACCATAGTACAAGGCCCTCACGACATGGACATTGGTGGCCCAAAAGGAGGATACAGCGCTGCTGCATGAAAATCTTCCCATTGCCGATCCCGACCATCAAACTCATGCTTTGGAGGTGCTCTCGATCTCTTAAAATTACTTGGCCGACTAGTAACCTTTTAGCCGGCCTTTTCATTCCATACTTAACCAGAAGTTGTTTGAATGTCACATTTGGCTTTGCATTTTGCGTAGCTTTAGCAATTGATACTTGATCATTAACCTTAGCTTTAATATTTTGATCACCTTTAGGAACCCAAACTATCTTCTTATTTTTTCCTACAATATTGCTAGCTTTACTAGTTCTATCATTATTAATCTTGCTAGCTATAGTCACCTTCTTGCCTTTGGTTGCATTAGCCCTTTTCAGCCAAATTAACACTTTCTTGTTCTCACCACTAATCACATTTATATGGGAAAATTTTTTATCTGCATTATGCCCCCTGTCCTTGGATAGTCTACAAATTTCAATTGACCTTAATTAATAATTGATTGTATTTGCCGGCGAAATACATTGCAATCATTAGTACTCTGAGTAAACAAGTTATGCTATTTGCAAAATGAGTACCCTGTCAACTCTTCACATGAAGGTATGACATGATGATCAAATAATCTAATATGCTTCTCTTGCAATAAAATATCAAAAATCTGATCACACTTGGTAAAATCAAATATATACCTTTTCATTCTTAGCCGATTCTTTTGTGAAGATGACTTCAAAGCTGAACAGATAAATGGCTCAGATTTGATATCTACCCACTCAGCTACACATTTATTTGTATTTCCTTTGTCCGATATCTTAGAGTTATCTTCTACTATATTAATATCAGTATTTTCAATCCCTTTTAGTCTCAGCTTTGTATCTCTAAATCCGAAATAGTCGCAAAACTTAAGCCCCATTCGTGACCAAATGTAAACCGAGTTTAGAACAAGTAAAATAACCCATATAAATACAATACATAACAAAGATTATGGGAATAATTCTAACTTTAATATATTACAATTACCAGCCTTCCCATATGGCACAATAATTTGGCTGACAAGTTCCACAGTGGGTCTATTGTCCTTACTTGTGAATTTTGCAAGCTCTAGCACTTTAAAACCCCACGGATACATGACCGCATTATCATATTCATAGTACGGTCTTCTAAATACAGATATTGCATTATTAAGTTCTATTTCAAATTTCCTTTGCAACACACTATCAATTCGTTTATTCATATTACCTTTTCTACCCAATCTTTTAGAATAATTAAGCATGGAGTTACCAAAAGATTTATCTATCAAAACTATATAATCGAAATAGGGGGCATATAACGTAGTTGCAATACCTCTTTTAACAGGGTATCAATGGATTGAAACTCTTTTATCTTAATGACACATTGCTTTGATTTTCGATAGCATGAAAGCAGCTCCCTCCAATGTTCTTTCAATTCTCCTTCAATCGTGCTATGACCTTCTTTAGATAATTCATTAAGCATAGACATGTTGCCACTATTGATATCAACTATATGCATGGATACGACCAAAACACCTTCATCTCGGTCTTGATCATCAATTGTTTTAGTGCGAAATTCAAGTGGTAACACTATAGCTTCCTTTATCTCAAGCATAGCTGACAATTCAATAGTAGTCGGCCTCTGTTCTTTTCTTTCAATTACAATCGACTTTTCTAAAACCTACTCTGACTCCAAATTTGAATTATAGGAACTTAAAATCTTCCACACTGAATCAGTCAATTATTTCCTATCTTCAAACCCCAAAAATACTTCACATCTCTCACGCGCTTCATCTCTATTTGTCATATCAGATTGCCCCCTAATACTTTTAGACCCTATGTGCTGCTCGGCTGCGAGTCGAGTGGATGCAGAATCAACTTGTTTTTCTAACTTAAAAATATGTGCTTGAGATGTTTCATAAGAATATAATATTGTGGGCTGCACATATGGTGTATCTTGTTGGAGAACACTAAAATAGCTTTCCGGCAATGAATTATAAGAAATACCACAACTTTGTGGTGGTGTAAGAGATTCACTATACGTTGCAATGTTGTATAGAAGCACATGCAAGCTTGCTGAATTCTTGTCAATTCGGCCATAATCATTAGTGGTGTATGAAACCGAATTATATGCATTAGGTATTGCATATGATGCTGAAAAGGTATAAGGTGTAACCTTCGTTCCAGTAACATATGGTGTAGCATATGATGGCTTAATAAAATTGGTCGAATAATCAACATTACTACGCCATACATATTATTCATTGGCATAACTTGTTGTGTAACCATAAGAGAAACCATTGCCGATGAATTAAAATGTACAATTTCCTGTTGCACACTACTAGGATTATTAACTTGTGATGACTCATAATAATTGGCCGAACCAACCATATCAATCTGGCCATAATGATTGTTCATCGTTATTCTAGTTTGTGATACACTAGGTGATGTAAATATTGCCGATGAATTAGGAGGTACAAATTCTTGCTGCATGCTACTAATATTATTATAATTTGAAGTACTGGTATTATGTAACATGGAATATTGCATGCCATTGCTATCATATAATCCTTGCACAATATTTTCATGACTAGAGAACATAGGCATAGCAGCATTAATAGGTCTATTTAATGTACATGCAAATTGTACCTCAGGCTTGGTGTAGATAGATGACATGATGATAATGTTGGGGTTGATCGTGAGCCCATATCGCACCATGGTTGGAGAAGATTGGTCCCCAACGGAGTCGCTAAAATGTGTTGGTGCTAAACGTGGATCCTCACGCCAACACATGAGCATCTTGTGTGCAATCCACAACAGCATGCGCAGGACATACAACAGTGGGGGTAACTATTGTACTTTCGTGGCAACGAGCGGCTGATTTACAAGCAAATCGACAAAGCATAACTAACCCAGTGAGCAACACCTAAGAAGCCCAGTTTGGCACTGTAGCAATGGATATTCATCAGCAAATCGTACCTGGGAGGGACCTTGTCAGGGCACGGTCGGCTAGTGGCTTGCCCCAGATCGTGGAGATCAAGGGCGGTAGTACTAGGAGGAAGAGGGAAAGTAGGATAAATGAGAGGAAAAGTAAAAAGACATGATAATAGATTGATTTTGTGTCGATTGTGGTTGTTTCAATCGGCCATGACACTTTCATATTTAAATGGCAGTAGGTCTTAGCCGTACAAGATCAGGACTTCTTATTCAAACCGAACAAGACTTACAGATATGATTCAGCTATGCTTTAAGATCTTCAAAATTTCTATAACTAATATATATTTCCTATTCAACAACGTAAATTTTCATGTACCTACCCGAATATCCTTTATTGTAGTTCGGCCTGGTTGTGGTCACCTGGTCGATGGTTGCTGGTCTGTGGTTAGTTGTCGGTGGTCACTGGTCGTTGGTCATTGGACGTGGTTACTGGGTCACCTGGTTGAAGACCACCTTATCCAGAGACCACCTTAACCAAAGATCACCTTAGCCAGAGATCACATTGCTAGAGACCAACCCCTCAAACTCGACCAAGTCCAATAAGATCCTTGAATAATCTCAACCAGCATTAAGCTTCATCATTGCACCTTGTCATCTTAGCAGTTATCTTCCGACCTTGACCATCTTTTCTCAATTATAACACTTTGCCTTACGATTCAAAACCAAATAGTAATTGAATCTGCAACAGCCTTAATTACACCGATCAGCATCGCAATGACTATCATATATGCTAAATCTTGTCATCAACACAACTAAATGACTAATGTATTAGTCAACTTCAACATCTCTCCCTATATACACAACTCTGTGCTAACCCTCTCATGCATATCTTCTTCACTATCATTAGCTAGTCTTTGTGTTCTTGGTCATATATGCACTATGCCATGGCTCGGTCTTGGTTACTGCCTCTGGGTCTCATCGCCTTGTTTGCCTCTGTCGCTCAAGCTGCTGTCGTGGAGCACACCGTCAATGTAATCGAGTGAAACACATGCACATATATGCATGCATTTCTTTCATCTACTTCTACACTACGTGAAAAACAGACAAAGGAGACATACATAAGTGACAGGTCATTACATGACCCGTCACTTATGTCGCCTCAGGTCGGAACTAGGTATTTACCCGTCATAGATAATAGATAATAGGTGATGTGTCGTAATATTGCCCATCACCCGTAACATGAGTGACGAGTAATAATTAAACTCATCACTTATGACTTGGTCATAAGTGACGGGTCTTCCTGCACTAGTCATAAGTGACGGGTCGTAACATGACCCGTTACTTATGACTTGGCAAAGGTGACGGGTCTCCCTGGGCCAGTTATAAGTGACAGGTTGTAATATTACACATCAATTATAACAAATAATAAGTGATAGGTAATATTATCACACATCACTTATTACTTAGATCTATTTTAACACCTATCCAGCCACTGTGCCGGTGAACAGTTACTCAACAGTTCCGCCCGCACAGTGCTAGCGGTTCTCACCAGCTCCGGTAGAGATTTTCTAATATCTTGTTGATTTGAAGTTTGAATTGGTGCTAGGTCTTTCAAGGTTTGCATCTCCACTTTTCTCCTTTCCTCCTCCTCTAATCCCTATTTGGTAGATTTGTTGTGCTTTGAGTTGTAATCGACCATTTTGCATCTTTATCCAAAATCTTAGTACAAGTGAGTTGTATTTATGTTAGATTTGATACTAGGTTTCCCCGATCTACCGCGAGATGCCACAAATCTAGTGTATTTGTCTAGAATTTTTAATCGCATGCTTAACCATGAAATTAAGGTAATTGTTAATGAAGAATGAATGTTTTTACATTAATTGCAGATGATAGACAGAAGTTGGATGTACCTTGAGACTCGAACTTATTCGAAGTACCTGAGCGGGGTGAAGCATTTCATGAGTGCTGCCTTGGCGGATATGAAAGATCATGGTAAAACGACAATGTATTGTCCATGTCGCGACTGCAGGAATGATAAGAAGTTTTCGAAACTAGACAATATCCATGCACACTTGGTCATGCGTGGATTTAAAGAGAATTATACATGTTGGAACAATCATGGCGAGGAATGCCTTAATGAGGGAGAGTTGGATCGGGCCCTCCATGTCGACAGTGTGGATCAAGGACTTACACCTGGTGAAATGGATCATGATCTCAGGGATGAGAACATATTAGGTTTCAATAATAATGAGCTTGATGACTTTTGTGGAGAATATGGACCAGATGGTGCGGGATGTCGAGCGGCACGACGAGTATAACAATAGTGAGTTTGCTAGATTCCATGACTTTGTGCGGGATTCCAAGACACCCCTTTATCCCAACTGTAAGGAGAAGTACATGCGGATATTTAGGAACCTAAAGCTTCTATAGCTGAAGGCAACCCATAGTTGGACTAATAAGTGTTTTGAAGCATTGCTGTATCTGCTAAGGGACATGCTACCGGAGGGGAATTTGGTGCCCGAGGGCGTCTACGACGCGAAGAAGATAATTTGTCCTTTAGGACTGGAAATAGAAAAAATACATGCATGTAAGAAGGATTGTATATTGTTTCATGGAGAGTATGCAGAGCTGGATCAATGCCCCGTTTGTGGAACCCATCGATATAAGCGTAGAAATGACGGTGGTGATGGGGATGGAGGCAAGAAAAGTAAAGGTGGTCCTAAGAAGGTGGTGTGGTATTTTTCTATAATTCCCCGTCTGAAGCGTCTGTTTGCCAACAGAAATGAGGCATAATTGGTGCGTTGGCATAAGGAGGGTCGTAAGAATAACGCAATGATATGGCACCCGGCGGATTCCACTCATTGGCGAATCGTTGATTCCATATTTGGTCGGTTCGCTAAAGAATTGAGAAATATTAGGTTTGCTATGAGCACAGGTGGCATTAATCCATTCGGTAACATGAGTACCTCACATAGCACCTGGCCTGTTGTATTTTCGATCTACAATCTTCCACCCTGGCTTTGTAACAAGAGGAAATACATTATGTTGTCGATCTTGATATCAGGACTGAAACAACCTGGCAACGATATCGGTGTGTACCTCAGGTCTTTAGTCAATGATCTTAAAAAACTCTGGTCGGAAGGCATCGAGGTTTGGGATCAGTACAAGCAACAAAACTTTACCTTGCACGCCATGTTGTTCGTCACCATCAATGATCTGCCAGCACTTCGTAACTTGTCAGGTCAGAGCAAAAGAAAAGGTGAAGCTTGCCCACATTTCTTAGATGACACATGCAGTTTGAGGTTGAACAACTCAAATAAAATAGTGTACATGTGGCATCAATGTTTCCTTCCCAGAAAGCACCCATAACGAAGCATAGACAAGCAGTTTGATGGCACAAGGGAGAAAACGTTACCTCCGAGGCATTTCAGCGCGGAAGATGTCCACAATCAGGTTAAGAATATCAATGTTGCCCTTGGCAAGTGAAAACAATCCTCCAAGGATGATGAATAGTTAGGAATGTGGAACAAGAAATCAATACTATTGGAGCTAGAGTATTAGAAAAAATTAGATGTTCGCCACTCTATCGACAATATGCATGTAAAGAAGAATATATGCGAGAGTCTGATCGGTACATTGCTCCAAATGAAGGGAAATGGAAAGGATCATGAGGATGCACGAGCTGACGTTGAAGAAATGGCTTAAGACCGGAGCTCCATGCACATGATATGGACAAAGGAAAACACCTACCCACCAGCAGCTATCACTCTCTCCAAGAAGGAGAAAAAAGAATTCTGCGAGTTCTTGCACAGTGTGAAAGTTCCCTTCGGTTACTTGTCCAACATCGCAAGACTTGTTTCGGTGAAAGAGCTAAAAATGAATTTCACCTTGATGAAGTCCCAAGATTGCCATGTGATGATGACATCACTGCTTGTGGTAGCTATTAGGAATATCCTCCCAATTAAGGTTCACGAGGCTATCCTAAGCCTGTGCTTTTTCTTCAATGCAATTGAACAAAAGGTACTCGATCTAGACTCATTAGAGGAGCTAGAAAAAAGACACTTTGAGACTCTATATATTCTTGAGGTGTATTTCCCACCATCCTTTTTCGATATCAAGGTACATCTCACTGCTCACCTTGTGAAGGAGATACACTACCTTGGCCCCATGTTCCTGCATCACATGTTTCCATATGAGAGGTATATGGGAGTTCTCAAGTCGTACGGTGCTTGGTCCGTTGATGCTGAACCGGATTGCTAGAGAAATAAACTGCAGTGATGTTGTCGCAGTAAACAAGAGTAGCACGGTGAAGTGGAGAGTGGAGCTCGGCTAGTAGTTGGCATAACCAGCTCGCCTTTGCAACGCCATTGGCCACAGCATGATACTCAACCTCTGCACTGGACCGCGAGACAGTGTGCTGTCACTTAGATGACTAGGAGATGAGGTTGTCACAGAGAAAAACACCGTAGCCAGATGTTGACTTCTGTGTATCGGGGCAGCCTGCCCAGTTAGCATTGGTGTAGATGACCAAATTTTTCGGAGAAGTCCAGTGCAACAAAAGTCCATGATCGAGCTTGCCACGGAGATTGCGAAGAATGCGCTTCACCAGCACAAGATGGGGTACACTGGGATCATGCATAAACAGACAAACCTGCTAAACAACATATGTGATGTCAGGGCGAGTGAAGGTCAAGTACTGCAAACAGCAAGATTGCGGTAGTGAATGACATCATCAATAGGAGCTCCTTCATTAGAAAGCTTTGAGTGTGTGTCAACTGAAGTACTGCATGGCTTACACTCTGACATGCCAACGCGCTCAAGGATCTCAAGAATATAGTGAAGTTGAGAGAGATGCATGGACCCATGCTGTCTTGTCACTGATAATCCCAGGAAGTGATGAAGCGGACCAAGATCCTTCATAGAAAATTCCTGTTGTAGGGCAGTGATCATCCGGCGAAGGAGGAACTCAGAGGAGGCTGTGAGCACAATATCATCCACATAGAGCAACAGATAAACTATGTCTGTACCACAGCGAAAGATGAATAATGATGTGTTTGACTTGGCTTCAGTAAATCCCAGTGAAAGAAGATAAGTGGCAAACCGACTGTACCATGCACGTGGAGCCTGCTTGAGCCCATAGAGAGATTTGTTGAGTCGACAAACATAGTCAGGATGAGCTGGATCAACAAAACCAGAGGGTTGCGCACAGTATACTATCTCAGAGAGTGTCCCATGTAGGAACGCATTCTTCACATCAAGCTAATGGATGAGCCAGTCACGGGAGAGAGCCAAAGTCAAAACTGTCCGGATGGTGACGGGCTTGACCACAGGACTAAAGGTCTCATCAAAGTCAATGTTGGGGCACTAAGTAAAGCCATGGAGGACCCAACGATCCTTGTAGCGATCGAGAGACCCATTTGGATGAAGCTTGTGGCGATAAACCCACTTGCTAGTCACGAGGTTGACGCCAGGTGGGTGCGGAATGAGGTCCCAAGTATCATTAGCCCGGAGAGCATCGAACTCTTCCTGCATGGCAGCACGCCAATTAGGATATGCTAGAGCAATGTGGTACATCTTCGGAATGGGCGAGAGGGCAGTGACATGAAAATTCAGCATGTCTGCTGGAAGACAAAAACCGGTTTTCCCCTGAGTGGTCATGCGGTGAGCGTTGACCACCGGGGGTATCGGAAGAACTGCCAGTGACGCACCAGTGCAGCTGCGAGCTGCCGGTGCCAGGGCGGGTGCTGATAGAGGGTCCTGGACCAAGGCCGCAATAGGATATGCGGTAGCAGAGGCAGCACCAGTGACTGTGCCCGGGGGGGTGTCAGTGCAGCAGGGCCTGGGGTGGGTAAGCCAAGCAGGGGCCCATCCCAGGTGACAATCGTCCGATCCTGGTGCCAGGCCTGTCCAAGGCAGGTGGGCAGACCGGTGCAGAGGACACGCAATGAGCATTCGTGCCAGGCCTACGTGGAAGGGGGGGCAGTGACATTGGGCTGGCATCAAGACTCGATAGGGGCGGAGCTAGCCCAACACTACTGGCAGTGACCTGCGGCTAAGATGTAGTGGGGGAAGCAGGGACGGACTGGGATGTACCTGCAGGAATCTATGGCCCAATGGGCAGCGGAGAAGAGTCCATATTGAACAAAAAATCAAGGTCAGTAGTCGACGATGTACTCGTCATGTCAGCAAACGGAAATGAGTGTTCGTCAAATGTGACGTGCCGAGAGATAATGACCCGATTGGAGCTCATATCCTGACACCGGTAACCTTTATGCTCGGAAGAATAGCCAAGAAACACACACAGTGTGGACCATGGGGAGAGTTTGTTGGCAATAGTGGCAGAAAGGTTAGGATAGCAGTGACACCTGAAGACTCGAAGATGTGCGTAAGAAGGGGGTGAGCCATGAAGGGCGAACTATGGGGTGGAGAAACGCAAGGTTTTAGTGGTGTGCCGGTTAATGAGGTAGGTGGCTGTATGGAGAGCTTCAACCCAATAGCGAGGTGGCATGCTGGCCTCGAAAAGGAGGGATTGAACAACATTGTTGATCGAACGAATAGCACGCTCAGCTTTGCCATTCTGCTAGGAAGTATAGGGGCACGACATGTGGAGCGCAACACCGTGAGTGAGAAAAAAAAGAGCGAGCTGAGAGGTTGTCAAACTCACGCCCATTGTCACACTAAACAGATTTGATCGTGGCGTTGAACTATGTGCGGACGTGCGCAAAAAAGTGGGAGATGGTGGGAAAGGTGTCTGACTTTAGGCGCAAAGGAAACATCTAAAAGAAATGCGAGCAATCATCAAGAATGACTAAATAGTACTTGTAACCAGAGACGCTAGTAACGGGAGAGGTCCAAAGATCACAATGTATTAAATCAAAATTATGATTAGCCCGCGAGGTGGAGGAGGAAAGGGTAAATGAACATGCCGACCAAGCTAACATGCATGACAAAGAGTATCAATGATCCCTTTATTACAAGAAATAGCTGTGGAACTAGCTAGATGATGAAGTGCTTCGGTGCCGAGGTGACCAAGACGACGATGCCATAGGAGGGGAGCTGTGACGACCATGGCATGCGGGGTAGGAGAAGCAGACAACAGTGAGTAGAGGTCTCCAGTTCTATTGCACCTGGTGATCACGCTCCTGGTATGAAGGTCCTTACAGAAAGGCCATATGGGTCAAACTCAATAGAACAGTTAATATCGATGGTAAAACGATGCACAGAAATAAGGTTCTTAATTATGTGAGGTGTGACAAGCACATAGTGAAGAGTGAATTGACCATGTGAGTTGGGTATGTGTGTGGAACCAACGGAGGTGATAGGAATCAAAGACCCATTGCCAACAATAATATGTGAAGGCGAGACACAGGAATTTTAACTGGAGGTGGAAAGGTTACCGGCGGCTGAAGTCATATGGTTACTGGCTCCAAAATCCATGTACCAGTCTGTTGAAGGTGGTGGCGTCAGCTGCATAGTGCTAAAGGCGTTCACGAGCGCGGCTTGGTCCCACCCCCAGTGCTGCTTGCAGCAGGGTGCTGGATAGCAGGCACGCTAGGCAAGCTGGGCAGGTAGTCGGGCTGGGGTGCGGTCACGTCGTAGCCTGCACCGTAGGGCAGGCCATCCACGCCGCCCACGCCGTATGGCACACCCACGCCGTAGGGCACGCCGGCGTTCGTGGTCAGGGCATGGGAGGGCGCCTGATGCGGGAACGGAGGGCATGCACCAGTGCCACCAGCAATAGGGTGAGGCATGCCAGGCCAGACCGGCATGGTGCCGGTCCATGGATTGAACCAGGATGGCGTCCACTCGGTCTAGGCGCCCAACGTGGCGCCAGTTTTGTTGTTGCCGCCACTGTTGTTGTGAGCGTTGTGGTGACGACAGTTGTTTTGCCAGTTGCCACCAGAGGTGACCGAGCCTCCAGGCCCACTGCCGGTGTTGGTGTGAGAGGCACCAGGCGCGACCTCATGGCCTCCAATGTCACTGCGAGGAGAGGCGCCTCCC
Source organism: Phragmites australis (assembly GCF_958298935.1). Taxonomy (NCBI): domain Eukaryota; kingdom Viridiplantae; phylum Streptophyta; class Magnoliopsida; order Poales; family Poaceae; genus Phragmites; species Phragmites australis. The sequence continues at coordinate 20,366,119 of NC_084942.1, read as the reverse complement.
CAGGGGGCGCCAGGAGTGAAGGAGCACGTCCCGGAGCTCATGGAGAGAAGGGCCATCGACGGCGACTGGCTTCGGTCGACGAGCATGATCTCCTTGAGGAGGAGGTTGTTGCAGATGTTGTCGAACGATGGAAACAGCTTTTGACATTTGAGAAGGGCTGCCATGTGGGTGAACTACCCATTGAGGCCACGTAGAGTATCCAAAACGAGTGCTTGATCGAGGACGGGCTCACCCAGATGGCCAAGCTGATCTGCCATGGTTTTCAACTTGCGGCAATAATCAGAAATAGTGAGGTCACCTTGAACAAAATTGCGGAACTCCGCGTCGAGGATCATGGCGCTAGTTTCTTTGTTGCCGACGAACATGTCTTCGAGGGCGAGCCAAACTTGTCGGCTGGTGGCAGCAGGGGTCATGATGCTCTCGAGCAGATTGGCAGAGATGGTGCCAAAAAGCCAAGAGATCACAACGTGGTCCATGCGATGCCATGGAGCGACGTCAAGGAAAGCATCATCAGAGAGCACGTGATCGGTGAGCACATACTTGCTGAGGGTGATGAGGTGGAGGCCACGCCACTTTGGGTAGGAGGTGGAGCCGAGCTCAAGGAATATGGGGATCAAAGCCTTGATGTTCATGACAGTGACCGCCTGAGTGTGGAGATTGGCGACGAGGAGGGTGTCAACCTCGGCCTCTCAGCAGCGGCGCTCGGCCTCTGCGTGGGCAGCCTCCTGATGACCACATTCAGTATCGACACATTCGGCAGCGTGTCGCTGCTCGTCCGTGGCGCGACGGCGGTCGTCCTCGGCGCGCTGGTCGGCCTCTTGACTGAGAAGTTCAACCTCCTTGCGTTGAATGCGGAAGCTGTAGGTCACAAGAGCGACGCTATCTGGTACCATGAAAGCGGAAAATATTCACGCAATGATCTTTCCATTGGCCAGTTAGGCATATATAAGTTTAGGAGTACAACCGAAGGAGAATAATTAAGAGATTGCATCTAACCCTGGTCATGCCTAAAATAACTAACCGGCCATATCTGTTGCCGTGATATGCGGGCATGTAGCCCGTTCGGCAATACGTGAGGTCCATGCACCTGGTCTGTGATGGTAACGTGCACATGCACAAGTGGTGCACAAGTGCATGGCTAACACAAACCATGGAGAGTGTTGAGAACGAGAGACTTGTTGGTCACGGGCTGATTGATGTCGGGGACAGCATCGGCGAAGTTCTTCTTCTTGCGAAAATAATCGCTGATGGATAGTTCCCCCTAGTTAAAGTTCTTGAATTCGGCCTCAAGGTAGAGGGCATAAGTCTCTTCGTTGTTCTGGCACCCACTTCCTGCTGCGAGTAAATCGATGTCGACTGACTGGACGCAGTAGGGCGCCATGCTGCATAGCACTCACCCACAAAGCTGGCGCATTCATTCATTGTGTGATTCGATCGATTATTGGATCATGTTGCAGAGAGTGCAAGATAGGTGGTCTGCATGAAACCACGGAGGTAACAAGCGGCTTGGGAGTGAAAAATAATGTACGGCAATTTTTATGCTCCGCAAAATCCCAGTTCACTTAAATTAAACATTGCAGAAGCTAGTTGCTACTTCTCCATCACAGGTTTACTCCCACTGGTATATAAGGGAGCTGGGGGCCAAGATATGATGCACCTCGAATTAGAGCATCAACACTGCACACAGGACAATGACTCTTGCGGTGAGGAAGTCCCCGTCGGTGGTGGTCAGGCCATCGGAGCCGGTGACGATGAGCGGCACCATAAAACTCTCGTCTTATGACAAGGGTCTAGATAAGGTGTCCGCCACATCGTTGCTCCTGTTCGAACATCCGATCCATGAGGCCGCCGAGACCATAAAGCGTGCGTTGTCCCAAGCACTAGTCCACTACTACCCAATCGCTGGTCGCATTGCTGAAGGAGCTGATGAGGAGGAGGTCTACATCCAGTGCAACGGTGAGGGTGTGGCGTTCGTTGCCGCGTCCACCAACCATGCCTTGAAGGAGGAAGTCATATGCTTCGACCGCTCACCAGGCGCAAGGAAGCTACTAGACCAGCTCGCCGTCTACTACCCAGCCAAAGGCTGCGGCCCTAGTGACCCTTTGTTGCTGATGCAGGTAACAGAGTTCTCATGCGGTGGTTTCGTCCTCGGGGTGACTTGGAACCATGCCATTGCCGACGGCACTGGGATGGCCCAATTCTTGCAGGCCATCGGTGAGCTTGCCGGTGGGTCGTCATCACTGTCCATTGCTCCGGTCAGGTGGGATGATTCACTCCCGAGCCTCCCTCCCTCCATTGTTGCCATACAACAGCATATGCTAAGCCTCGATCACATGGACGACCTTGCTTGCCTTGACATCACCATACCTTCAAGATTGATCAACCGAATCAAAGCTGACTATGGCAGCCGCTTCAATGGCCAGCAATGCACCATGTTTGAGGCGGTCCTCGCTGTTCTGTGGCAGTGCCGCACCCGTGCAATCAATTCTGACCCAGAGATCCCAGTTTTACTCTCATTTATGGTTAATGTGCGCAAGCACATGGGTGCTAAGGAAGGCTACTACGGCAACTGCACCTTTGAGCAGTTGGTCATGGCGACGAGCGGTACGGTGGCGAACGGGGGCGTCATGGACGTAGTCAAGATGATCAAGCATGCAAAGGATCAGATACCTGACCGGTTAAAGAAGAATGAAGGCAGAAACAAGTCGCAAGGGATAGGTCCGCAGCAGCTGGGTAACCTGCTTACGTACGACATGTTATTTGTGACGTCCTGGCGTAATCTTGGCTTAGACGAGGTTGATTTCGGGAGCGGGAGGCCGGCAAGGGTAACGACTTCCGGGCAGGAGATGCCACCCGTGCCAGCTGCTATGTGCCTGCTGTACAATGGGAAAGATGGGGTCCATGTGTTGTCGGGCTTTGTCAAGGACGAGCACACCAACGCTTTCCTTGGTGAATTAGCAAGGTTCATGTGATCTACGGTCTATTATGTGCTTTAAGACTCGTGGAAGCTTATAATAGTTGTAATGATCTGCAACTATATATATTGGTAAGAGTTTCCTAGCCCTGTTTGTATCCTATGCCTCTCAGAATGTTACCAATAACGGTGTTGTGGACTTATGGGGCTAAATATTCGGTTCAAACGCCCTATCAATGTAATCGACATCGATAATCAGGTCCAGAATCTAATTTTTTTGGCGCTAACAAAATCCAAAAAAAAATTACATTCAGACCACACAGTCCTGTGCCCCAAGTCAAGTCACACAATTTTTCATACAAAATGCATACACGTGCAGTTTATGAGATTCGAACCCAAGACTTCTCACTTCACACGAATCTTAGCATCCCACCTGACAGTGATAGTTAATAACAATAGGATATTTTTTTCTTGTCGACTCTAATTGTCCAAAAAATTTAACATTATTTGGGCGTCTAGATAACTTTAAATGAAAACATTATCAACTACAAAGTTATAGATCTCATCGAGAGCTTCAATTTTCATATAATATTTTATTTATCTAACTCCCTATGAATATTTTATGATTTTTTAAATATCTCACTACAAATATGCAAACCGACACTTGTTTTCCCCTACTTGAGCATGAACCAACTTAAATATTGCATATATTATCATTACATCGTATAATTACTATTGTTAGAACTATTTATTTATCTAACTATATGTCGATGTAAAGAATACAAGGGTCCCACACTGGGATGGCCCGCAACAGTCAGTTTTGGGAAGTATCCACTTTCGTTCTTTGGCCCATAAACCCACGTGACCAGTCGACGCCAGCGTGACCATGGCCAGGGCCTTCGCAGGATTCCCCCCAACCAGTCCTTACAGGCCGCGGGGCAGGTACTCGTCTAGGCCAGTCAAACCTCATTTAATGCCGCTACTCACACCATTTTCCTTCCCCAGACAGTTCACTCAGGCTAAGACGGTATGGTCGGCGCAGAGTTACCGTATCCCGTCCCGGCTAAGATGGTCGTAGAATCTCACTCGCCGCCCATCGCTCTCCTTGCCTAGCTACTCTAGGTCTTTGTGCGCCAACGATAGATCCTCCCGACAACGGCGAAGGCGGTCGCAGAATTCCTCTCTCTGCAGGACGCATTCCCTGGTCACCCGCTCTAGATCCCTCCGTACCGCGAGTAGCTCCTCCCGGCAGGCTGGTCAAGAAACAGGTCGACTGGTCGAGCCTTGCATGGGTAACCTAGGACCAGCACGTGGCTCAAGTGGTCGGAATAACATACCTTGACGGTCACTTGGTGTACTCGCTCGCTCCACAAGCACAGCTCACGTTCGGCCGCCTCCAAAATATGTCGGTTGGTGGGATCGTCGTGAGGATTGATCGGGGGCACGGTGAGGACTCGGGGGCTGGTCGGCGTAGGTGGGGGCTCAGTACGGGCAGATGGTTCGGACACTCCAGGAACTCTACGACCACAACAACACAAACTCATCAGAGAACAAAAAGCGTGAGGCTTCATTCAAATATATTACACAACAAAAGTTACAATCAAGTTTTTTACTCCTCGGTGGCCTCCACCCAGAAGACAGAAGTCACGTAGTCCACCGTTCTTTGACACTCCCGCTGCAGCCTCTCCTCAACTTCGGGTACGGCGACCACGGCTCCCTCCCAGATAAGGTCCAGGTTGAAGTTGGGGTCACAACTGCGGTAGCACCAGAAAATGTACTCCAGAGTCGACCTCACCTCCTGCGTCACGTCCTGTGAACCCCTCATCGCCAGGGTGGTTGGGAGCTCAGAAACAATTTCCGCCAGGACCCTAATGGCGTAGGCCTAGGCCTGGGCTGTGTGGTTGTCCTTCTGCTCAGTGGCTCCCAGCCCGAGGCTCCCCAGGGGATCCGCCAGCGCCTTGAGGGCGTCCTGGAGAATGCAGAGTGCAGTGCGTTTGTCCTTCTTGAGCTGGGAGTGCTCAGTGGAAAGTGCGGAGTGCTCGGCATAAAACACAGCTTTCTCTTGCTGGAGCTCGCTACACCTTTGCTGCAGCAGGTGCCTATCCTCCCTTTCTTGGGCCAGCTGTTTCTCCAGCTTGGCACACTTGCTGGCCACCGCTTCCTTCTCCTCGATCAGTCTGCAAACAGAAGCGGGGATACAGCTGACCAGAGCGAGCAAGTCGGGGGCCGACACGGACTCCTCGACCGGCACCACGGGGACCAGAACGGCTGCTGACGCTCCAGAGGGCAAAGCTAGAGCTGGCGAAGACACTGGGATGTCCTGCAGGGGCGCTGTCGGAGGAGTCCTGATGGGAGCCGCATGGGCTACCACGGGCCTGCGGCAAACAAAAAAGTTACTAAATCAGGATGGAAAGGAAATCCAAAGCATCTATACCTACCCAAAGAAACTTACCGCGGTGGTGGGAAGCTAAGCACAAATCTAGTCCTCACGAAGCCGCCGGACCGACCGGCCGGGGAAGACAACCCTGCTAGGGGTCCACCAGTACTCGGGGTTCCGCGAGCACGTTTGGATGCCTCCGCGGTGCACGAGTCCTCCGCCGGTCTCTTCTGCGCAGATGCTTGGTCCACAACAGTTTGGTCGTGAGGTCTCTGGTCGGACCTAGCCTGATCGGGGCAGCCCTAGCCTGTTCGGGTTTTGTCGCAGGGTGCCGGGTCTTGGTGGGTCTAGTTGGGGAGCTGCGGGTCGGCCTCCTGCTGACCAGCACCGCTCGCAGAGCTGCTACCCGCAATCGCCGCCTAACCCCGAGTAGACTGGTCGCCTCCCTGACCTAACGGGTTGGTGTCGCGACCAAGTCGGTGGGTGTCTGGGGCAGCGATAGGCGACGGCGAGGGCTGGCGGCCCTCACGTTCAATCTCCCGGAAGACCTCCTCGACCTCGTCGACTATCGACTGTAAGACATCTACCTCGAGGAGATGCTGGAAATAACTTGAGCCATGAGACCATGACCAAGGAAAAGGCTCGAGCAGGAAATTTTGAAAAAAAAATGCTAAACATACCAGTTTCACCCAAGCCCTCTCCGACAGGGGGAGCTCACACAAGGGACACACGAAGGGCCACCCTTCCTGGTGGCCCCCGCCATCAGCGACCTGACCCGTAAGTCAATGACCTCGTCGGGAAGATCTGATCAAAGTGAATAAGACACCGCATGACAACCACATAGTGACAGAGGGATGGCTGTGATGTTACCTGCCTCGCTCTCCCGGGTGTCATCATCACTTCCGGTGTACAAATATGCCGGGTGTGCTCTCCACCGTATGGGACACAACTGGCGCTTGATGAAGTCCCGGACGACGTCCGACCCTGACAGGCCAGCTTCCGCAAGCGTCTTGACCCTGCCGGCAGGGGATAACAGTTCGACGTTCGGCTTGGGGGAGCTCCCCAACCTCTCCGCAAGACGTGCCGACGCATCAGGCACATGGATGTTGTCCAAGGAGTCGTCAGTCGTGATGTAGAACCACTCGTCCCTCCAGCCCGACCACGATAATTTGATGTTCATCTCCAGATAGGAGCTCACGACACCATCACGGAGACGAAAGCCACAACTCCCAGTGGCCAGCTCGAGCTGCACCTTGGCCGTGTAGAAAAACCAGAACAGATCAAGGCACGGATCAAGGCTCATGTCTTTTCGATGCTTCGCGATTTTGTCTTCCCTCTTCCTGCCGGCACCAGCCCGCCGCCGCCGCATTTCCCAATTAAGATTTCGTTGCTATGTAGTAGTAGCATAGGCCGCTGTATGTTGTACAATTGTATTGATTATAATTATTATGTTATTTTCATCTTAAAAACGTTCATGTGTTTTCCTGTGAATTTATACCCTACATGTTTTCAAATCAACTACTAAGTTTATCTCTTTCTTTTCACTTCTTATATTCCAAACAATGCGTAGGTAAATTATATTAGTTATTTTACGTAACAATTGAAGTTGATAGAAGATATAATATATTACAAACTAGCTTGATGGCATGTGCTGGCCATGTTGTTCTGTATCCACATTGCAATAAATTCTCTAGTTCTTTATTGGAAAAAAATGTACAAAGTTTTTCCGTGCTCCAGGACGTGATCAGGTTGGCGCGTGAGTGTGGGAGGAGGAATGGGGAGCCAAGCGGCGGGGCAGCGGCGGCAATGGACACTGTGTCTGGTGACCGTGGTGGCGCTGCTGGAGAGCGCGGACGAGGCGCTGCTGCCGGCGGTGTACAGGGAGGTGGGCGCGGTGCTGGGCGCGTCGCCCACCTTGCTGGGCTCAATCACGCTGTGCCGTGCGGTGGTGCAGGCCATGTGCTACCCGCTCGCGACCTGCGCAGCGGCGCGCTACGACCGCGCGCGCGTTGTCGCCGCTGGAGCCTTTCTCTGGGCCGTGGTGAACATGCTCGTGGGCGCCTCGGACACCTTCGTACAGGTCTGCTACCGCCTCTTCCATTTGATTTGTGCTCACAAGAGTGCGCGCGAGCTCTCTCATCTCAAAAGGAAAAAAACGAGCTCTCATGCAGATGGCGATCGCGAGGGTCCTCAACGGCGTCGGGCTGGCGCTCGTGCTGCCAGCTGTCTACGCGCTGGTCGCCGACTACAGCGACGACGCCACGCGCGGCTCCGCCTTCGGGTGGGTGTACATGGCACAAGGCATGGGCGCCGTCATGGGGAGCTCCCTCGGCGTGCTGCTGGCGCCCATGAGCTTCCTCGGCGTCCCCGGTTGGCGGCTAGCATTCTACACCGTCGCTCTCGTCAGCATCTCGGTCGCTGTCTTGACGTGGCTGTTCGCCAGCGACCCCAGGACCAGTAGCACGAAGGCCACAGCCACGGTGGCGGAGCTTGTCCGAGAAGCCAAAGACGTGGTGAGTGTGCCGACGTTCTGGATAATCGTGGCGCAGGGGGCGGCCGGATCGGTGCCGTGGTCGGCGCTCAGCTTCGCTGTCATGTGGCTGGAGCTCGTGGGGTTCACGCACTGGGAGACCACCGTGATTACCAACCTGAACTGCCTCGCCAATGCTCTCGGCGCGCTGTTTGCGGGGTTCGTCGGGGACCCCGTGGCGCGGCGGTTCCCCGACACGGGCCGGGGATACTATTACAGTATCCCCTATCACTATTACAGCATCCATCAATCCCTCCATCTTCAGCAGCTACTTTATATCTCATCCACTATCTTCTCTCCCCTATATTAAACTGATTTTTTCCCAACCGCCATAACCGTCACAGGAGCAATGTTTTTTCACATGATCCCGTTGCAGCGGCTATTGAAAGGCACGTTACAAATCAGTGTGATGAAATTTATTTGTTCAGAATATCCTTTTTGCGGACGATATTGTTGCATTAAATATTTGAGCGCTTATTTTGTTGTCGCCACCTGCAAATACGCAGTCCGAAATGAACGTTTCCAACGTACGCAGGACGTGGCGTTCCCTACAATGTAGCTTGTACAGATAGAAGGCCACCAGTCTTGATGTGGAGGAATGACGAGTACTGGCTTGCAGTGGAAGGAACTGCGGTGCGTTGCTGCGGAAGAAGGCCGCGAGTCTTGCTGCCGAAGCCTCACGAGAACTAGCTTCCAGGGGAAGGAACGGCGTTGGCTTCCGTCACAAGGCTCATGATATCCCATATATATGAGGGTGAGGTACTCAGACTTTGCAAGCCAGCAAAAAATGGATTGTCGCGAAGCCTGGAAGCAGACCGTGAGGGAGCTGTGTTTCAGCAATGACTCTTCTGATGAGGAAGATAATTTGTTCCTTGCGACTGTGAGCACCTTGCATGAGTCGGAGGCATCACAATGGGGAGCTTGGGGTGGTTCAGTGCCGGGCCGTCGGCGTATCCAGCGGAATCGCCTGGAGGGCCATCATAGTTTGTTCAATGACTACTTCGCCGATCACCCGGTGTACCCCGATTACATCTTCCGTTGCATGTAATATTGCGAACAGAAAGTGTCTTGTCAAAGTATTATGAACACATGTATGTGTGTGGCGTCTTATGGTCGTCGGTCCTACAGGTTTAGGATGAAACGTGACCTGTACCTCAAGATTGTGCAGGCAGTTGCGGACCATGACCCGTGGTTCCAACAGAGGAGGAACGCTGCAGGAGAGCTCGGCCTGTCGGCTTTGCAAAAAAGTCACTGCGGCGTTTCGTATGCTCTCATACGATGCTCCTGCCGATTCTCTGGATGAGTGCCTCCGGCTAGGGGAGGCCACTATCATTGAGAGCATGAGGCGGTTTGTTCATGCCGTCGTCAGGGTATTTGGCGATGAGTACCTCCGTGCTCCGAACGAGAAGGACACCACGCGCTCGATTGCTATAAACGAGCGAAGAGGGTTCCCCGGGATGCTCGGAAGCATCGACTGTATGCATTGGAGGTGGAAGAACTATCCGACAGCGTGGTCGGGTTCTTTCATCGGCCATATCAACTCTCCGACGATCATTCTAGAGGCGGTGGCGTCACAGGACCTGTGGATTTGGCATGCTTTCTTCGGCATGCCAGGTTCGCTAAACGACATCAACGTTCTGCACCGCTTGCATCTCCTCGACAGTCTTGCCGCTGGCGTGGCCCCCCAGGTACAATACTCCATTAACGGACATGACTACACCATGGGGTACTACCTTGCAGACGGTATCTATCCGGAATGGGCCACCTTCGTGATGCCCATACCTTGTCCTGTTGGGAGGAAGCGGCAGCACTTCGTCGTTCAGCAGGCGGCGTTACGGAAGGATGTCGAACGGGCCTTCGGGGTCCTACAGTCTCGGTTTCCCATAGTCCGGGGGGCTACGAGGATATGGGATGAGGAAACGCTTCACAATATCATGACCGCCTGCATTATCATGCACAACATGATAATCGAAGATGAGAGACCTGATCGAGACGTCGAACACGTGTACGACGGTGCTGGTGATCATGTGGAGCCATCACACACCCCAACCCCCACACTACAAGCATTTGCCCAAAGGTATGGGATGATAACTAGCAGGCAGGGTCATCACCAGCTCCGTGACGATCTTGTCGAGCATCTCTGGCAGGTCCACGGAGTGGAGTAGTATCCACATCAGGTAGTCTCAAGAATAAATTGATTTGTCCTGTGTCCTTTGGCAGTGCATATTATGTTGAGTACTTTGTCATTTGGCATTCTGTACGCCATATTATGAACCTATGGTATGTTTTGTTAGGAAGAAGGTACTGAAGAGTTGCAAATTCTGAATGCTTCTGACCTTCTTTTCCTTCCCCACTAAAAAACAAGTGTTACAGAATGTACTCCTCCACCGAGCAGCCGTTCTTCTGACAAGCAAGGGATGTCCTAAACGGTGGGACATCGATACTCACAAAACAGCATATATTACGCACCAGAATGATAGCCATCACACACCAGAACATACCAGCACTACTCATGGATGATAGCCATCACACACCAGAATGAATCAAGTTTTCTATATCAGCTCAAAAGAACTGGATGCATGAGACAGAGTATGTAGGATTTCCATGAGGAACAATTTCACTGGTGAATCAAACCTGATAGAAATCATGGATGAATAAAACCTGATAGCAAAGCCATTAACCAGTATGAAAATCATGGATGAATAAAACCTGATAGCAAAACCATTAACCAGTATGAAAATCATGGATGAATCAAACCTGATAGCACAATCATGAACCAGAGTAGTAATCTAGCACGGTACCACAATCTTTAACCAGAAGTTACCAAGTGAAACTTCATAAACCAAACTGGAATAAGCCATACAGGTACTCAACACTTGTTCTAAGCCAAACAACATCAATATTGAAGTACTTCTTATGCATCAATCAACTAGAACAGCGTCAGTACAGAAACCAAACTGGAAAACAGTTTCAACATCAAATAAAACTCCGCAAACAAGATCACAATTACATAGATGGGCCTTAGGTCATGCGCATAGCGGCAATGATGCTCTGCCTGAGGCTCTTGTAGTAGGCCTGCTGGTCCTCATCCATTTGAGAAAGGTCCATGCTCATTATGTGCCTCTCCTCCTTTTCCTTTTCCATTTGCATACGCTCCGCCTCGAGCCTGAGCCTCTGCTGCTCCTTTTCCAGTTCCATTTTCATTCTTTCCTCCTCGAGCCTTAGCCTCTGCCGCTCCACATCCATCAACTCAGCAAACCTCTCAGCCCTTTCCTTTTCAATCTTGTCTTTCATTGCCAACTGCCGATCAAATAGGTCTGTCATGGGCCCAGAGGCTGAACTCGACGAGGAAGTACCGTGGGCTTCCTTGGACCGAGTGCGACCAAGTGCCCGTTTGGCACATTCACCGGCATTGGATGTAGGTGCATCCACATCTTCTGCTCCGTTCAGGCCGGCAGATGAGGCTACATTAGGCGTCGATGAGGGGCTTCCCGCGGCGGTGATCTTTTGCCTTTTGCACGAGGACTCCACTTGCCACTTGGGATGATCCCGCAACTCCCTCCAACAAGGCAGCAACGTGGACTCCTTGTGCTCAGCGGCCTGAAACATCATGCATGCCTCCACGACCTCCAATGTGTACAATACATGGTACCTCAGTTTAATAGAATTGCATATATGTTGCATATGAGGCATGTTGTAATTGTTGCAAGGTTGCAAAAATTTTAACCAAAATCCTATTGATATGTTTGGCCAATATGAAAAACTTAAGCACAGGCCTCCTATGGAAAAGAGCTACAATGGTTTAGGTTTACACACTGAGCTAATCTACATAACGAAGCAGTACAAGGTGCAACAATCTTAACTGTGCTACGCACTAATAGACAAATTGCACTCTGCTAGTTAAACAATGCACCAATTGCTTGGAATAAATAGCTGAATTGCAAAAAAAAGAAAGAACTAATCACATACCGTCTCGGCCTCGGTTGTTCCACTCCTCCTATTGCGCTGAGCCCTAGCGTAATGGCCGCAGAACTTTTGGACCATACCGTTGATGAAAGTCCATCTCCCCTGCAGCGACTTACTATTGCGGGTCGACGTGAACTTTTTGTTCTCATGGTAGAAACTCTCGACCCGCTGCCAGAATGCACCTAAACTCTGGTTGCTCCCCACCACGGGATCCATGCTCACTTGCAGCCATGCCCCCACCAGTAGTAGGTCCTCCTCGACCCTGTAACTGGATCCACGGCCACCCCCAGGTGCGACATCTCCCTGAGCCTCTACATTCTGGACCTCTGCCGAAGGGATTTGGGTCCTGAATATTCCTTCTTGGGTCAGCGGCGTAACCTCGCCCCAATTCATGTCTTCCCTGTCGCCACGAAGGAACCCGGCGTACTCCATAGATTCCCTGAACACAACAAATTAAGCAAATGGACTGACATTCTACGGAAATCAGTATGGCTTTAGAGATAGAGATTCTGAAAGGTACATTGAGACATAACTTAGCTCAGTGAGCATCAGAGTTCACCCTGCCATAAGCAGTTCACACACAAATTGTTACGTCTTAGGAAATAATACATACATCACGCGGTACTACTGGAACACATACATTACGGCCAATTCCAAACATCTAAGTTTCCACCCTCCCCGACTACATCCTCCCAGAACGATCAGATTCATAGGCCATGCTATCATCCGAACAAAGTAGCTCATCCGGGCTCCAGTCAACGGGAACCAAGTCATCGTCGTCAACATCCAATGATCCCGAAGCTTCCTCTTCCTCTGCCACGCTCGTATTGTCGCCGTGACCAACATGGTTCATAGCATCTTCTACTTCGAACCCAAGTTGTTTCAAGTCCGCCGCAATGGTCTCGACCTGAAGAAGTGCCATGTTCAGGTCCACGGCACCAAGGGTGCTGTCCGGACTCAGGTTATCACTGACCACCTTCTTCAACGCGTCAGCCGCCACTTGCACACGGTCTTGCATCTTCGACACAAGATCGGCTAGCTCGGCGGTGTCCATCTACAAGCACGGGAGAAGGAAGACTAAAGCGACAAACTAAATTTCAACTCAAAGTGAACACTGCATACAAATTTCATGCAGCATACATACGTACACAGTATTGCACACTAGTGTATCGCCCATTCTCATTATTATCCCCCCTCCCCCAATGGTTGGCTTTGCTACGAATTTTCAAGTGCAAATGGAGCCTTCTACTTAAAAAAATGGATGACGCGTGAGTTCTGGATCATTGTTCCAACATACCAGATTGTTTATACAGCACACAATTGAATGTAAAAACTATAGCATGTCGTTTCAAAATATTCCATCCCAACTATCATGATCAATAGTGGAAAGAAATAATTGTTGTTAGCTCCAATTTCCAAGTTATACTACCAGGACTTTTTATGCTGTACTCCATCTGCCATCTTCATGACTTCATGTGATTAACAAAAGCATGCTTTTCGGTTCAAAACAAATTATTGCACTAGGTTTCATGCCTTCCCTCTAATATGACCCCTTATCTTACATGAACCTTATATGAACTCAAGCTTCAGTTCAGTCATCAGTACCATAAAGATTTATAAAGCTTCAGTTCAGTCATCAGTCCAAAGTACAAAACTTCATTTTTCTAATCAAACACAATGCACTTATTTCAGTGATTTGCACTTGCAATGAAACTACATTTATCCAGCATCAGGTTACTTCAACATTGAACACAACATCAATTCTGAACACACTATGTACAGGATGATCTATCACATGACAGTTTGCAATATATTTGCAAGAGCCCTTGCACAAAATGGTCGATGTCCCAATATGTTATGAAGCTGCCAAAATTCCATTTAAACAGAGGTCAGTTGCAAGAATGCTAGCCTGTTACTGTCTTCTGAACGATTTAATTTTATCAAACCTACATAAAGATTAGTATGAAATGGTCAGCACAGTACCTGACAAGCTTATAGTTCAAATACATTCAAGGTTCTTATATTGTAGTAGGAAATTTGATCTTAACGGCATTTCTATTGTTGAAGTTCAAATGAGTGCACTTGTACAATAACAAAAACAGGCGATATTATGTCCAAATATCTTCTGCGCCTGCTCAAAGGATCAATGCATCAGACATCCTATCAAAGGCCAGCATAAAGCAAGATAGCAGCTACAAAAATCCTAGCCACAAACAGAGGATGAACAAATGGGAATCGCCATGTCCAAAGCATGCTAACAGACCTGACTCTTTGAATCTACATGCTCAAATCAGGAAGGGAACTCGCTTGAATCTCATGCATTAATGAAAATGAACACAGTTCAAGTCAGATTGATGCTACAAACACAGTTGTTTAATTAAGCTACAATCCTACCATTTTGCTGCACAAATGAAGGAAGGTTTCCATCATTGCCTACCAGATCGGAATGTTAAGTGTGCCAAACCCACAGATCCGTGCACCAAACCAAGAAAGATGACACATTCACAGACTAATCACTACAAATCACTGCATATTCCGGAGGTAGCTTCCCTAGAACACATAGATCGTTGTATCCCCTTCACTGCCGACGGCAACCAACCCCATCACCGCCCAACCTCCACGCATAGCCATCGATCTAGGAGCGGAGGACTTACCACAGCCCTAGGGAGGACCACGGTCTTGCTAGGGCGGCTGCGGCCGAGCAAACTGAAGGTGGGGAAGCCGCCGGATCTGCGTCGTCTGCCGGCTCGCCGGATGGTGGTCGCTTGCGCCGGCCACCGAACCTGCCCGCCTCGCTGCCGCAACCAGTCGCCAGCTCCACTTCCTCCTCTCCGTGGGAGCAACGGCCGGTACTCGACTCCCCTCGCGCACAGTGTTGAGGCGCCCGCATCTCTCCGTAATTATGCCAATGCCAATCCCCTCCCCGCTTCCCTGTTCCACCGGATACGGTACCCGCTGGAGACGGATGCGACCGACGTCGGGACCAAAACTAGGCGCTACAGCGTTTTGCGGCTCAGAAACGGACTCCGCTGGAGTTGGTCTTAGATGGAAGGCTTGGGTGGCAGGGCGGCACGACGGTGGTGACGTGAGGTGGGCGGAGTGGTGAGGCAGTGAGAGCGCCAAGGGGTTAACTGAGGTCAGCCAATGGGTAGGGTCGAAGCGGGGCATCAAATCAACTGCCATACTGATGACCGCACATGGGAAAGCAAGCAAGCTGTAAGACCATCTTAACCATTTTCTATTTATTTCGTTTCCTTTTCGATTTTTTTTCTAGTTCCTATTCCTTTTATTTCCACCTATCTTCAACAGCTTCCTTTCGATAGAGATCGTGAAAAAAAAATGAGAGATAATTCCGTCCTGAAGATAATGACCTTGAGAATCCCTTTATAACGGAAACTGTGAAAGAAAACTGTTGGAGCACTAAAAAAACGAAAATCACTTCACAACAGGATTTTCGTCCCTAAAGAAAAACCGTTAGCTATAATCTAAGATTAAGCTGCTGACCGCACATGGGCTACCTCAATATGGGAGGCAAAAAGATCATACGTCCATACTGATGAGGGCAGCCTACTGATGAGTAATGAACCGTTGAAAATATTTTTGCTCTTTTTTTCTCTGAACATGATTGAATGTATTTTTCTTGATTGCCAACTGCGCCACCACGTGGCCGGGCCCCAGTTGTATGGGCAAAGAGCCAGAGACAATGCATGGGCCTCGGGCCCACGGATTAAAATAGATGTTAGCTTACGGCAGCGCTGATCACCGTACAATCAAATGGGGATCACTGAAGAGCAGGACAGATTCAATCGCATGTGTTTTTTTTTTCTATTTACTACAGCACATTCGATTGTAATCGTCCGTGATCTCAGTCTATGTACTCTCACTAGAGTTTAGGAGAGGGGGTTTTCGTCGATGGATCTTCGATGAGTCTCTATGACTGTCGAGCTTAGAAATAAATTTAGCGAAGACAGGTTAGTTAGTCAGACGGTGGTGGCGGACGGAGCGACGAGGTGATAGGAGACGCTGGCTGCGGGCGGTGGGTGGAACTAGAGTAGGGGCGTCACCGGTCGAGAAGTTAGTGTGACGGGGATGGCGAAGACGGACCTAATATCGTCTGGACAGGAATAGGCAGGGGCGAGCACGCCGAAGAGCAAAAACACAGGAGAGAGCGTGTCGGGCGGAAGGAAGAAGAGAGCACGTAGTTCGATTTCGATTGTGCGGTCCATGTGTCGATTGAAATTGATCGACGATTGAAAATTAGTTGTCGCCTTTTTTTCCCGATTCAATCGCATGTTGTAAATTGTTGTACTGATAAAAGTATCTGATTTTCAAGTCAAACTTGCATCTAATTACTAATAAAGATTAAGCCCATCTTTACTGCTGTGTTTGTCCATGTACCGAGAGGTGAGCAAAGATTCGAGATCATGCATGTGGACGCCAACAGCGGACATGCTGGTCATGTATACATATATGAGATAGCAGCCAACAAGAATCCTGTGGTTCCTGCGATTTTGGACGTCCTGCGTATCGCCATCCCAACTACCAGTGTCAACAAACACCTTTTACTGAAGAAAGACGTCGCTATCATAAAATCATTAAAAGTAGATAGTATGTCTTAGATAGTTTTTAAGTCATTACAAATTAAATATTCTCAGACGATGATTAAGATAGATATATCTATAATAAGTTAGGTGTCTAGTGGATGAACTCACCGATGATTTTTATAAATCCGTCTGTTTCTATTATATATATAGTTTTTAGAAAAATCCGTATGTGATATTATCATAGACGGTTTCTTGTAAGATTTGTCTGTATCTATTCGATGTACACAAATAGATTTTATAAACACTTATCTGTATTTAAAGACCCGCCAATGCTTTTAAATTTGACCGCTTGTCTATCCTGACTTTTGGCTTCCCATATACACAAACCGCTCGTCTCTCCTGACTCTTGGCTTCCCACATACACAAACCGCTCGTCTCACAAAGCTCTTTTAGCTTCACACACATAACCTATCGTCTCTCCTCAATATAAAGCAACGAGGAGTGTTTCTTCTTCCTCACTCGTCATATCTAAGTGCTCAACCGCATTGAGAAATGAGGATTATTCTGCGTCCTCACTCACCATCTGTGTCGGAGAAGCTAGATCTCGCCGGGGGGCGAATCTTTTTCACTGCACCGAGGTGAGTATCATGTGGTTCCTTTCACTGTAATGAGGTTTTCATTGCTTCGATCTGTGCAACTGATGGCAAAACATTGTTTATGTCGTAGATCTGCAATAGCGCAATTCATGGCAATCAGGAGGTGGTAGGATAGAGTTGTCTTCTTCGCTGCTGTGAAGGCCCCTTCTGTTGATCCTGTGTACACCGTCAACCACACGTTCTTCATTCGGTTCTACTAGATTTTTTTTTCTATTGTTGTTTGTAAGAATGGAGACATTTTCGTCAACTGCAAGACATGCTTGAATGTCCATTTGTTGTTGAACCATGATTGGCAGTTTGGCAGCAACGTAGTCTGGTTCTGGCTGATGCGTGAGATCGTCAAGGTGCAGCTAGATCCGGATGACTGTGATCGGCTAATGAAAGATGATACTTGGGTTGATGTTTTACTAAAATGCAGGAGGTTGAGATGATGATCATCTCATCTTTTTGAAAGACAGCGTCGATTGACCTAAGTTTGTCGATCACTTTTTATCTCTTTGGAAGACAGCGTCTCTTTGAAAGATAGCTAGCTAGGATTATGTGTTATAAACAATATGTGATATTCTTAACCTTTGTGATATATAAATACATGTATTTTTTGTTCTGAATAATGTGTGACGTTCTTAACTTTTGTGATATGTAAATGCATGTGTTTTATGTTCTGAATAATGTGTGATATTCTTAACATTTGTGATATGTAAATGCCGGTGTTTTGTATTGTGAATAATATTTCAATGTGTTTAATTTGTGAATCATAAATTGTGTATCTGTGTGATCAGCCAGGAAGCAAATTCGCTTATAGGGGGGAAAGGAGATACATAAAGTTTTTTATAAAAATCCATCAGTGACAATTAACATTGTTTTATAAAACCCATTTGTGACTCTTAGTAGTCACAGACGGGTTTAACCAAAGACCGTCTGTGACTCTTAGTACTCATAGATGAGTTTAAACAAACACTATCTATGACTCTTCCTATGCACATACAGTTATCTATAAACTTTGTCTGCGTGTAAGTATATTACAGACGGTTCTAAAACCGTCCGTAACAAGGTCGAAATCACATACTCTTTTACAAAGATAAAACCTATAACCGTGTGTGATTGGGTTTAAAATTTATCTATAATAACCTTTTCTGAGGTAGTGCATGTAGCCTCACATAATCACACCACGTCTAGATGTGCATATATTGCTATATTCCTACAAGTGATATTCATAAGTGAGTCTCATTATTTGTATGCACACATAAAGGGGGAGTTTAGATTATATCATGTCAGTTTTATGAATTATGATCCTTATTTGTTTTTTTCAATTGATATCAATGCCTCATATCCTTTCAATTGGTATATCTTTTCAATTTGTATCATTTCATTGGATCATGATTTATGAAGCTCTCTCCCATGTGCTCTAATGCTTTTTCTCGAGTTCAACATATGTTTGTAGCCCTTTTAAGATTGTTGACAAAGGGGGATAAGTTTGATGACCAAAGCAAGTAGCAAAGATACAAGATATCTAGAAATATCGAAGTTGAAAAAGGGAAAGAACAAGAAGAAGATATAAGAAGCAACATCATGCACCTAGGTTGACAAAGAGGGAAAGCTCTTGCATGGGTCGATCAAGTGAGATAGAGGTAATGGAGAAAAGGGAGCCACAACAAAGGGTGACTAAATGGTAAGAACATGCATCCAAACAATGCGGTAAGGCTTTGTGCTCTTTAGATTGATATCATTTATTATTTGCCACTTCCTTTGGTTGTCTTGTCATCAATCACCACAAAATGGAGATATTGTAACGAAAATAGCCCTATTAGATCATGATTGTGATTTTAGTGATTAATGACAATATAGTCATTGGGACTAATATGTTTGTCAAGAATATATGTTAGTATGTATCATGGATGCAATACATCAAAAAGCCACCGTAGCCGGAACAAAGTTTGATTGAAATGAAGAAGTTCTAGAAGAATTGACATCACCGGAAGGTCCGGTACAGAGGAGTTTGCACTCACTAGAGCATTGTGCACATAGCTTGATAGTCTCACCGGATAGTCTGGTGCTCTGTGTGTTGAACTTACCGGAGTATTTCTGACAAAGAGGGAGAAGGCTGAGGACCTCACTAGATAGTCCGGTGATCTACACAGGGTAACACTGGAGTATTTCTTACAAAGAAGAATACAAGTGCAGAAGACTGAAGATCAACCCACTGGATGGTCCGGTGCTTGGTTTGTGTACACCTGAGTATAGCACCGAGCATTTCTTGCAAAGGCGACTACAAGTGCTGAAGAATGAAGATCAACTCATCGGATAGTCCGGTAATCACATAGATGAATGCACCAGAGCATTTCCAGGGGAAAAAAAGAGAATGTTTAACTCATCGGATGGTCTGGTATGAATAGAATGAACACTGGAGCATTTTACATACAGAGCCTGCAGAGCTTCGGATGGCTAAAGACAACTCACCAGAAGGTCCGGTGATGAATTTAAAGACATACCGGAGTATCCGGTGTTCACAGAGGCTGTGAGTGGAATTACAACGGCTAGTTTCTTAGTTTTTACTCACCGGATCATCCGGTGTTAACCGCTTTTTTGAGCTGTTGGAAAAATGGCTAGTTGGCGGGTTTGAGGCTATAAATACCTATCCACTCAGTCATTTGAAGGTGTGGCTGGAGTCTAGAGGAAGCTCATATACACTTGAGAAGACATCCAAGCCACCAAAGTTCTTAAAGTGATCGTCTAAGCTGATTAAGCACAAGATTAGAGAGTATTTAGTGCTTATAGACCTAGAGTGAGTTGTAACTAGGTGCTGCAACTTGAAGAAGGGATCAAAGAGTGATCCTAGCTTATACCGAGTGGTATGTCGGCACCTTGGAATCTTGGTAACTCTCCTGCATCTTGGGCTTTGGTGGCTCAAGCTTGTTGACCCTTCGACTTAGTGTGGAGCGGCGGCAAGACACGTGTACAAGAATGCGGAGACCTTTACCTTGGTGGCTCAAGTTCCGAAGTGATCAAGGTAGCAAGTGACTGGAAGAGAGGCTAGTGGTGAGACCTTGCCTTAGTGGCTTGGTGGCTCATCATGCTTAAGACCTTGTCTTGGTGACTTGGTAGCTTAAGAGTTATGACCGAAAGAAACTTGACGATCGGGAGCATATCCTTTATGGAACTCCAACGTGGATTAGGGGTAGTATTCATGCCATCGATACCACAAGTTAAAAATCTCTTGTGTCGAGTTTGTCTCTCTACCTTATTTACGTTTTCGCATTTACATACTTATAATTTACCTTGCTAGAATAGGTTGCAATCCTCTTGAGCGGTGAGTAGACACACTAGACAAACCTAGAGCATATTTAGATAGAAATTGATATAAGTTTATCTTGTGAAGTTTTTAGAGCCAATTTATTTTAGGTTTCTAAGTGTCATAATTCATCCCCCTCTTAGGATGTCACCGTTCCTCACAACTGGGGAGCATTTCTCATCGCATGTCATTCATACTCATTGCGATGCACTGTTCCTTTATTTAGTGAACGATGAAAGAAAGAGTGACGCGTGAAATATCAAGGTCGAACCTGATCTCGAGATCGTTTGTGCAACACCAAGCAAGTATCTATTATATCTCTCCTATATCTTTGTGAATTGTTGGTCAATTTACTAGGTCTTGCCATATATCATATATGCATGTTTTAGCAAGTTAGTGTCGGGAATCGAGTAGATCCTATTTGTTGCATAATATCTACCTTGGTAAGTTATTAATCCTGATCCTTGCAATCGGGGTATTTTCATGACATGATCCAACTTAAAAGTGATACAATAATTGCTTAGTCCTTACATAGGTCGTCGGTAGAAGTCGAGCAATGGATGTCACCATCATTCGCGAGCTACAAGACTCCTAAATTATTGGTTCAAAAGAATGATGAGTTGAGATGATGAGTTGATGAGATGAAAAGAGATGTTGGCGGTGCTAGGGGTATTTCGGGGAAAAGAGTCCCGGATGTCATAGACTGCTTGTGAGTCAGAAAAATTGAGACGACATGTGGGCGAGGTTAGGGGTAGGTCGGGAGAGAAGACTCGAGTGTCATAGACCGCCTGTATCATTTAAGCATCGCTCGTTGGTGTCGATAGCTTAAGCACTTTTTCGTACTAACCATATGTGGATCTAATGGTAAGATAAGCTAGATACCTTATGTAGTTGTAATCTTTTGGCTTGGACGTCTCGGGTGTTGTCGGTATGATAGGCTTGCAAGGGGTAACATCTAAAGGTGTTGTCAGCATAATAGCCTTGTAAGAGACAGCTAGTTTACTTGAGGAGTAGTTCTAGCTATCTTCGCACTTTTAGGCATATTGATCTCCACACCTAGAGGCGCATGCTCCAAACGGTCAGGGTTTATTTAGGAAAGATTGTCATGAGTACATCCTTATGTGTACTTTTTAGTGGGTAGCACAAGCCGAATGATCCTCGTATCGTGTGGGTAAAGATGTACCTCTGCAGGGTGTAAGAACAATACGAATTGCCGCGCTCTCAGTCATGAGCATGCTTCTGTTCATCAGCATCAGCCGTAGAGTCCTGCTTAGTTTGGGAAATGGAAAGTATGTGGGCTTATGGAAGAAGCATGTACTGGTATTTATTTACGTTGAGCAAGTTTACTTTATTGAAGTTTATGTTTATGGTCGGTCAATGCTAGTTCGTGTCATTACATTGGTTAAATTGCTTTTTCAGTGAGTCAACTGAACTTTGTGGTCATTTCCTTGCTACTCAACTCAATGCATTATCTTTGTAGATGGGATAATATATACCTATATTGTGTAAGTCTTGCGAGTACCTTCGACTCGGAGTGCTGCTCTTAAGTTGATGCAGGTAACGACGAACTAGTTTACGAATACTTTTATCCCGCTGATGCTAGAGTTGGTCTGAAGTAGAAATCGAATGTCTGAACTAGTCCCAGTGGTATCTTATAGGCAATGGTGCCACTAGCCGTTTGTTTTATCAATATCTTTTCACGGCGTTCGAAAACTCTGCTAGTAAATAGAAACTGCACTTGTGAACAAGGTCTGTAATAAAAGTTAAAACTTTTACACCTGTTTATATCTTGTGATTAAAGTATGTTGTAAATGATATATATTATGATCTTATGTTTTGTTGAGCATATATCGAGACGGCTAGGATTACTCCCATTTTAATCAATTTAATTGTTGATGTAAGCCAGGTGTAATTTGATCGAGTCTGACAATTAGGTACCTGACCTGCCAGACCCGTATACGGGATTTAGAACTCGAACCCACAGGTATAACTACCATCCCTACCGAACTCTAGAGTAGTTGGGCTACTCCAATCGGAGCTCCAACAAAGAAGAATGGTTGTAATTTTTTATTTTTATATTTCTTAAATAAAAAATTAAATAATGAGCATCTATTTTGAAAAATCATACACCTTTCCTTATCGCCAACGGTCACGTTTAAAAATAAAAAATGATACATTCCATGACACTCAAAATTCAAAACATATCAAAACAGTCAAGAAAATTCTGAAAATTTTTGGTGATGAGTATACTATGATGTTACTCTTTAAAAAATTTCAGACAAAAATATGTTCTGTACAATGAGAGAAAAAAATACAAGTAATCATTTGAGTTCAAAAATACAAGTAATCTGTACAATGAGAACCAGATTATAGTATGTTATACACCATTTTAGAATTTTTTTAATGACTGTTTTGATAGTGTTTTGAATTTTGGGAGTATTAAAATACTGTATTTTAATTTTTAACTGTCACATGTTGAAGGGCGACGTGAGCCTAGATTTACGGTTTTTCAAAACACACAGCTATTTTTACAATTTTTCGATTTAAGAAACATATAATAAAAAACTCGAATGGTTTCAGTCCTGGGCCAGACGGCAACACTTCAGCCCACTAAGATGGGCCTAATACCCGGCTCATCATGGCCCATCCATGGCAACTAGGCCTATTCCGATAGTCCTTGAGGGAAAGCTTGGTAGATCTGGGTCATCGTTCCTGGGACCCATCGTGGTGCACGTGCGTCACGTGACCGGACCAGCCCATAAGCTCAAGCGAAGCCCTAGTGGAGCGGCCCGACACGTCTTCCGGCCGACACGGATCGCGCGGCGCTACCTCGTCGCATCAATCCCTCGAGCGCCGCCGCCGCCGGGAGCCATGGCGCGGTCCCCCGCCTCCTCCTCGTCCTACACCGACAGCACGGACTCCTCCTCCTCCGGATCGGCCTCCTCCTCGGGGAGCGAACGGCGCCGCCGCCACCGACGCCACCGCAAGGAATCCTCCTCGTCCTCGTCCGCGCTGAAGGCGCGCAAGGACCGGAGGTCCCGCCACAAGCGGCGCCGGAAGGAGCGGCGGCGGTCCCCGTCCGACGGCGACAGCTACAGGTGATCCCCCACTGCCTCTCCAGGTTTCTGGATCTAGGGTTAAAGGACTTCGTGATCTGGGAGATATGGTTCCCCATGATGTAGAGATTGTAGGAGGGGAAAGGAGCGGGATAAATTTTGTGGGTCGAAAAAAACCAATGATTTGTGGATTAGTATTGGTGTTTGGATTCTGCGCATCGTTCATGTGTTACCTCGTCTTGATGCACATATTGGGATTAAGGGAATGGAGATTTGGAGCTCTTCCTTAGTCAGGATTTTTTTTATGGTCTGGTTGGAGATGCTGCGCAAGGTGTGACTTTAGGTTGGGCAATAACCTGGGATTTTGGTGTGTACATAACTAACCGCACCTGAAATTTCGTGTTTTCTGTAGTTCTTTTAGTGCATGCAACAGTGCATTTGAAATAGATCAGATAAAGCAACTGAGGCATTCGTGTCCCTAATGATGGTTTGTTGATTAGCTGGAGGAGTTCAAATTTTTTGGGAGATTGTGGTTAAGAGTGACTGCGGTCGTTGACTCATTGGGTGAACACACCTATTAATTTGTGACCAATCAATATCCTGTTCTTTTCTAAATGAACTATTGTTATAGCTATCCTGGTTTTTCCGACTACAATCAAGAAAATTATCTTCTGTATGCAAAACTTATAATCTTGCGAGGTTCTCCCTGGTATTGTCATATTGAATATCTGATTCTTTTTTTAGTAGCACAAGCTCTTATGACAGTGACCGTGAGGCATCTGGCAGATCAAGTAAGCATAAGAAGAGGAGCAGATCAAGAAAGGTACTGCCACTAGAATTTGTGCATGTCTGATGTGTTATTTTAGTTTTTGTCGGCATTCACCTCGTATGCATTTGGGCTCCCATTGTATTTCCTTATGTGACAGTCTAGGGAGAGGGTGCGAAGCAAGGATAGACATCATAAACGAGACAAGAGTAAACATAAAGAGGTGAATTTCATATTTATTCAGAAACTACTTTTCTTTTATATGGCTTAACATTTTGGTAAATTAGAATGTTATCACATGCAATAATTATGATCTTGAAATCAACAAGTGTTGGTGATAGAAGTATGTATTTTTGTTTATATTTCGACACAAGAGATCCTTATATTTCTTTGTGCATGTTTCTGGGTTGGCTCTTTGACATTGGAGCTGGGGTTCGTGAACGGGTGACAACATGGTGGATTGGCTTGTTGGTTGTTTTGTTCGTTGGTTGGTTGGTTCTATTCTCTTCAATGCGGGAGCTCTATACAGAAGGAAGAGACTGCGCGTGCTGATGGTCCTGTCCAGCTCTCCAAGGTACAAGATATTTTGCTTTGCATCTTAATTACCTGTTGTGTTTACCATTTTGAAACACCCTTTATTTTTGTCAATTAGTTCCTTGGGCGCGAAAAGGAAAAGGAGGAAGGTGTTCAAAGGAGTGCAATCTCTGGTAAAAAGGTGAGGAAAAATGTTTAACTATTCTCATGTGCATTTTTTGAGTTGTGGTGTTGTGCTAAGTGAAGTAGTATCTATTGAAATAAAAAAATTATTTCCGATCTAATTTGGACTGTAAGTAGTGATCCTGGACTAATTCATTCAATTTGTGATTCTGAGAAAACAGAATGTGTTGCTTCTCTTACAAATACAATGAAAATCAAATAAGTTGTTCGTTTTAATGTGTAGATAATGATGAAGCTTGAGAAATCAAAGGAAGATAAGGCGGCAGAGAGTAAGCGCAATGAGCTATTGAAGTTTCTGAATGCCAGCTATGATTAACTGTTTGTTCGAAGTGGTGACACAGTATTATTACCTCTGGATTGTCTTGATACTACAGCATAGTCATGAGTGCTTTTGATGGTCTTCATAAGCTTTTTGTTGGGTTTGTTCCTAGTTTATCACATGACCATTTTTTTGTGGTATTTAACTAGTGACCGGAAAAGGTCTACACTTAGCATTACAAGTCTTGTATTTTCTGTAACTTCTTTGTGGTTTTTCTTTGTCAAAACTGTTTCACTGGGCATTCACCGCTCTTGTTGCAATTTATGCGAACTTGTTTGCTCGTTGTATCCGCATTTGCGTGTGGTTGCCTAATGAACTCTGCATATTCACAAACTTGCATTGGTTCAATTAAACAGTACAGCAAAAAAAGATTTGTGAGACCGCATGAATGACCTATTTGATATGGGGCACTATGTATTGAAAACTAGCAAAGCTGTATTGGGGGTGTGGCTTCACATTCTCGTGAGAACTAAATCGTTTTATGTGACTTTATTGTGCTCCAAACTGTTCCTCAGTCGTACCTCCTGCATCTAATGCTGTGATTCTACGCGCGATGTCACTCGTATATATCACCTTTCCCAAGCTTATCTTTCATCATAGTCGTGCTTTGCTGCTGTTGTGCCTCAATGGAGTCACGGCAAAGTGAAGACCCAACCATCCGCTTGCTACGCTACTGTTTTGATCTTTATTTCGTATCAGATTTACCACATGATCTCTCTGTGATTGTTTGCAAAACATGCATCCTATTAGTTAGGTTAGGTCTATTAGATTCTTCTAAGCTTACCTTTTTTCCTTATAATCTTTACTATATAAAATATGAGTTGATATTTTTATATCTTTCTCTAATCTTCTACTATCTAATAAAACTCTTAAAATTTGAATAACTTATTCACTCTCATCATCTAACCTTTCGCATATTTATCGGCTATGAATATAAGATCAGTTTTACTAATAAAAATATATAAATAAAGAAATTAGAAGAGAAATTAGCGGATAATCTCTTTTTTATCCTATGTTAAATCAAACTATGACATCACTATCATGTATTTGTTCGACGGTACTTTCATGTTGCATAGATATCATCATACCTTAAATTTATACTTGATGTTACCGTATCTAATATTTTTATTTTTGTTCTAATACATAAACATTTAGCTAGTCTAACTTCATCTAGTTCTTCCACAAAACAACCCACCTCTATAAGTTGTGGGTACTACTAAAGTTGGGGGTGAAACCCACATCTATAAGCTCAAGATCTTGTGCTAGATAACGAGACAGAGCTTGTTTGGCAAGAATACCAGGTGAGCCTTTGAGCCTGCCTATGTTCGAGCTTTGCTTGGCGCAAGTGCTCATCCTACTATTTGTGATTTATTCTTAGGTGCATTTACCTCAAGGATTAAATCCCAGACAAGTTATGGATAACGGTGGATCCAGAACGAAATATGAGCTACGCCCTATCTTACGAATACGTAAATAAAATAAGGGATACTCCCTCTAGCCGAATTATACGTCAAAATACATAGATTTATACAGGTTCAGACCTCCTAAAGGATAATAGTCTTACATCCTATCGTCTTGTATTGATCTTCGAGACAGAGTGCAAGAGGAGGGTGGGGAGGGGAGATCTTGGCTAGCCTAGATGGGATCTAAACCTAGTCGATGGCTCCTTGAGGGTAGTTTTGGCAAGATGTTAATGTAGATCGTGTGTACAAAAGACTCGAGGCTTGCAGTGCACTTGTGGCTTATATAGGGTTGTGCAATGGGCTTGTGTCTCTTTTTTCCTCCACAGGGTCCCTTGACTCTGTATATATATGGGGGTTGTCATGTAGCCTCCTGTGACGCCGTTTCACCAGGCCCACTTGTTAGCACCGTCTCCTTTGCCGTGCCGCGTCGACTGAGTCCGATTCGAGCTCGAGCGCCGTCGCCCTGAACCCGAATCCAAACCAAACTCCAACCGAATCCGTCCTCCACGCGTTTATCCGTTCTCCCTCTATATATGTGCACGATTTCCCCCTCCATTTTCCATCTGTTCTGCAGCCCTAGCCGCCGCTGCCCAACGCCATTGCCGCACCCTCCCCGAGCTCGTGTCGCTGCCGCTTTGCTGCTGCTCCGCCCTTGCCGACGGGTTCGCCAGCTTCGCAGGCTCAAGAGAAAGGTCGTTGGCTCCTTCCCGCCGCCTTTCGGCCATTGGAGCGCCTCCCCGTCGTCAACCTGAGCGCCTCCATCGCTTTCACCCCTGTCGACCACCTTCCCGTGCTCCGCCGCTAAAGGTATGCGCTAAAACAGGTTCATCGTTTGCCCCTCTTCCTCCCCAGCCACTCGTCGTCGTGAATCGTGCCCAACAACGAGGTTTTCGCTATTTTCCAGTGAAAGTCCGAGACGCCGCCACCATGTTCCCGCTGCCACCGGTTGCCCGTTTTCCCCTTTTGTCATCGGTCGTCCGATGTATCGCGTGCGGTTGAGATTAGAAGCACAGATACCCCCTACGCGTTTTAAATCGCAGCCATCCAATCTAGATCGTTTGCCCTAGATTTAAATGCTCTTATCCAGTCAGCGTCAGTGCCAAGTCAACGTCCACCTCAGCCAGCCACCTCACCGCCCATACCCATGTGTAAAGATGGCCAAATGGGCCAATCGGGCCGGCCCGGCACGGGCCCATCTCGGCACGGCCCGAAATCGGCACGGCCCGATTGGCCCATTTACTGTTACGGGCCGTGCCGTGCCGGCCCGCGTGCCGAGCCGTCGGCCCACGGCACGGCCCAACTGTCACCGTGCCGTGCCGGGCCGGCCCACGGCACGGTCGGCACGATGGGCCCGGCCGGCACGATGGGCCCGTTCGGCACGATGGGCCCGTTCGGCACGGTGGAGGCACGATAGGCCCGTTTGGCACGACGGGCCCGATCGGCACGGTGGAGGCACGACGGGCCAGGTCGGCACGGGAAGGCACGACGGGCCCGGCCGGCACGGGAAGGCACGACGGGCCCGGCCGGCACGGTGGAGGCACGTTGGGCCCGTCAGCACTCAAAAAAATAGGAAAAAAATCAAAAATAATAGCTAAAAAATCAAAAAAACAATAAAAAATATGGAAAATAAATACATAACATCTTTATTGATTGGTTGCCTCGTTAAAAACCTTTCTACTAGAAGGAAAAAAGAGTACAACCAATGATTATGCTCCGAAAATTACATGGTTTCATTAGAAACCCCAGAATTTTGCTTGCAATTTTTCATATGCTTCCTCAAGTGTCCCGTTCCATGTGAAGATCTGGCACCTATTTCTATACTGCATATATTACACTTAGCAAATCTTACCTGTTCCCCGTTAATTTCTTTGAAGACCTTTTCAAAATGTTGCCACACTTGAGACCATACACCTGAGTTCTCGGCGCCTTGATCCATGAATTGAAATATGGAATTAGTTTCTTGATGTGAAGTGAATACTGGCTACTTGGCTAGCAAATAGGAAAAGAGAGATGGGTGGGCAGGGTGGAGTTTGAGATGGAGTAGATGGTATTTATAGGTATGAGAGGAGAGGTAGGTGGGGGTGGGGCCGCGGGGGGTATTTTAAAAAAATAAACAAAAAACATGAATAAAAAAACTTAGAAATAATAGGGGCACATGATTAATTCTAAAAATGAGCTTTATTGATAGGTTGCCTCATTAAAAACCTTTCTAGCAAAGGAAAAAAGAGTACAACCTAGCTCAGAAAATTTAAAATTACATGTTCTCATCAGCATCTAGATACAAATTTTGGAATGATTCTTCAAGCTCAGTATTTTCTGCAGTGTGTTGCATTCGTGCTTCAGCTTGTTCCCAATCCTTTACTATGGTGAGTATTTCAACCATCTCACTTGACAGATTTGTTCTTCTCTCTTCGATTATCCTTCCTGTAAGACTGAAGGCAGCCTCAGAAGAAACTGTAGATACAGGAACCGTTAACAAATCTCGCGCTAACAGTGAAAGAACTGGATAATTCGTCTTGTGCTCATGCCACCATTGCAGTATGTTGAAGTTTTCTTGTTCGTGGCTGATAACGTCACTGTCGATGAAGGTAGTTAGCTCCCCTCCGGATGTTGGAATTCCGGTGCCCGTAGACGATCGTGACGAAGAGTCTGAACTTCTTGATGAAGAACCTGCACCAAATATTTTTCCCCACGTTGTCGTCTTCTTACTTGTTGTGGGTGCTAGTGGAGGTCGTTGCAGGCGAACTCCGCCATACTTTGTTTCATATTTACTATAAACTTCGAATAACTTAGAACGAACATTAGTATAATAATTAGAATAATCATGGCCAAGAGCATCACCTAGAATTGCGAGAACTCTACAGAAAGCTGCAATTTTAGCTCTAGGATCTAAAATAAAGGCAAAAGCGTATAACAAAGGAATTTCTTTCCAATACTTTAAGAATTTAGATTTCATAGGAACTACACAATCTCTTAAAAGATTGTCATTTTCATAGTTGTTTAAATGAGTAGCAATTTCAACAATATTATGCACTACTAAACAAGATGTTGGATAATAAACTCCTGATAAACTCACAGTTGAATCATAAAAAAATTCAAGAAACTCCAGTATCCTTTCAGCAACATACCAATGCGCTTCCGTGAGTAAAGTTTGACCCCCATGCTGATGGTAATGTGTATGAATAAACACACCAAATGTGCTCTTATATGGTATCAAATTTTTAAGCATCAAGAAAGTAGAGTTCCATCTCACCGGCATGTCCAGAGCAAACTTACGTGGACGCACACCCATTGCAACACAATACTGTTTATATGCTGCAATTCGTTGGTTAGAGGAGTTCACAAAAGATATTGCAGTACGAAAATCTTCTAAGTATCGCGATAACCTCTTCAAACCGGATTTTACTATAAGATTGATAATATGACAAGCACAACGTTGATGTAACAAGAAAGATTCAGCATAGGTACTAAACAACGGAGTAAGAATATCCATTGCTCTAGAATTTGCACCGGCATTATCTAAAGTGATAGAAAATATTTTATTCGTGAGGCCAAAGTCTGCAACTACTTGAGATATTTTTTCAGCAATATTTTCACCGGTATGCGCGTTGTCAATCAAGCGAAAACCTATTATTCTCTTTTCTAATTCCCAATCATTATTAACAAAATGAGCAACCACACTAAGATAATCCTCTCTAGCCCTACCTGCCCATATGTCCGAGGTCAAAGCAACTGAAAATGTACATGTTTGCAACATTTCTTTAAGTTTGCTACGACACGTATTGTAGTATTTTACCATATCCCTACTAGTTGTCTGTCTAGAAACATGCGTGAACCTAGGATTATGAGCTTGCTTAATGTAATCTTCAAATGCAGCAGACTCACCGATATTGAGTGGTAGATCCGCTCTTGCAATGAAGCGACATAGCTCTTTTCGAGCATTGGCAGAGTCGTACTCCCAATGATGAACAGAGCCGTCGGGGTTGTACTGCAACACCGTCTGCTTCATGGCTGCTCCACTCTTTCGCTTGCAACTTATGGCGTGCCTCTTCAAGTGCCCCGTTCCACCCGAGGGCTTTGCAGATAATTCATTTTTACAAATATAACACTTAGCATACCTGACACTTACCCCATCTTTCTCTTTGTAGATCCTTTCAAAGTCTTGCCAAACATCGGAAGTACCGGCTCTTGATCTTTTAGACCCGCTGCTTGCTAATGTGTGCGCACTTGTAGAGCCTGACGATGGTACTCCTGCTGCATCACCTGGATCTGGATGTGAACCAACCGGAGGTTCACCGTCGGGTCCATCATCACCTGCAGCACTAGTATCAAAGGGGCCGTAGTCCCCTGTGAGTCCTTGGAGAAAAAAATCATGATCTATGGATGTATCATGATCACCGGCATCCATGATCAATGTCGAATGACACTACAAAAATTGCAAATATTCAGAGTTAGAAATAATCAAATAATAAAACTAATAATAAAATAAGACTCAACAACGATGCAAAAAAATCACCAAGATTTCTTCAACTTCAAGATAGCAAATCAGCAGGATGACGATTTTGGAATTGCTCGGATTTTTTTGCAATAATTCAAACTAATTTTGCCAAATTATCGCTAATTCTCACGAACTTTGAGACAAGAATGAGAGGAGGAAACAAGAGAGAAAATGGTGTTGCTGGTGTGGAATGGAAGGGCAAGGTGCTCCTCTATTTATAGGTGAAAAATGGTGATTTTTGCAATTTTTTTCGAATTTTTTGGAGCTCAAACGGTCACAAAACGGCTATAAAATTCAAAAATATCGGGTTAACGGGTTAAACGGGCCGTTCCCGGCCCGTTTAACCCGTTAACCCGCGTGCCCCCGCCGGCCCATCGTGCCCCACGTGCCGGCCGGGCCGTGCCCCCCCGCGGTGGGCCGTGCCGTGCCGTGCCGGCCCGGCCGTGCCGTGGGCCGCCGCGTGCCGAGCCGGCACGGTGGGCCGTGCCGTGCCGGGCCGACCGTGCCGTGATGGGCCGGCCGTGCCGTGATGGGCCGCCGCGTGCCGTGCCGGCCCGGCCCGGCCGTGCCTCCTGGGCCAACCGTGCCTGAGCCGGGCCGTGCCGGGCCGTGCCGTGCCCGTGCCGCCCGTGGGCCGGGCCGTGCCGTGCCGGCCCGTCTCAGCCGGGCCGTGCCGTGCCGGCCCGCCGTGCCGCGCGCTCGGCCCAGGCACGGCCCGTGGCCTCGTGCCGTGCCGGCCCGGCCCATCTCGGCTCGGGCCGGGCCGTGCCTGGGCCGTGCCTACAGTTCCGTGCCTCGGGCCGGCCCAATAAGCACGGCCCATTTGGCCATCTTTACCCATGTGTCATACCACGTCAGCGTACCCGAGCTCAATCAGCCTGCTGACGCAATAATTAGGTTTTTTTAATAAAAAAATAATTCCTTTATTCTCTGAAATTAGGTAATTTTACATATAGGCACCCAAACTTTTCTGTTTTCACAACTATGCCCTGGTTAGTACTATTATTTTACTTTTAACCCCTTTAACTTTTATATAATTACAAATAGGTCCCTAAATTTTACAAATAAGTCCCTAAAACTTTCTATTTTTACAATTTAGCGCTTATACTTTCTCATACGAGCTCCGATTTAGACGATTCTTACGCTCCCGCGATCGTAGTAACGAGTACTATCCATTAGTAATCTTTTTATAGTGCATTGCTACTGTTTTGTGTACTGTTCTTAGATGTTATATTTGTTTGTTTTCGGTGTGCGCGATTTCTATAGGAGACGAGCAATGTGTAAACTTGTAG
The DNA here is from genome assembly GCF_958298935.1 of Phragmites australis. Taxonomy (NCBI): domain Eukaryota; kingdom Viridiplantae; phylum Streptophyta; class Magnoliopsida; order Poales; family Poaceae; genus Phragmites; species Phragmites australis. Next base: position 20,333,732 of record NC_084942.1, on the reverse strand, counting down.
GACCAGACGTTCTAGGACTTTGAACAACCTGCGGTTGAAGGCAAGTGTCCTTGATCACTTTGATCCCATTGTAGGAAAGTGTAGCTTTTATTTTTCTAGATACATGCTTGTCAACATGAATCCCATGTTTAGGGTTTTACTAGTATTTTTCCCTATTGTCCTTGTTGCCTGTGTTATACTTTGAGTGTCAAGGGTAGACATGCTTAGTTGTGTTGTCAAGTCAGGTGGGTTAAATATTAATCTGAATAATGTTCTATGCAACATGAACCGGTTTGGGTAATTTTTGTAGCAACTTTGATCATAGGGATCTAGGTAGGTTGGTTTGAATGGTATGGTTGTTGTGTGTGCATTGGGTGATATGCAAGTACCTGTTGTAGATCCTAAAGATCGGTTTGTGAAGCCTATAACCCGCCATAACAGCGCAACCACGAGGCTTATATGGATACAGCCTGACTAATTAATTAGATGTCTTCCTTATTTTGTACGCACCAGTGGACGGTTAAGTGGCACAAGATGGGACCTCTGCAGTGGATGGAATCCCTATTAGCGGTGAAATCTTAGTGGGTGCATATGAATTTGGAGGCGCTTTGTAAATGCCTTGTAGTGAGACCCCGGCTCTACACCACGGAAGTGTAAAGTGTGCAAACTTTGCAGAGTATAAAACTGATCGATCAGCCGTGCTCACGGTCAAGAGCGGGCTTGGACTTCTTCATAATTAGTGGGGATCTTGGATGGTTGGTTTTTGGTAGTCGGTTGGTGGAACCCCGATGAGTTGGTAGCCGGATATGGGATATTTGGTGAGTCTAGTAGTCGGATGGAATCCGATGAGTTGTCCCTTTGAGGTTAGTGTCATCACACATAGTAAATAGATTGTTATATCTTTTGATTCCTAGATTAAATTGGCATAGTTACAGTCAACCTGAGTCAAGCTTTTCCTTGTCTTAAGCCTACATGTCATATTTTTTCACACTTGCTGAGTACGCCATGTACTCATACTTGCTTTTTCCCAACCTTTTGATGCTGCTCATAAGGTGAAGATCTCGAGGACATCCCGGTCGATGGAGCTGAGTTCTAAGCGAGAGAAGATGTCGACCTGAAGACCATGTCGTAGCCTGACACTCCCCTAGACAACGCCTGTAGATGGATGGAAGACCTGCTATCGCTGGAAGTTATCATAGTATTTTCTTTAAGACCTATGAGTCCTTTTGTAATGAATATTATCGTTATTTAATGACACTGTTATGTTATCACTTATAAAGTCACTGTATGTATGGAAACTTGATCCTGACATACATGTGAAATGCATCTGATTTGTTCTCTTGAAAACCAGGTGTGACAGAGGTGGTATTAGAGCTGTGTTGACCGTAGGACACAACCTAGCTAGAAATGATCGTTATTAAGAACATATCTCTATTAAAAACTAGTTTCTAAAAAAATCTTTTACTTGACCCGTGTCGTTTCTGTTCTCCTTTCTATTGATATTGTTTATAAAATCTTTTTTTAAATGGTTACTGACTCCTCCCTCTCTTTCAAAATTTTAGATGGCCCGCACGAAGCAGATGCCCCGCAAATAGGTTGGAGGTTTCATTCCTGCTAGGCTATTTGGGCGTTTCAGCCGCCCGCGGAGTTCCACACTTCTGGACTACAGGCAAGGGAGTTCACTCGCAAGCTTTGGACAATTCTCAAGGGTCTAGGCTATCAGGAGGCCCCGATCTACAAGAGAATCAGGACCCCGCTCAGTGGTCATGGATACGCTTGGATGGTGGAGGTAATCATCTTCAAGAAGCACCCGGACAACGATGGCCACAAGGTGCGCAAGATCCATTTAGCTCTCGCACCGAGAGAGACCTTTGCAGCTGGGATCTGTGACGCAGCTTGCCAAGCACTTTCAGTCATCTACGCAGAGTACCACGACACCCTTTAGACTACGCAGTATAGCTTCTACCCTCAACGTAGGAGTGGCAGCATGGAGGTCATCTTTGCTGGCACCAATAGGGAGGGTGATGCCAGACTGGTGGAGCAGGTTCACCTCATGGGTACTTTGACTTAGGAGCTGGATAGAGCCCTTGACGAGTTACACGACATGCACCTGAGGCTTGCCGAGGCAGAGAAGAGGATTCACACCGTTCAGGCAATGATGATTGATGACTCAAAGGAGGAACCAAAGGAGAGGCCCGAGCCAGAGTTACCACGCTCTCCCTCCCGCAAGAAGATCCGCCTTGAAGTCGCTCTGCATGTTGCACCACAAGACCTTTTAGGGGGTGGCGATAGTTCCTAAACTAGCAGTTTTTCCCAGTAGTAGCTTAGCGTCGTTTAGAGTCATTTGTTTCTTGATGTAATGATCTTGCTTATTTTTGATGCTGTGAACTTGGGTGTTAGGTTTGCTTTGTGTGTGTTGATGCGATGTGAAAGTTTTTCTTTCGCAGTTGTATCCGTCTTTGATCTATATAAATTAGTTTGAGTTCTTCATTATGCTTCATCTGTCCTTGCCCTGTTCTCGTACCCCAATCTCATGTTCTTGCAACCGTCAGATGGTGAACTCAAGGAATGTGAACAATGTTGGTGCCGATAGGAACAACGTTAAAGGCGGTAGCCCCAATGCTCACCCCCAGGACGACAACCCAGACAAATTTCCCTCCTGGAACAGGCGAACCAACCGGAACCCTATGGACCCAATGCAGATGGTGGCCGTGCAGACTCAGATTCTATAGGGATTGGCGCAGGCCGTGGCAAGACTTCAACAGGCACCCCCAGCTTATCAGACACCGCCACCACCACCACAAATGCAGCCGTAGAACAAGCTAAAGGACTTCCTAAGCACCAAGCCACCTACTTTTGCACAGGCAGTCGAGCAATTGGATGCTGACGATTGGCTCAAGACAATTGAAAGCAAGCTGCAGATTTCTCAATGCACCGGTAGAGAAAGGATTCTCTTCGCTTCTCACCATCTTGTATGACTAGCTTCATATTGGTGGGTAGATTACACTGCCGCCCATGAACCTGGAGATAATTCAAGGATAGTTTCCGCAAGCACCACGTGCCAGTAGGGGAAGTGAAACTAAAACGAAGAGAGTTTCTTGAATTAAAGCAAGGTCCCATGTCAGTGCGTAAATACCTTACCAAATTCATGCAGCTATCCTGCTATGCCCCCGGAGATGTGGACACAGATGAAAAGAAACAAGATTGTTTCTTGGAAGGTTTGAACCCTGGACTTCTGTACTCTCTCTCTCATCCAATGAGTAACCAAGCTTCTAGAAGTTGTTGACTGAGCCTTCATTCTGGAGAAGAAGAAGCAAAATGTAGGAGAAGAACATAAGCGAATGGTGCAGGGTCAGTCCTCAAGCAGCAACACCCGTCCCGGCTTCAACCCACCTCGCACAGGACAAGTATACCGCCAAACAGGCCAGAACCAGCAACAGAGGGCACCCAACTAGGCTTCAGGAACCTTCAGTCAGCCAAGGCAGCAGTTCCAGCAGCAGCAGTAGCGCTCCAACTACCAGGCCTCACGCCCAGTGAACCAGAACCAGAACCAGTAGAAACAGGGTCACACTGGCCAGGAAACCAGTACCATTGGTCCATACTTCAGCTGTTGGAACTTTGGGCACCTTGCCAATAAGTGTCCCAAGAAGCAGCAGAGTCAGACCAACAACCAGCAGCATAATCGCCCCGGAGGTCAGCCACAACACAATCTCGTCAGAACTTCATGAGTGGGTGAGTCAACCACGTTGCAACAGAGGATGCCCAAGATACTCCAGATGTGGCACTTGGTATGTTTCCCGCCAACTCTCACCCTGCTACAGTTTTATTCGATTTCGGAGCAACATATTCCTTTATTTCAACTAAGTTCGTAGAAAAGCATAATCTGCCGGTAGCCATAATAAAAAATCGATTGGTAGTTAGTTCTCCAGGCGGAGAAATGGAATCGAGGTATGTATGCCTTAAGATAAGTCTTGCCATAGAAGGGGTAGAATTCCCTGCAAACCTTATCGTCTTGGAATCTAAAGGGATAGATATCATTCTAGGAATGGATTGGTTGGCTAGATTCAATGGATTGATAGGATGTGCCACCAAGATAGTTCAATTGACACATACATGTGGCACCAAGGTGGAGTTCAAGGCCACAACAGAATTAGGAAGGAATATCAAGCTTAACCAGGCCAAGGCAGTAGAGGAAGTCAGAGTAGTCAGCGAGTTTCCGGGTGTCTTCCCCGAAGAATTGCCAGGTATGCCACCAGACCAAGACATTGAGTTCGTTATTGAATTAGTACCTGCCACTGCTCCAATATATAAGAGATCGTACCAAATGGATGCCAATCAATTGGCTGAGCTCAAGGAGCAAATCCAAGAGCTATTATTCAAGGGGTTTATTCTCCTCAGCAGCTCACCCTAGGGAGCCCCGGTTATCTTTGTGCCAAAGAAAGATGGAACTTAAAGAATGTGCGTCAATTATCGTGCACTTAATGAGGTGACCATTAAGAATAAGTACCCCTTGCCTCGCATTGAAGATTTGTTTGATCAGCTAAAAGGAGCATACGTCTTTTCCAAGATTGATCAACGGTCAGGTTACCATCAGCTGAAGATTCGAGCATCAGGCATCCCCAAGACCGCTTTTGTCACCTGATATGGTTTGTATGAATTTACAGTGATGTCTTTTGCATTGACCAACGTCCTAGCATATTTCATGTACATCATGAACAAGGTTTTTATGGATTATCTGGACAAGTTCGTGGTTTTGTCTATCAATAATATCCCTGTCTTCTCGAAGGACGAGGAAGAGCACGAGGAGCATTTGAGGATGGTCCTGCAAAAACTCAGGGAAAATCAGTTGTATGCCAAGATGAGCAACTGTGAGTTTTGGTTGAAGAAAGTCTCCTTTCTAGGTCATATCATCTCAACAGGAGGAGTATCCGTTGACCCCAGCAAAGTGAAGGAGGTCCTAAATTGGAAGTTACCGCAAACCGTTTCAAAGATTCAGAGTTTTCTGGGTTTAGTAGGATACTATCATCGTTTTATAGAAGGCTTCTCCAGGATCGCCAAGCCAATGACGGAGTTACTAGAGAAAGGAAAGGAATCTAAGTGGACTTCCGCTCATGAGGCCAGCTTTAACGAATTAAAGAAGAGATTAACCACCACCCTAGTGCTAATCATGCCTGACACACAAAAGCCATTCTCGGTGTACTGTGATGCCTCGCGCCAAGGTTTGGGATGTGTGCTAATGCAAGAAGGCCACGTGATAGCCTACACTTCAAGGCAATTAAGGAATCGCGAGGAGAACTACCCTACTCATGACTTGGAACTAGCTGTTGTAGTTCATGCACTCAAGATTTGGAGACACTACCTGATAGGGCAGAGATGCGAGATCTTATCGGATCATAAAAGTCTGAAGTATATCTTCACTCAACCCGATCTCAACCTCAGATAGCGTAGATGGCTGGAACTTATCAAGGATTACGATTTGATAATCAACTACCATCCAGAAAAAATAAATGTAGTGGCAGATGCTCTGAGCAGAAAGACTTATGTTAGTATGATGACTTTACAATGTAAAGTACTAATTCCTGTCAGTACTGCATAAATTGTTTCATTATTTACCAAATCATTTGAATGCTAGGTGTTAGGTAGTTTGTCTGTAATTATGTTAGTCTCAAGGAACCATGTTGGGAAAACTTATATGTCAGGAAACATACATCAGTCGACAAAACAATAGTCAGTCTGCATTTCTTTTGTAGTACCATAGAATTGTCAATCGACAAAAACATGTTGGTCTGCAAAACTTTTGTTGGTGCCACTTACGCCGACCGATGGGATCGATCAGTAAAACATTTTAACGACTAATGGAACGTCGATGTTGACCCCTTTGCTGATCGAGCCTCTATTGCTAACTTTGTACCATGGTGTAGTGTAATAAGTCAAAATGGGTAGACCAGGGATTAATGCTTCGGGCCGAAATAGTAATGCTACCCTAGTCCAATCCATAAGACTATTGGGCTTAATGATAGGTTCAAGCCAGACCATTCGATGATATTACATAGGAAAAGTGGTATAAAGTTTGGGATTGGGCTTGTTTGTTTGGGGCTGATGATCTACTCACTAGGTCCTGCTTGAACATCTAGGGGGGGCTCATTTGTTAGGTCCAATGTAGCATTAATGTTAAAAGTTAAAGCATAAACGTAACCCATTATATTACGGACACTATAGTATCTGATACTTGTTGACGTGTTGTGGCAAACTATCTAGAAAGAAGAGACCGATCTCGTGCAAGAACTCTATAAAAGGCAATCCAACAAGCGGCATTGGGGTGTGGAAATATTGAGTTTATTTTCCCAACCTAGCACCATCTATCCGCACTTGGTTAGGACTTAAGAGTTTGCCCTTGCCTTCTTCTTTTACTTTGTCAAACCATTCCTATCTCCCCTCCATCATCGACTAGCATGATGTGATTAGTTACAATTAGCCATACAATCAACTATTTGAATCATATGGTAATTTTGTCATCAATAAGAGGAAGTAAGTTTATATCTCTCCCTCTTTTACACAGTTTGCTAATTTGTAATTCCTAATTTGTGGCATTGACTATGATTTAGTGTTTCACTAGATCTCAGTGGGGAAAATTACGTCTTGATGGGGTGGTGGATACATGAGGTACGACTCCACCCAACAAACTTCAAATCCTGGTGCTCACGATTTACACACATGCAAGTGCTTTTGATGGTTTTATTTACAAGTGGTGTGTGTGAGTGTGGTGTGCGTGTGTAGTGGTGTGCTTGTGTGCGTGTCATCCTTGTAATCGGAAAAGAAAGAAATCAAAATGGCCCTTTTCAATACAACTTCTATTTTAATTTCTCCATAGCAAAGAGTCAAAGTGCTTCCAAATGGCAAGATTCTTCATCAGCTTATGAAGAAGCAAAAGTTGAGATTGAACCAAGAAGCACAAGTTGCCTCCCACCTGCTAATCTCATAAGCCAGCTTATGTCCCAAATGGAAACTATGAATCTATTACTTGTGGATTTCTCATGCCATACATCATAGTTAATTCCTCCACTTTTTGCGTCACTGTTTTTTTTTAATTTTATGAAGTACTTATAGTTTGAGAAACTTGTACGATGATTATATTTAATAGTTAAACTCTTTATAGATGCATGCCTTTAACTTTTCCCTAAATCTTTTTAGTTGTGTATCGATGATCATAACTTAAAAGAAAATTCAAACTTTTGGCATCACTTTTTGGGAATGTACAAGGTGAAAGATTGTCTCTAATATACAAATCACAAAAATAACCAAAATAATCAAAAAATTCAACCATTTTGGTTGTGGATCATAGGTGGGCATGGAAGTTATTGATGCTTTTGTGCATGTCTTGCATGATGTAGTCTCCACAACAAAAATAACCAAAATAAGAAGATAAGAAATCACATGATCAGAACTCCATAGCAACAAAGATCCTCATATCTAGCCATGTCATTTCTTACAAAGTCAAGAAATGTCACAACAATCATCAAGGACACAAAGTAGAAGGTGCATGAGCCATGTATGCATGTTCTAGGAAAGAGATAAAGCAATGACTCAAAGATATACCTTTACACCACAAATGGACATCCACTATATAGCAATGCCAAATCAATAAAAGGTAACTTCTGTAAAGTGTTTACAGCCTGTACAAAAGTTGGCTTCATCTAGAACCATGCATGCAGCATGCACCTCCCTTGTACATACCCATGAATCTTAGTTGTCATACAGAAGCCCACAAGTAACCCCCTTGCATGCCATTTGATGACCATCCATATTAGAAGAAGAAAGTTGTTGGATACCCCATCTTTAATTTATCAAGCAACCGTCGACAGATAAGCATAAGATATAGTAAACGACAAACTGGCAATAGCCAAAGGATATCAAGCAAGGTGCATGGATAGCATCAAGTGTGTATTCATCTGTGAATGCGTTACGGCATTAGGTTATTTGGATTGTTTTTAGCATTAGAAAAATATGGAATGGATGGTTCAACAATGTGAGGCCCCAATCCGTTTCAAGAAAACAGTGGAAAAGATGCATGTATGGCTAAAAAGAACAGCAAGAAACCTGCAAGAAATTGGTCAAGAAGCACCAACCTTTTTATTTTCTTCAGTTTTTTCCTTATTTTCTCTCGATCATTGAAGTTGGTGCCTAGAAATTTTGACCCCCTTGGTTTCCTATATAAACCATAGTACATGGTGGCCATTCTCATCGTTCACCAGTAGTGCTTTCAGAATTTTAATTTAAGGTACAGAATCTATCTTACTATTCTCACAAGTAGTTTGTGTAGGGGTTTGTTTCCATGGTATCTTATAGTTTGCAATTTGAGAAAGTATGTTAAAAGTTCTCTCTTTATTTATGATACGGATATAGATTGGGTTGTTGGCTCAATCAAATGTTAGTTTAAAATTAGAATATTAAGAGTATTCAATAACTATATGGATGTATCTTATATCTAGGTACATCTATCACGCCTAGAGAAGAAGGAAATGGATTGTCCTATTGACATCCGCACATCGCCAAGGACGCCCATGCCAGCGTCTGAGCAGCAGATGATAGAGGAGTTTTGGAGGACGAAACAAGAAGAGATTGAAGCAATTGAGGACTTCGGTGAGCGTGCAATTCCCATGACCCGTCTCAAGAAGGTCATTTGTGCTGAAAAAGGTAAAATGATGATGACATTTGACACGCCTTCCTTCCTGACAAAGGCGTGTGAGATGTTTGTGCAAGAACTTACGTTCTGTGCTTGGATGTGTGCAAGTTCCCACCATCGTGGTATCATACTAGACTCTGACATTGCTGAGGCAATTGCCTCCATGGAGTCCTATGATTTCCTAAATGATCTTCTACATGCTTATCAGAATGATCAAAACTCTGTTCCTAGGCCCAAGCCTACTAAGAA